>NW_026590767.1:9042371-9224010 GCF_907164565.1 Psammomys obesus | reverse complement strand
TTTTTTTTTTTTTTTTTTTTTTTTTTTTTTTTTTTTTTTAACCATTGATCATTTCAACACACTCCAGGCTCAGCATCAGAGGCTAACAGCAGCTCTATTGAATATCTTTCTCCAGGTGTCAGCATTTTCTACTTGGGAGAAAGAATTGCATAAGATTGTGTTTGACCCACGATATCTCCTGCTAAACTCTGAGGAACGAAAACAGGTAATTCTGGGGCAAGGTAACATGGGAACTAGAGACAAAGCTGGGAGGCTGCTGGGTTCCCTGATAGTCTGAGAGCTTGGGACTAAAGTTGAAGGTCCAGAGGAGGTTCATGCCTGGAACTGTTTTGTCCTATTGTGTGGTTACAAGCCCTGCAGGGAATGACGCGGCGTCTAAGATAAAAGCGCAAAGCTTGGAGCACCAACCCCATTCCAAATGGCTGTACTCAGTGTGTTGACTACACTGTTCCACCTCTGCTCTTCTACTGTTCTAGGGAAATCAGCGGTGGCCAGGGAACAGAGATAATTAAAGTAAAAGTTACTATTGTAGGAAACAGGTGCCAGGAAAGGTCAGGGTGGGCTGGGCTGGAGTGGGTGCTACCAGGCTCCCCAGAAGAATGACTTGCCAGAGATCCGCTCAGGCTTATTTGTGAAGAAGTTCACAGAGCCAACTCAAAAAGATGACTGAGAGGCAGGACAATATGCTATAGCCTGGGAAGGGACTGCAGACACCACATCTTAGCTGAGGCTGTGGGGCAGAATAGAGTTAAGAGCTATAAGGACAGAGTGCTATAATCTGTAGTCACTGACCTGGCCAGACTCTTCTTGAGGCCCTGTCACTACCCTGCCCCTCACCTTGTATAAAGCAACTGGAAAAAAAAATGAGCTTTAGAGTTAGCAGAGAAGAGGGGTCATTGCCAAGGATCTCCAGGAACCCACTGATGTGTGAGCTGCCAGATTCTTATCAAGGTGCCAGTAAGTCATGGGGAGTACAATTTTATATCGAGTCTGTTACTGGCCATAGCGAACACTGAGATGGTGCAAATGAAAAGCACCCAACTGGTCTCAGCCAGCCAGGGACCCTTTCTCTCCCCTACTCCTTAACTAAAATTTCTTCATCTATTAGGCTGAGTGAGGGGCTGGGAAGCATAGGAGGGTCCTGAGCTGGCCTCCTAGAATCTCCAATTTATCCTTTCTGAAACTTGGAATGGAGCCTTTCCATGGAGTTTATGTCAGCACACAATTCAGTGAGCTGAGTTTGGGCTACATGTGTATTCTTCTATGGCTAAAGAAAACTGTACATTTTAATAATTGATACTATTTCACCATTTTGTTGCATTATTAAAAAGCAAAAAGTTCAATTGCTCTTTGTAAAAAAAAAAAAAAGAAAGCTCATCTACACTGTAAGATGCTGTGAGCTTCTGAGGCAGGCTCGCCTTGTGTGTGAAGACCCATTGCAAACAGCTAATGTGTCAAGCCAACCTATAAATATATAGGCTGTGCTTTTACAAATAGTCATTTTTGTTTGCAGGGGGGTGGGGATGTTTTTGCTTTCTTTTTGATGTATGACCAATTGTTTTCTGCACCCAACTGTTAGGTTTTAGAGGCTAACATCATTTTAGAAGAAGCTAAAAGAAAAGACCTGTTTAGTATGGGGCCCTCCAACAACTCCAGTTGTTCCTTAAATTACAGATGCTTAAATTGTATCCGTTAGAAGGTCTAGGAGAGCCAAGGCCCAGGCAGAAAGGATTTGGTTCATGGAAAGGACATTACTAACCACAATTCACTTTTTGGAGTCTCGGGGCAGAACCTTCTGGATCAGATTATCCCAGGAAGCTGGAGAGACTGGGCTTTCAGAGACCCTAGTTAGAGTGGGCAGATGCCAGCCTGAGAGGGCTATTGCAATTGTCCCTGCTTGGGTAATCAACACTTGCCTAGGCATGTCTTTGCATCTTGAAACATCTTATACCAAGAGCCCATTGTGTAGCCAAAGATTTCAGAAGTCCCTGTGAAATCACCAAGGGCTTTGTCAGTACTATCTTAATGTGCTGCAATGGGAAAAGAGACAGCCTCATGGTCTCCATGAACCCTGCCCTCCAGAGAGCATCCTGGTCCAATGCCTACATCCCTGACGCAGTTGTATGATTGGTGGCACAGCAACTGCATGCAGAGAAGGAGCAGTGACTGGGCTTCTCTGAGAAAGCACAGTCCAAATTACAAATGGATTGGAGAGCAAGCATCTGATAGAATCTGCGGAGCCCTCCCATGGCAGTGTTTTCACAGGGGAAAGCTAAGGCTCCTGGTGTGAAGTTACCCAGACTGCAAAGGAGATGGAGTGAACCTAAACAGAGAACCAGGCCTGAGGAGCGCTAATCAGTCCGGTTTCTATGGTAACAAGAAGTGTTTCATTTTATTACACCAGAGCCTACAGAAAACGAGATAACGGCCAGTGCTCTCTTTTAAAAAGTCATGCTCCAATTTGGGTAAAACTGGTATAATTTGTTAGAGGAGAAATATACCTGCTATGTTGAGTTATAGCAGCTTAAATAAAGCAACAGAGGGAAAGAAGAGAGAAAGGGAAATAATTTGATTAGGGGGATAAATGGTTCTAGGCAGGGAGGTGTGTGGGCATTTCTCCTGGGCTCTGACCCCACAGCCCGCCAGCCTTTCTGCCCACTCTAAAATTAATAGAGTAAAACTGAGCTGATGATGGAGCCACACACTTTTATTTGGATAACAGCCCTGCATTTACTTCTTCTCTCTGTTTAAATTAGAGGACTGCTGGAGAGCACATTCCACTATTTGCTTGAAGGTGAAATAACCCAATCATAGTCTTACTTAAATGTGTGTGCACACATTCAAAATTTAAGTTGTACTCGTGAATATTTCACTTCAGTGGTGCGGAGTCCTCAGGAGGCGAGTTGTATTTCTTGCATAACATCCTGTAAGAGGTTCGCTATTAAAAAATGGATCTGAGCAAGGGGCATGATTGCAGCATCAGGAAGCTGAAGCAGGGGATCAAGGGTTCTAGGCCACCCAGGGCAACATAGTAAGACCCTGTTTTCCCCATTAAAATATCAGAAACAAAACAGAAAGATATGAAGCATATGGTAGCATCAGGGTAGAGACAGGGATGGGTTCAAGTGTGCCATTCCTTCCCCTCTCCTCTTCATTCTTTGGCAGGGTTGCTGGATACCAGTCAATGCCTCAGATCTGCATAGATTGATACAGGGTGGTTATGGACTGTGCCAGTGAAATAGCATGTGGGTTTTTATTGATAATTTTGCGTTTCCATAAATATTTTAATTATCTTCAGCTTATTTTTTAGTGTTCTGAATGCTTGAATAGTGTTATGATTAGAACAGCTCCGTCTTTCTTCTTCCTTGACTTTATGGTCAGCAAGTGACAATTTTTCTACTGGTAGAACAATGAGTAGACTCCCTCCTACAGAAAAAGGAACATTCAGGTTGTGCATGTAACTCAGTTGACAGAATGCTTTGCCCAGCACACATGAAGCCCTGGATTACATACCCAGCACTGCATAAGCCAGGCACAGTGGCATAGACCTGCAATCATATCACTTAGGAGGTAGAGGCAAGAGGATCAGAGGCTCATGGCAAGTTCTAAGCCAGCCTAAAATACATGACACCTTGTTTCAAACAAGGGAAACAAGCAGCAATAATTGAAGAACATTCTATTTGAAGTAGCAAAGAGGAGTTTCACTCAGTCTTATGTGGTACCTGGTTCCCAAGAGAAAACAGTCTGATCTGGAGTGTTGAATGGGTTTGCACACTAAATAGTATTCTCATGCCCTAGACTGGGAAAAGGGCTTGCTATTTCTTTATTCAAACTACATCTTTGATCAAGTTTTCTCCCTGATGGTTGGTGCAGTCTAGACGTCACATGACATCCTTGAGAGGGGTCCCTGGTGCATCCCGAGCCTTCTTCAAGCCCCAGGGTCTCACAGATAGAAGTGAGGTTTCCTGGGAAGTAGAGTGTGGAACTCAGGGATGCAGAGTTCATGTCATTCGCACAGATATTGTGGCCAACTACAGAAGCACAGGAAGTGAGTATAGTAGACGAGGCATCTGTGGATGTTTTGACAGTGTGTGAGTGCTGGTAGGTTAGATATCCTACAAACATTACTCAGAGTACAAAACTGTGAGGGGAGATGCGGATGGAGGGGCTCCTAGCTTCTAGAACACAAAAGAGCTTTCCAAATCCAGTGTAGAACCCCTGAGATGGGCTGATGGGTTGGCCCAGAAGTGCTGCTTGTGTGGAGGGCATGCCAGGAGTTGTGGGAGCTGGGGACTGTGGTTCTCAGCAGCTTAGCTTTTGTGGATAGGATCGGTTAACACCGGAGCTTTGCTTGCGGATCCTGTAGCCAGGGCAAATAACCACTTTCCTCATATGCTGGGCATTTGTGCTGGCCTTGGGGTGTGGGATTTAATTTCAAAGATTCAATATCACGATGATTTTCTTCCATGCATGTGTTTTAAGATATTCGAACAGTTTGTCAAGACAAGAATGAAAGAAGAATATAAGGAAAGAAAAAGTAAACTGCTGCTAGCCAAAGAAGAGTTCAAGAAACTTCTAGAAGAATCTAAAGTATCACCCAGGTACGGAGGGATACAGACACCAAGTGTTTCCTGGGTCCAGAAATGTGTCATTTTTGTACAACTTTCTTCATTATTTCTAACGTTGCAAAGATGTTGGAACATTTACTGGACAGACCTGTTAGCAACAGAAGCCCTTTGGGAATCTGGTACTTCTCGGTCTAGCACAGTGTGATTTGTCATAAATTCCCCATAGTTACTGTATTCTTGCTACAAAGATCAAAAGTCGGCAGCTCTGACTCTGATCTAATAATCCTTCAGTCTCCGTTTTCTCAGTGGTAGAGTTATAGGAGTGAGCGGGGCCACAGCTGGTTTACTACATGGGACCCAAACCCAAGTCCTTATCCTTGGTTAAAGCACACTTGGCATATTTACTTTCATAATTACAAAGCTGTTCATAATCTTAAGACTAGTCAGATCGGTTCTAGGATTTTCCTTTTCTCTTCACTCACTATCACCTTGCCCTCCCAAGCTGTGGGCAGCTCGGTCTTAGGGTCTTAGGGTAAGATTGTGGGGTTAGCTCAGGCTCCTTTGAGTGTTTTCAGTAGTAGCTACTCTGGCCTCTTAGCTATTGTTCAAGTTAACCCTTGTGGTCTGTCTCAAGTCCTTCCTGAGAACCTGTGAGAGCAATAGCAAGGGGCCAGTCTCATGCTCCTGGACAGCCTAGCACACATACCTCTCTGCTTGGGTGTGAGCACCTGAGGGCACACAGTGAATTCTGGTGCCATCTCTGGTCATCAGGACATAGCCACACATGCATGGCAGTCACTCTGAGCACCCCAGAGCCAGCAAAAAGCCAGAACCACCCCTCAACATGACTGAGGCATACTGGGCTCTTGTTCTCCCTTCTCTTCCATGGTGCTTCTCTGCAGAGATACCCCAATGTGGTCTGGAGGGGAGCAGTGTGGGCTGTCAACCCTGAAGAGTCCTTAACCAAAGTGCAGTGATAGCCACAGCAGTTATGTGACTAGAGGAAGAAGCAGAAATGAGGAAATGAAGAGGGAAAGAAAGAAGTGAAGAAGAAAGAAACCAGAGAGAAATAGCCTTCCTTACATGGAACCCATTAATCAAATGCCACCCCCCTTCCACTGCAGGCAGAGCAGGAAGCTGGCAGCTCAATGAAGAAAGGGGACAGTGAGGAATCAAATCCTAGGACTTTGCTTTTAGCAGCTGTGTCCATATATGCTTTTCATTTCTGTATGAAAGGCTATAAGCTGCAATAATTTAAAACAGTAATTGGATATGGAGGAAAACATAAACTTCTCTGTAAAGATAATGAGCAAAAATACCAAGAGTTTTCTGAATGAAGAGTGCTTTTCTGTGCACACTGTGTGCTCAGAGCCAACCATCCTCAATGATGGGGACTCAGGGTGACATCAGAGCAGAACTATGACTGGAAGAAGGAGGGCTGGTTGGTTAATGCCAGATCCTGGGTCCTTGGCCACTCCATAGCTACTATTCCTGGAAGCTCCATGTGAAAGCTGAGCAGGTTGGGACCACAGTCTCTGGGTTCTGGTGTTGCTCCAAAGACCTGGCACTACTATCGCCCTTTAAACTTCTATGGTTGGTAGATCTGTCCTCACTGATCGGGTAGCGCTGGCCTCTGTGGTGTTCTCCAGAGGCTCCCTGGTCTGGCAACAACAGGTTTGCTGCATGGCGAGCCAAGACCTCCCTACCTGACAGCCATGGTTAGACTCTCAGTGTCAGAGGAGAGTAGAAAGCCAAGCAGATAGGGGTGTCTCTACCCCAATTCAGGAGGGTCTAGTTAAATTCCATGTTAAGGGATCTAGAAGATTGTCTCAGAACTCTCCGGGTCTCTAGAGGACATTAGCTTCCCAAAGAAGACCAGGGCTCCCCAGGAAGAATGGGCACCAACTAAGGGAAAAATAGAGGAAGGGTTTTGCTTCACAGTTCCAGTGTGTGTGAGGCCCTGAAGCAGGAGGAAAATTGGTGAGGACAAAGACTTGCATGGCTGCAGCAGCGTTGGCAATAGGGTGGCTACAGATGTGGGAGTGAAGTCGGATCACAGCCCTGACTTCAGCATCTCTCGGCCTCTTGGCCTGCAGAAGTCCTGTCCTGGGAGCTTGCTGGTCATGTTACTCTGTTCTCTGGGGCAATGTGTCAGAAATGCCTTTGTCTTCCAGGACCACATTTAAAGAGTTTGCTGAGAAGTACGGCCGGGATCAGAGGTTTCGGCTTGTTCAGAAGCGAAAGGATCAGGAGCACTTTTTCAACCAGTTCATACTTATTCTAAAGAAACGGGACAAGGAAAACAGACTAAGGCTCCGGAAAATGAGATGAGCCCGTGCACAACGCAATACGACAAAGGGAAGCTGAGTGTGCTCGGGAGGTGGTGGTGGCCGGCTGGCACCGCACCATCTGGGCAGCCGGGGCTCTGGATGTTCTCAGAAAATTACTGTTTCATATTGAAGCTCCCCCTTTTGTACATTGTTCCCAGTTTGATGCATTTCTAATTGCCATGAGATGTCGAGTCCTTAAGTGTTTTAATTATGCAAATTACTTGTAATATACACAAATTATAAACCTGCTGCAGGCTTGTGGCAAAGCAGAAGCAGGAAATGTTCGTCATCATCTCGAGGTGTTGCCTCTACTCCGAAGGACTGTCTAGAACCTCCCCGAGATTTCTGTGAGCCATCCCCTTAGTGCAGGCCTCCCATGGTGTTCCTAGATCAAGGCCCCTTGTTTCTTGAGTAGTAGAAATGGGTTCCATTTTATTCATCACAGTGACAACCAGACCTTTGACACCCCGTGTGGATGTGATCGCCTGCAGGTGGCTAAGAGCGACTGGCTTTTCTGAAAGTTGTATCCTGGCCAGAAGGGAGTCACGATGGCTGTCAGAGATCCTTCCTAAGAGGAGTTATTTTGTACAAAATCATCATATTACTATTTGAGTTATTTTTATTGTATGCCCAGAGTTTGCATGAGATTTTTCTCATCATCTTTGTATAAAAATTAAAAATTTTTTTTAATCAATAAATATTTTAAACCAGCATGTTTTCTGGCTGAAACACCCATCACTATCTTAAGACAGCAGAAATGTGTCAAGTAATTTGAAAAGATTCCTGAGGGAGGTAAATGCATGAGGGAGGTAAGCGTATCAGGATACTGGAATAGACCCTAACTCCCTATACCTGCCTGGATAGATCCTGACTCTCTACATCTGCCTACTATATGGACTGGAACAAACCCTGATGGAAAAAAAAAATCACAGCTTACTTATTTCAAGGCCATGGAGTCCCTCTTTAGAGACAATGCCTCTCTTGCCCACTGAATGCTGACAGCCTCCTTGCCTGCCTTCTTTGTAGATTCCACACACGTTAGAATGTACTTGGATATGGTGGCATCTAGCCCATACTGACAAGCTCTGGTCATAACACCTATGCCATTCAGCCATTCTGCTCTCTCTGCTGGTGACTCATGGCCCTTGCTGAGGTTCAGGAGAGTGGGGCATCTGCAGCCTAGCCAGCACCCCACCCTCAGTCCACTCGCTGCCACCTCTGAATCTGCCCTCTTAGGTGGTCAGTCTCTTTGCACCCATACCTCTGCTTCTGCCATCCTGCAAGACACAGTGAATGCCTCATAGCAGCTTTGAGCTGCCTTCCATAGAGTCGCTATGCGTGATTTGGCCCTTCACTTATCACCACCCCCTGACCCGCCTATTGAATGTCCCTGCTAATTCTGCCCATTAGAATGTCACTGCTGAACACGGAGGGTTTGAAGAGCCTACTGAACCAGGGTAGAAGAAGCCACCACAGTTCTCTGGGTTTCCTGGTCCCTCAGCAGCTCCTGGCACTGAGGTAGTATATAGAGCAACTGGTAAGTGTGTGGGGCAGCAGGAACCATGTCAGTTCCTGGGACACATGCCTCCCAGTCAGTGCATGCTGAAGACAAAACATTTCTAGACCTGTGGGATTAGCAGGTCTAATATAGTTAGCTAATATCACTGACTGGCTACTAGCAGGAAGTCAACTAACTCTGGCAGCTTAGTCATGGCAAAGATTCAGAGTAAGAAAGTTTAGACTGCTGTGTGTGGAAATGCTGCTCAATAGGCCAAGAAAAACCAGGAGATGCTTAAGATGACAAAGTATTCATTATTGATTTGTGAGAGACCCACCTGTCCATAGAAGTGGGTCTGGAGCAGAAATTGTTTTGCCTTAACTGCCCCTCCCCCACTTCTATTATCACATGGCGGCTGGCCATGTGACTTCAGTGGTTACTGAGTTGATCCTGCCTTACTATGATTTAGTCACTGGTTGGATTTTTTCCCTGAGTCCAGGCTACAGGTTTGTAATCATCAATGACAGGAATTAGCCAAACCTATCATGTGATCTGTCCCCCAGATTGATTTCTTAGCCTCTTCTCTGATGTCCATGGTTGAGGAGTTTTCATGTAGTCATTTATGGGCCCCTTAACTTGTAAATGATTCCGGGTCTAGCAACAGTAGAAACTTAGGAGAAGAGAGACTTGGAGTTGCTTGTATACCTCTGTGGTCATCCTGGGAACCCCAGGTCAAGGCTCTCTTGGCAACTGTCACATAGTGGGAGCCTACATGAAAAAGGCTACCATTCTTGTCTCTTTGGTACCTCATCCACTGAGGACACCACCATCCCTGACTTTCTCTCAGCTTTAGTTCAGTTTCTGCTGTAATTACTGCTCTATTGAGCCTTCTCAGTGGTGCTTGTTTAGGACTCTCTGCTTGCTCTCAGGACTGACCCGTGCCATCACCGCTCTACAGCCATACACAGCAACTACATGGCTGCTTCTGAGTCGACGTCAACAGGAGGCGGGGAGGATCATGTATTTACAGAATCAGTGGGGGACACAGTACAAGGTCAATAACTCCCAGGCATCCCTGGCCTGTGTACGAAAGCAGCTGGGATCCGTGCTCTTCATCTACATATGTGTGAGCTAACATTTTTGTATATAAATAAACTTGACTATGATTTGAAGAAACTCTTTAAAGTCTTAGAGAGGTGCTGGAAACAGCTCCTCTATATTCATGCCCATCTGTGGATCATTTAACACGTATATGATAGAGGTGAGTTCAGCTATAATCAGAGATGAGCCCAGGGAGAGATGGGGGCTCTCTATAAATCCATAGGAATATGCATGTCAGTTATATTTGAATCTCCTTCCCCCTTTGAGGGCTGAAGATGTGGTTCACTTTTTGTAATCTTCTTTGTATGTTTAAGGCATTCCAGAAAGACAACAAACTATGGCAGAGCTTCCACTTACTATTTCCTTTACGTTCTGCAGGTGTCATGATAATTCTAAGTGCCAGTAATGTGACAAAAGGGTGAGCTCCATGGTCACCTCTCCCTGCTAAATTATAAATACTCATAAATAATCAATCCTCTGCCTGCATTAGTCCATCAGCTGACACCGAATGCTCCCAAAGGACAAGTGTGTTTGGAAGCCAGGCAGTCTTTCCTGCTGCAGCAGTTGGTGAAACTTCAGAAAGTAGCTGTGGTCAGTGCTGTGCCCGCCATCCTGATCTCCTTGCGGGTGTGCCTTTAACACCCTCACCTTCTCCCTACAGCATTCTCAAGGAATTTGCACCCACTCCTAACATTACTGCTCTTGCCCAGGCTTGTGAGTTTTCTGCCCACAGTGTCCTTTCTGTCTCTCCATTCAACAGCTCTCAGCTTCTCATTGGTGGTGAGATTCATCCCTTCCCTGTCACACCAGAAGTTCCTGTCTAGTGTGGATGTTCCACAGGGACCTCAGTGCCCCAATTCTACTCATTCTGAATGTCCTATGTGACCATCTAGGAAGGGAGGCCTTGGAAATCCCTAGCTTTGGGTAACAGTGGTTAGAAGGGGAGCTTAAGAGCTATTGGCAGACATAGTTAGGACAGACCAACCTGGGTGGACTGTTGTCCCAGCATCCTCTGCGTGGGCAGAAATGACGCATTTCTTAAGCCTGGTCTGCCAAGAGCTTTGGCCTCACTCAGTGTCTGCTGCTGTTTTATTGAAATGCTTTGCTGTAAATAAGCACATTAACAAGAGAACATTGCTCATTTGTGTTATTTCAAAACCTTGCTGTTCTGTCTTGCTGACCCTCTCTGCAGATGGTAAGCTGGAGCAGGCAGTCCCAGTGAGGTGAGCTGGGTGACATGGGAGGGAACAATTGTCAGGGAGGGGGCCAAATGATGAGAGAGTTTTTGAGCTGCTCAGGAGAGCAGAATTGGAGGCAAATATCTTGCTGAGGTTTTTCAGGTTTGTATCGTATGATATGACCCTTCCTGGCATTTTCTTTTTCTTTTTAACTTGTTGAAGACTAACAGTCAAATAGTTTTTATGAGCAAGTAATGTGCTAGAGACCAGCTCCAGCACACAGGATGAACCAAGGTGGGTGGCAGCATTGGCGATAACCAGCTGATGGCTGGTATTTCTCTCTATAACTCTTAAACTCTCGGGATGGTAGCATTGTTACACTCTATATACATTTTAACTCTTAAACTTTGAGGCTGAGAGCCTTGCTTTTTGGGGATCTCTCTATATACAGTTTAATTCTATATGTACACTTTAATTCTGTATACAGTTTAACTCTATATACAGTTTAATCCCAAGAGCTGCTGGTCAGGAGAACCTCTATAGAAAAAGACAGCAAAGGGTCTTAATCAGTCAATCCAGATGGCTCCTTTAACTCAGAGCACAAGCGGCTGCATCCCTGACAGTTTCTTGAGGTAAATACAAGGGGTTGTAAAAAGAAAAACCTTAGTTCCTTTTAACTCAGTGGCTCAGCAGTGAACAGTGAACAGTGAACAGTGGCTTGCTGGAAGGTAGAGTCCTAATTATGAAGGCCGATAAAACACTCCAGACTGCTTATCATTTACCAAACTTAATAACTTAGAAACATTAAAAAAATGTACACCTTTGGCAGACAAAGCAGACAGATATTTACAAACCTTATACACATTCATACATATAATCAATAGACAATAGCTCAAGGGAGCTGCCAAAGACACCATTCATCCACATATATGTAAACATATAAATATATACAATATAGACAGACAATTAGACAGACACATATTTGGGTGAAGTGAATAGCCTCAACAAATGCTTAATTCTTTATTGGGTTTTTATACTCCCTAATACAAAGACTTTCTATGTGTGGAAAAAATTAGATCATTCAAAAATAAATTTACAAAAAGGGAGTTGACTATTGATCCTAATATCTAACTAGATACCTTGATTATTGTAAGTTTAAAGCAGTGGTTTTATCTATATGCTCATTATAAGTTCAAAGCAGAAAATTTATATTTTTCTTAGTTCAAATGCTCATTATGTGTTCAAAGCAATTTTTTTATGCCAAGATTATTCTAAGAAACAGGGGTCTGTCTTGTATAGATAACCATTTATTCTTTGTTTTTATATTCAGATGGTCTTTCTTATCATGGTATACACCTGGGTCTTATCTTTGGACCAAACCTAGAATCTTCTTGATTATTAATTTGTTTTGATAGTTTTTTTCTCTTGGTGTAAATCAAGTGCTTGACATATAGAGGCCCACAAGAAGGAGGATATTAAAATTACTTGAATCAAGTCAAAAATTCTTTAAATCATCATCAGGCATTATGAAATCACCGATTCATTTGAATAGCACTATGTCAGAAAGGTACATCTTCAAAATAATCTGCAGAAGATCTGCCCAACAGAGTGAAGCAATAAGCAGTGAGGGTCTCTGCCATGCCAGATATATGAGACAAACAAGGAAAGGCAGTGTAGCAACAGTAAGCAGTCGAGGCAAAATCCTTGGGTCTTTGCCTATACCGGGGATACAACCTTAGTCAGCAGTGCTAAAACAAGTGGGCTGCCTCCAGGAAACTCACCTCACTCGCTTGCTTCTACCAAGCCATCATGCAGTTGCTCCCAGCAGTAATGCTTATGGTGGTGGTGGGGAGTGGATTTTGGCTCCCAAGCCTTTGAGTCTGATGAGGGGAGCATGTCTGAGGACTGTGGACTGAATTGAGTGAGAGAAGGGGTGGAACATGGAGCGTGACACCACTGGCATGAGGGGCATTTGCCAGCCAACTGTTGGCTGATATGTGGGTCGTTTATTTATTCACTTATTTAATCCGGTGCATGTGTGGCTGTGAGGGTAACTTGTGGAGTCCATTCTCTCCTTCCACCATGTGGGTCCTGGGGAATGACCTCGGGCTCTCAGGCTTTACTGACAAAAGCTGTCCTCTGTTGAGACACCTCACCTGCTGGCTCTGTGCTCTGAGACACAATATTTAAGACTCGCACTGTAAAACATGCCTTTGTGCTCATAAAGTAATCTGAGCTCTCTGGAGATACAGGTAAGACAAGGAGCTGCGGTCTTTCTGAGGCCGTGCTGGCTTCTCAGAGGACAGAGATAAGCAGCTCCCCCTCCCTTTCACTCACCCAGGTTAGCATACATACACACAAAGCCAGGTGTGCCCCTGTTACTCACCCCCCTGACCCTGGGTGGTGTCTTGACCTCTTTCATCAGTAGAAGTTGGGCGTGATCCCGCTAGCCAGTTCCTCTTGTTTTGAAGACACCTCTCCTAGGCTCCTTGAAGAACTATCAGTTAAGGGGCAGCTCCAGCATAGGGAAAGACGATGGCTCATGTTTCAGATAAGCAGCCTTAATAGATAAGAAAGGAAGTGGGCCTTCAGATGGTTCAGCTCACCACTAGCCTGTGAGAGGAGCCCATAGCACCCAGGGAGCATACCTCAGCCCACTCAGATCAGGTCCCAGAGATGAGCAAATGCTACAGTCACTGTAAGCTACTTTGTCTCCGGGGTACCTGACTGCCATGTGTGGCCGGCTACTCCTGCCTCAAATGATGTGACTCTGGGCCCAAAAGCGACCATCTGTCAATCAACAATTGACTGTCAAATGCCCCTCGAGCAGATGTCATGCTCCATATCCCTCCCCCTTGCCTTACTCAGTCCCATCCACAGTCCTCACAGTGAATTCTGGAACGTGTTCTCTTTGTGAAACTCTAAGGCCTCCCAGACATCACTTGCCCACAAAACTATTTGACTATTCATCTTCAGGCTATCACCTTCCTGATCTCTAGTCTCTGAGGGACCCAGAGTATCTAAGGGCCCTGGGTTTATGAGGACTCCTTCTAGCTGTCCCTTCTTTCCTCTGATCCTCCACTCAATCCCTTGCATGTCCTCTGGAGCAACTGGACTGAGCACCAGGGGAAAGATCTCTTGAGTTTTATGAAAACCAGAAGCTGTTGGAAGGATAAGTCCCAGAAGCAGGGAGCTGCTGCAGGACAGGTGAAAGGCTGCCTGGGAGTATGTAGGCACAGGGCTGGTAAAAGCCAGCAGTGGCTACTTTTCCCAATGCTGTGATCAAATAAATACCTGGCAGAGGCACCTTAAGAAAAAAAAAATGATTTACAGCAGATGAAGGTGAAAACAAGGAACAAGACAGGAGCCTACCACAGAAGGCCTTTGAAAGACTCTACCCAGCAAGGTATTAAAGCAGATGCTGAGATTCTTAGCCAAACTTTAGGAAGAGTTCAGGGAATCTTATGAAAGAAGAGGAGATAGAAAGACCTGGAAGGGTCTAGAGCTCTATAAGAACAACAGAACTAAATAATCTGGGCCCAGAGGTCTTTTCTGAGACTGATACTCCAACCAAGGACCATTCATGGAGATAACCTAGACCCCCTGCACAGAGGTAGCCCGTGGAAGCTCACAGTGTCCAAATGGGCTTCCTAGAAAGGGGAACAGGGCCTGTCTCTGACATGAACTCAGTGGCTGGCTCTTTGATCACCTCCCCCTGAGGGGAAAGCAGCCTTACCAGGCCACAGAGGAAGGCTATGAAAGACAGTCTTAATGAGCTCTGATAGGTTAGGGTCAGATGGAAGGGGAGGAGGACCTCCACTATCAGCAGACTGGGGAAGGGGCATGGGAGGAGATGAGAGAGGGAGGGATTGGGAGGGAGAGAGGGTGGGGCAATAGCTAGGATACAAAGTGAATAAATTGCAATAAATAAAAAATTATATTAAAAAGAAAGAAAGAAAGGGTTTGCTTGGGCTCACAGTTTGAAGATACAGCTTATCATGGCAGGGAAGGCACGGTGGCAGTGGCTGGGGCAGATGCTCACACTACATCTGCAGTCAGGAAGCAGAGAAAGATGAACACTCGAGCCCAGCTCACTCCCTCTTTGTTTAGTCTAGAACCCCAGCCCATACAGAGTGCTGCACGCAGGGTGGGTTTCTCAGTTAAAATTTTTAAATGTTTCTGTAAACACCTGAATAGATGTACCCATAGGTGTTTCCATGGTGATTTAAAATCCAGTCAAATTGATAGTGGAGCTTTTACAGCACATCCTTGTGAGCAAACCTTCTTGTTGCAATCTCACGTGGCAGAAGGGGCCTGGGAGCTCTCTGGGGCTCTTTGAACAGGCTACTAACCCACTACTGAGGCCTAGATTTACATATGAGCTTGGGAGAGGCAGAAATTCAGACCAAAGAAAATGGCATTATCTTTTTGCAGTGAGTGTCATAGAGAGACCAGCAGCTGAAGTGGGTGTGGCACAGGGGGTTGTGCTATGTGACAGGAGTCACAGGGCTTTCATGGGTGGAATATAGGAGCTGAGGCACATGTGGGGAAAAAAGGCTGGGAGTACAGAAACACTTGAGTCCCTGAAAGCTGAGACCATAGCCTTTGCCCAGGCTAGTCCTTTCCTAGGACAATCCTGTGAGAACAGTAACTGCCAGAGTGGCTGCCATGTGCCAATCTCTATGTTAACTGGTTTGAAAAGTGACTCTCCCATCTTAGACAGAGTGATAGTTTTAGTAAGGAACCAGTGATTTCTGATCCCTAATGAGGACCCCTAGGTCAAGGATCCTGCTTGTCCAAGCCTTTGTCTCTCTAACTATGTATGTCCTGCACTGAACATAAACCTGGCTTTCTCCCTCCTTCCTATTGTCCATTCTTTTGTCCTTTCTTCCTTCTCCTTCTCTCCCTTCTTCCCTCCTTTCCTTACTTCTGAAGAAGAAAAAGTATCCCAGGGACAGAAAGCATACAATGATTGCACAGCCCTCTCTTCCTAGCTGAGAGGAAGGGCTTCCTGAGAAGGTGATGCCCAGAGTCTCTCAGGCACAAGAGGTAGAATGGAGGACACACCCTGTAGTTATACTTCAGTCATGGACAGAAGCTAAGGCTTGGTGTACCCCATTCTCCATATTAGCCAATTAGACAGCAGTGGAATCTCTTTGCTGACATTTGTCCATTTCTCCTCCATTTTTTTCCAAACCACACTTGCCCATTCTCACTAACATCTCTCTTGGGAAACATGAACACCTATCAGATTGCAGTTTAGTCATACAGGATGACAGCTATCCTTAGCAGTGACCTTGAACCATTCACCTCCTAGCCATGATCTATGAGCTTATTTCACATTTAATTTGGGGAGCAGTCCTGGGGCATCTTCACATCTGGCTCCTATCTGGCCTTCCATCCTGTAGGACCAGCTTCCAGTCTCTTAGTAATCAATGTTCTCTTAGGCGACTGAATGAGTGGATCCTCTAGCAGAATGAAATACCATCCAGAAACAGGCACACAAGTCCATTCCTGCTCTGACAAGCCTCAGATGTGCAGGGAGGGAGATTTTTATGGGGTATCAACTCCACTGTTTATCTGGCACCGAGGTGCTTGTTTTCTGAGACACCCTCTTCAGGCTGTGGGTGAATTTGCAATGCTGGTGATACTTTCCTAAAATGATGAATTACTTCCAGTCTGATCATCTCATCCAATGCTCTCACCCTCCTATGACCTCGGTTTGCAAACCACAAATGAAAACAGCTGCTGTCCTGCTCCAGAGGCTTCGGTCCTCCACACATAAAAGTTTGTAATCAAATGACTTTGCCAACTCATTGCTGTCAAAGCCTCGAGCAGACAATTTGCTCTGGGCGCTGCTGGGATAACCCACAAACAGAGATTGCGTTGAAATGGAACACTCTTATGAGTGAGCGGCCGAATAACAGCTTCATCTGCCTTCTGCTGAGCCCTCAGGCCACCTGCTCAGGCACACTGCCATGAGGCGCTCAGGACACTTCATCCTGCCTCTCCCAGGCGCCACTCTCTGAAGGCCAGCTGAAACACTGGGAATCTTCCCCTGATCCCTGGAACCTGAAGGAGGCTAGAAAGAATTAGAAAGAGGGCCAGAATTACTACACCAGCCTGTTGGGCATAGGCAAGAAGAAATGTCATAGCCTGCAGAGCTCTTACAGGCCTTGGCATATTCCAAAGCCTGTGCGGCTTAGGAAAACCAAGCAGTCTCAAGAGTGGCAAAGAGGATCTCATGTGTACAGGTCAGCTCTGTAGCTGCTGCCCCTATCCCCATCCCAAGCCCATTCAGGGACCTGGTTTCTTCTTTGTCCATCAGTTCTCACTACCCATAGTCTATACACCTTCCTTCAGCCTAGCGCCTTTTCCCCAGGTGCCTGGAACCCCACCAGAATCTTTGTGTCAACAGTTCTGTGTTCATACAGCCCACATGTCTCCAACCCAGGTCACCTAGAACTTATAAGAGTTTGTCAGCCCTGTGACTGACCTACTCCACCTGAGCAGGCAGATAGAAAAAAGAGAGGGGGGGGTCAAGATTAATATTAAAAAAAGCTTTTGGCCAGAGAAAGACTGGAAGCCATTCATCACCTGGGCTTCTTACAACAAACAGAGTGAGCTTGTGGCATATATACAGACAGGAGAGCGGTATGCTGTGTTAATGTTCTACTAGTCCTGGGCCTTGTGGCCTAGCCTTCTGTGGCTTTTCCCTCAGTTCACTGGCTAATTCTTACTCTCAGGAATGCCCTCTGTTTCCTAATAAGCTCCATTTCTAAACCATGTTTTCCCCATCTACTTCTTTGTCCTGAGACAGGAGACCACAGGGACTTCTGCAGAGGCCACCAGACTCTGTTCCGCTCCTACTACACCAGGACTGTGTACGATGGAGGTGGAGTCAGGGGGGGGGGTGTTAAAATGGCCTCTGAGGGGAGAAGACATTCTGGATGTAATGTTTCATTCTAGAACATTCCTGCTGACAAATCCTTAAGAAGGTCCCTTCGTACTGTGCAGCCTCAAGTGTGATTCTGGTCCCCAGGGCCTGATGGCGGTTTCTGAAGATGACAGTGTTCTAAACTAACCAGCAGTGTGCTGGTAGGGCAAAATTTTCTCCATTAAAGCCAACACTGGAAAATGGTAGGTGAGGGTGTGCATGTGTGTGTCACAGTCCAAGGTTCCAGAAGTCTCCCCACTTCTCGCCCCTCTCAAATTGCAGGGCCCATATCTCTGTGTCTTCATGCACCCCTACCCAGATCCCTAACCTCCCTGCAGTTCAGGGCTCCCAGGGGACATGGCCTGGCCCCTGTGATCATCCTTTGGAGAGATACTGTCTACTGGAGTATGTGGAAATCAAGAAAATGAAAACAAATGGGATGATGGCTCCCAAGAGAGGACAGATCACTCTGCAGTGCCTTCTGAAGGAGGCGGTGTGTGGACTCCAGTGGGGATTTCCCTTGATACATCTCCACGTCCATTGGAGACGAATCTCTCCATTTTAGCCCTCTAATTCCGCCATAAGTCGCAAAATGTGGGCGTCCCATATGCTCTTTATAATAAATCACCCCTGGCAAAGTGTGCTGAGGAATGAATCACTTTTACTGCTGCTCTGACGTCTTTTGCTTCTCCAATGCTCACATTTAATAACAAAGTCAGGGCTCTGCACCCCTCCCCCATGCCTCTTTCCTCCTCTCTCTTGGACTAACAGCATTGAAATGCTTTCTTGATTCAAATGTACTTGCAAAGATACCGTCTGCTCTTACGCATTAGCAGGCCCCGTGCTTAAAGGAAAGATCTTGAAAAACCACCACCCAGGTGAGAAGCAAGCACTGTGTGACCCACCTTCTACCTGGAATCCCAGCCAAGGCTCCTCTCCATGGCGTCTGACTCGTACCTGCTCAGGTGGGATTCCTGTCAGGACAGGCTATGTGGACTGTGAAGGGACAGTTGTTCCAAATAGCTTTTCCCGGGGTCAGAGAGAACTCTTTGTAGCTCATTTTCACTGCACTAAATTTCAGCTAAATCACAGGCCCAGGACCATAATGGGAAGACATAAAAGTGGCCCACAAAACACTCTGAATTTTTAGATTTTATTTAGGATATAAAAGAAATATTTATTACCGTCCTACACATAATAAATAGTTCTTGCAGTTTGCACTCTCCCTGCAGCCTAACCCCATATTTTAGAGTGGAAATGGCTTGTACAAACCCTAGCTTCTCTGCTCTGCATGCCTCAGCCAAGACCAAGGCAGCAAATGAAGTCCTGCCCTTGCTCACCAGCCTCAGCAGTAAATTTTTTCTTGTGCTGATTCATTTGGTCTGTGCTTCCTGGCCAGGCTGAAATCTGGCAACTATTTGGAAAGTTGGGACAGCAAATCTGGGGTTGACATCGGAAGAGTGCTGGTCCTTGAGGGGCTCCTTGGCTGTTTGGACTCCATGTTTCTACCTTGGCTCCAGCTGTAGAGATCAAAGTGATTAACTCTTGCCCTGCCCTTGGAGAGCTCCCAGAGTGGGAAACAGAAGTGGGCTTGGACCACCCTAACCAGACATCTCATTGCAGAACAAAGCTGTGGGTCAGTAGAAGCTGTGTCCCTGCAGAACAGCTCTGTCCATATCAGGTGCCCCATACCCACTCCCAGTAACAAGAAGGCCACTCACACAAGCCTCACATAGACACAGAAGCACCGAATGACAGCCCAGCCATGTTTTATAATTGAGTCACACAGAAGCAGTATGCCCTCAGGCTGAGCCTGGAGCGTGAGTAGGATGTTTTGAAAACTTGGGTGTTCAGCACAGTGTCACTGTCCTGTGGCTGCTGGTAGGAGATGAAACCCACTAGGGAGCTTTTTCTGAGTGTGCTGAGGGACACTCATCTACAGACATCAGCTTGCCAGTACCCACATCACCTGGGAACCTTTTTTTACAAGCTCTTGGGAGGCTCAGGAGGAGCAACTTGCACCCGTGTGTACAGGGTTAGGTGGGCGAACTCCTGAAACATTGTCCACCTAGGTTACTTCTACTAGGTAGACATTCCCATGTAATAGAGGCTGCAGAGTAGAGGGGTCAGGTATGAAGCCCCTGGACCATAATGTGCTCCAGTCACATCTAATGCCTCCAGCATAATGCGGGGGGAGTGGCCCCCTAAGTCATCCTTGCTACCTGCACCCAGGGAAGGAGTCTCTGCTCCACCTTCCTTAGGTATGGAGCCAGTGGTGGGCTAGATAGGTCGAAGATGCTGGTGTGGACAGGCAAGGGAATCAACATCCAACAGCCCTAGCTGGGACCTGCGATGATCTCAGCTGTGCTCTGTGATTGCTGAGCTTAATCGTCCCTGCAGAGGTATTACTATAATCCCAGCTTCTTATTTTTCAGGCTGAGAGAGGACGGAGAATATATAACCTGATTATGCACCATATAATGTATTAAGCCAGCAAGGCCTTAAAATTAAAACATTTAAAAAGGACTATCTAGGGAGGTAGTTAAAATCCATTTAAATCTTTATCAAATAATGAAAATATCTTCAGAAAAAAAAAAAAAAAAACATCAGCCTCTTAGCTCCATGTTCACCTCTAGGACGGCTTGTGTTTTTAATATGCGTCTAAAGGCATATTTACGGGGAAGCCTCCCAAAGATTTAAAGTTCTTCTTGGTTACATGTTGAGTAAGAGGCTGGGTGCAAGGTGAATTCCTTAAAGTGTCTTGAACCCTGCAGGAGGTTTAGTGGTTGTGGATCAAAAAGAGCATCCTAGAGATGATGTGCTGCTGGTCCTTGGCCCATCCCTTTTTCTGAGATGCTTGGTTCTGCCTTTTTTCTAGGCAGCATCAGTTGGGGCAGCCAGAGCCAATTCCTTCCTCTGGATTTGAGGGTTTAGCATATGTCATTTCTAAGCCACCTTTATGCTTTGGTGATGACAGCCCAGTAGGCCTTCTATAAACAGCACTAGTCTTAGTGTCATTCCAGGACTTCCACAGAAGATTCGTGATACCTGATGCCATTTCAGCACCAATCTGTGGGAGGCACCACAGCCTGTGACTCTACTCATCTGCTCCTGCCTATGAAGCCCCAACCCAGGGCTTTGTTCTTTTTTTTTTTTTTTTTCTCAGTAATCTAGACTGTTAACTAGAAATGCCTTGACATGTGGACAGCTGAGTCTAAACAATGCTGGACAGTGGGGAGGGCCAGAGAAAGCAAATGTGGGTATGGATCTGGGATAAAGGGTCTTGTCCTAGTGGAAACATGGGCTTCCGTTACAGTGCTTTGAGCACTCCTATTCTCAAAGCATGGGTGCTACAGGGAAGGGCTGTGAATGTGAGTGACATGACTCAGCATGCTGAACACTAAAATAGCAAGCTAGGAGCGTGAGCACTCACATGTGTGCGTGTTGGAGTGGATGGGACAAGTTTGTCCCGTGGGTGATCTACCCATAGCTGAGTCCAGAACTGGCTCACAAGTAACAGCTGTTTCCCCATGTGAATTTTCATTTAACCCAACACAGCTCCCAATTTTTCCCACTCTGGAAAATGCAGGTGTTTGGTAATTAGAGTCTCGGAAATTCGAATTATGCAATATCTTTTTGAAACATTAATCTTATTTTACTATAAAGGCATTTTAAATGAGCGCATAAACAGAAAATATCTTGGGGCTGTTATATAAACAGAACCATGAGAATGTGCGGTGGTGTGAGCAGTGTTCAGTGGTGTGAGCAGTATTTTGGGGTGTGAGTAGGATTTAGTGGAATGAGCAATGTGAAAACATTTTTGAGGAATGTTTTTTTCAGTTTGGGAAAGGCCTAAAGAACTTTCACCAGGGACCAAGGACAAGCCACAGTCAGGATAGGAAGGACTTTCTGATAGTGGGGCCAAGACTGACATGACTGAAGAGTGCTGTCCTCATGTGGCCTGAGAAGCCTCTGTGTTCACCTCCAAAGCATCCTCCCAATGAACTGTGGCTCCAGCTCAGCCCTGTATTGGGCAGGTACTCTTTGGGGTAGGGAGTGCAAACTAAATAGTATCTACTTACCTTACACAAAAATGATTCAAGAAACCAGGAAGATGGAGCTGGGTAAATGCCTTGATGGGCAAGAGCGCTTGTTCTACAAACACAGGGAGCTGAGATTAAATGAATCCTCAAGACCCATGTATGAAAACTGGACATGGCCTCATGTGCCTGTAACCCAAGCATTGCAAGGCAGAGGCAAACATATCCTGAGAGCTCACCGGCTAGCTAGACTAGCCCAAACCACAAACATCCAGTTCAGTGAGAGAACTTACCTCAATGCAATAAGGCAGACCACAATAGAAGAAAAAGCACCCGACTTTTGCACGTACAAACATGGGTTCATTTACCCTCACACCCACATAGGTACACCACTCAACACACACACACACACACAGAGAGAGAGAGAGAGAGAGAGAGAGAGAGAGGGAGGGAGGGAGGGAGGGAGAATGTCTCAATGAGTTGTACCACACAACTAAAGAAGTAGTTCATCCCTGTTCCCGATCTATCTTTCATTTTATTGATACGCAGTTTGTGTCCCAACCAGACACATTCTTCCTGTTGTTATGCAGAGTCCACCTGAGAAGACCACTCAGACACAGTCTACAGCCAATTGAGTTTTTATTTTTATTCCATCCAGCTGGGACTACACTCAGGTATTCGGGACTCAAGTGTAGTCCTACTTGTTTAGAATAAGGGTTGTGTGTGTGTGTGTGTGTGTGTGTGTGTGTGTGTGTGTGTGTGTGTTTAAAGCAAAAAGCCACATCCTGGTCTCCTGATAAGCCGCTACAAGAGATTTTGTGCAAGCGAACAGTTTCACAGACACTAAGATAAGCAGTTAGCTGGAGGAGGAGATTTGCACAGGCAGGCAGTTTAGCAGAAGCTAACTAAGTTAGCTAAAGTATCTTGATCTCAGGCCCCTAGAATAAAAGTAATTTTTCACAGGGCTTCCCATCAAGGAGATCAAATTCTAGTTAAAACTAAAATGGCCTCAACAAGAAGACAAGATGGAGGAATCTCGCCACCATCTTGCCCTGTCTCACTGTATCCAGGTTGCAGAGAAATTCACCCACTCCCTTGCTTGATGTTTGCACTCGTCCTCTTGTCACACTTAGGTCTCAGATCTACTTAGATCTGTGAGCACAGTGAGTTGTGCCTACAAGTTTCAGGGAGCCTAGAGCTTTTCAGGTACCCCCAAAGCTTCCTGTTTCTTTCTGAGTCTAATATTGTCTTTGAAGTATGCTCTGTTTTCACCCATGTTTGGGTTTATTTATGGAATTTCAAATCTTCTATTGTTTTGCTAAATTATGTTCCAACAATACGCTGTTTTAATCAGAGACTTTACCATATATTTAGTATTTTTACTAGATAGTATTAATATTAGTAAGTCTCCCTTCATTGTTCCCTCTTTACATTTTTAAAGGTATTTCCATTTTCTAAAATAAAATTTAGAAAATACTTATTTGATTTCAGAAAAAAAGAACTTATTTGCATTTTTATTGATACTCCATGAAACTTACACATTAGCCTAATGTATAGCTTTAAATAGACCTCTTCAGGAACAGGGGATCTGGCTCTGTTCTGGTAAATATCATATTTTAAAGGGGTATTTGCATGTTTGTTGGCTAGGGCACTTGCCTAGTGTATGTGAGGACTGGAGATCAATCTAGGCCCTGAATTCAACCACATCACTGCAGAAACAAAACAAAAGAAGCAATCCAAACAGAAACACAGGTTTTCTTCATGTACTTTAATTTTCTTGTCTATATTTTTCTTCTGAATTGCCATTTAGATGCTGTTTCCCTATGTGTCGTGTCAGGCTTTGCTCATAATTGAGAACATATAAACACAGTTTATTGTCCTCTTCCATCAAGTATTAAATCTAACCAACCCGGCCCTGCTTAGCTTCAGATATCAAAAAAGATTGGATGCATTCAGGTTAGTATGGCTGTAGGGATATCTTATTATCTTAATCTCACATTCTGTTCCCTAGATTCCTTGTTTGCCCTTGAACACTTATTGGGGGGAGGGGTAGTTTGAATAAAAACATCCCCTACCAACTCACATATTTGAAGACTTAGAGGTCCCTGACTGGTGATGTTGCTTGGGAAGGCTGTGGAACTTTCAGGAGGTGGGACTTTGCTGAGAGAAGTATGTCATTGGGGGCAGGCAGGGTTATAACGTTTCCCCACTTCCTGTTCTGTCTTCTTCATGTTTGCATTTGAAGATATGTGCACTCTCAAGATCCAGTTCTCATGTCCATGCCTGCTTCTTGTTGCCCTGCCTCCCCACTGTGATGGAAGCATAAGCTGAATAAACCCTTCCTTATATAAGTTATCTCTGGCCTTGTGTCTCAACCCAGCTAGAGAAAAGTGAATAAAACAGGCAGCTTTGGTTTAACGTTTACTTTTTTTTCCCTTCCTCTGGCTTTTCCAGGATGCTCTTTCCTTCTTCAGCCAAACAGACTTTTCTTCCCTTCCCACCTTCTACTGTTTTTTTTCCTGTCTGACACTGTGGCTGACCCCTAGCTACAGAAACAGTGGGTGGCCTTGCCTCACTTGTTTTCCCAACAACCAAGAGGCCTGCTTGGAACTGAGAAGTGTTTCCATGTCCAGAGTGTTACTGATTCCGAATGATAGTTCCTGGGGGTGAGGTGTGTTATCTTCTTTGAGGCCAGAATGCTATACCCGTCATATTCCAGTGAGAGTCTACAGTGACAAGGCTTCCTCAGAGCGGAATTTGTCTGCTGGTGACATGGCGTTTTACATGTAGAGACACAGTAGTGACTATACCACTTGTGGAAAGCAAAGCTGTATTACAGGAGGAACTCTGTTCTGTATTCACCTCAGAGCATTTTTCAGGTTCAGATCAACTGCAGGATTCAGGGTTACAAGCTGAGTTGCAGTCATGGATAAGGCCTGAAGAAGTTTAAAGTCAGGTCTCCTTTGATTTGTGTTTACATCTTTAGGTGGGGAAATCAAACTCTTGTTTCTGGGTCTTCCTAAGGTTTGTTTACATTCAAAACTCTCAGCAAAATATATTGCCTGGAGTTCCCACTGGTCAGCCCTGGGATTTTGTTTCTTGTATTAAGCTAAAGCTGTACATGCTGTGCGGTCTTCCAACTATTTTCTTTGCAAATAAGCATGCATTCTCCTGCATTTCCATCAGTCACTGATTTCTGTCCTGTTAACATCGAGAAGAGAATTCACAGATCAACCTTTACTCTGTCTTCTTGTAAGGATACCCAGGTGTCTCAGAGAAAAACAGCACCAGCACGTCTCTCAGGGGCTATTTCCTTGCATGCTTGTTGGTGAAAGGAGATGACATGAGAAAGGCAAAGGCCTCCTGAGGAAAGTGGAGAGGCTGGATGAGGGATACATGTAGACCTGCTAAAAGCTCAACCCACAAACAGACCCAGATGGACAACTGATGCCAGCATCCAGGTTATATAGGTTAGGGTTGTCCAGAGGAGCAGAGTTGGAGTAACGCATATATAATTGTGTGTATGCACTTTATAATAGCTCTTATAGTAAGTAAAAATGAGGATTTCTTAGACTTCAGACTAGGCAGGACTACCACGGCCATGTGAATGCTAGATTGTTTGGGTAACAGGCAGCTGCTGAGTTCAGGAGTTTGAAAACCTCAGAACAAGAGGGAATAATGGTACAGTCCCAGTCGAAGGCTGAACGCCAGATAGATGCACTATAGTATCCCTACTCAAAGGCCAAAGAAACTGGCTCTAACAGCTACAGTGATGGAGGCAGCAGCAGGGGCCATGTTTTCAAGTGTGGGAGCATCCTTTGTCTACTTTTTATTTCATCTGAACCTCCAGACGATTGGGAGATGCCCATGCTCAGGCCAGGTCTTCCCACTCAGCTGCCACATGTGCCCATGGGAAACATACTCCCAGGCATATCATAAGGCAACTCTCAATGCTGTCCATTTAACAGTCCATATTAACTGTCGCCTCTGGTCTTTCACATTAGGAGTAGCATAACTCATTAATCAATCATCATTCAGAAAAGACTTGTAACTTTGGATTTCTCTCCAGTCAATCAACTGATTCCAAAAATTCTGCGTTTGCCTTACTGGACAGAATTCATGGGTGACCTGATTCTGTATAGACGTGAACTGTAATTCTTTATTTATTAAAGAACTGCTACTTCCTTTTTTCTTTTGTTGTTTTCAACTCTGTTTAATCTGCTAATTTCTGATACCAGGAATGACAAGCTAGTGTGTGTCTTAGTGTACTGGCTGCCTGGGTGAAGAAAGATGCTGTCATTATGATTCTAATTCCATTGACCCATTTACAAAGTGGTCCAAGGAGCAAAGGATGTCCCTGGCACACACAGTTCTGGCATTTAGACGGGCCCTGTCCTACAAATGCTGGTTTCTAAATTTGGTGCTATAAACTAAGACACTTTTCCACTGATGCCTTAGAGCTCCATAAGGCACAGGGTAGGTGGGTGGCTCTGGGGAAGCTGGGAGCAGAGAAGACCCATAATGGTGAAAGCTGCTTTGACCCCTGAGCAGGGAAAGGACAGTGATTCAGTTAGCAATGGGTTTAGTCTGTGTTGAGTGTGAGTTAAAATTTAGCCTGGGCAGCCTTGAAAGTTCATCTGTGGCCTGTATTCCACCGCCCTGTGGTTGTAAGGCCACAAAGTAGCAAACTGTACCAAAGCAGCAATTGTAGCAAAGATGTGGGGTGGGGGAATGATGCTCATTTCATTCTTGGAGTCTCCAAGCAGATTGCTGGAGCTAGACCTAGGATACTTGGAGAATATACATGCATTTGAATAATGAACAGGTCAGAACAGCTGAGGCAGTAAGAAGAAAGCCTTAAGATTTTATAATCCTATAATACCCAGAGCAGCGTAATGCTACTGGGAGAACAGAAAGATCAGTGAAGCAGGAAAGAAAGTCTAGAAATAGCCACACTCCTCATACTACTCCATCAGGCAACTGTGAGTCAGTTAAGAAGTCAGAAGTCAACACTGCCAATGAGAAAACTTGGTTAATTTGGAAAGGGGGTGAGGTTTGGTGTCCTCACATCACACCATTAAATCAAACCAGAGGCTTATTTGTGAGGCTACTCACAAAGCACAGAAGAGAAAAGATAAGACAATGAAGAAGTCCAGTCTCTTGCTAAATGCTAGCTAGATAGCAGGAGTACATTGGTGGTTGTGTGCTTATTCAAAGTATAAAGCAAGATAGCAGCAGCAGCAGCAGCAGCAGCAGCAGGAGCAGCAGCAACAGGCATATTCTAGTCTAGAGGAAACTAAATGGATGTTTAACAGTTTCCAAAGCTTTTAACTGACTTGTGACCACGGGGCCTTAGGTACTAGAGATAAATCAGGTTTAAGGAAACATATTACTGGGTATAAATGAAAGTGATTCAGAAAAGTTAAAAACCCAAGAGAAAATGAGAAATTAAGAGCATTTTGTTTTGTTAAACAGAAAAGGAAACACATGATTTACCAAGATTTTGTTTTTAACTTAATATTAAATAAATGTGCTGATATTTAAGGAGAGGGTGTACAGCAAAGTAAGATACCAACTCTATTAATTAGAAGGATTTCTAAATAGTACTAGGTATATTCCATCAAGGAACAATGAAGCAAGCATCTTCCTGCTACTGAAGGACTATTAATTGGATCATATGTTTTTGATTTCCATAATTTGATTAAAATGTCTTTTGTTTGTATCTTAAGAAACAGTCATATTGACAATCAAAGAAATCTATTTGCAAAGATATTCATAACAATATTACCCACAGTAATGAAATAAGAAATGCAAGAATCGTATGTCCAACAATAGGGGAATAATTAAATTGTGTAGTATCCCATCAGAGATAATTACATAGCTATTAAAATGCTTCTCTAAAATCGTCAATGACTTGTAGAAAGTTTTACAATGCAGTATTAAGTGGAAAAAAAAAGTCAGGATATAAAATTGCACATGCAGTATAATCTCAATTATGTAAATATATGTGCATAGACTAGAAGAAAATGCAGATGGATTTCACAGTGCTTACCCCTGGGTTACGGCATAGTGGTCTTTAAAAGATGTCTCATCTTTATACTTTCACACGGGTGTGTATGAGTTCCCAAACTAATAGCAATGAGAAGGGAAACCAATGGGAGGGCTTGAAGATGAAGAGCTGAATGAGCTAAGCGCAAGTTGACTTGTGAGCTGTTCTCGAATGCTGACGTTGCGATGTGGATCACGCACGCCTACCCAAGGCCTTCTACAGAATCAAATATTTCAATTCCACTTCCTATCGATTAAAGAGGCAGCCCTCTGTGCATTATTACAGTGATAGATCTTAAGTCTTCAGTCTCTCTCTTTCTTCTCTTTTTATGTTTATTTGCTTACTTTATTCTTTTCATTGAGTAACAGCTTTCTTTTATTTCTTTATTTTTCTTTTTTTCTTAGAAAAAGAGCAAAGCTAGCATGGGTTCAAGTGCCCCGAGTGATGGCTTTAGAAAAAAAGAATGTATCTGTGTTTGAACCAGGATCTTCACCCTGACCTTTCACTGGCCTGGACTGTGGTCTCCAGATCCTGGTGGGTTGCCTGGGATCTCAGAAAGAGGATGACCATGACTGAGCTTAGCAAATCTCCACTTTTAGAATGACCAAAGCACTGTGGGTACAGAAGTGGGCAGAAGGAAGGAAGGAAGCCACAGCACTGAGGCCAGCAGCCCACCACCATCTCAATTCATATCTCTGGAAACTGGATAAAATATAATAAAAATTGATTCTATACATAGGCTAGTCTCTGGTAGTCTTGGAGATACTTCTTCTGGAGTGCCAGAGGTGGATTTTTGATTCCTGTGTCTAACACATCTGCCAAGAGAGACTGCATATGCCCTACCCAGCTCACACCTCTCAATGGGGGATGGCATACAGTCCTAAAACCCTGCCCCACCCTCAGAGGACAGTGAGTCTTAAGCTCAAAAAGGGCTCCTTTCAAGGGAAGGCCCTGGGTGCCAGTACCTGGAAGGCTCTGGTTTTACTATTAAGCTAGCTGGATCCCCATGAAAAGAACAGGCTCCGCTAAAGCCAGAAAGAGATAGCTTACTGGAAAGTGGGAAAATAACATTCAGGGGCTCGCCTTCTTTCCTCCCTCCCTCCCCACCTCCTTACCTTCTCTTCTACTTCAGTGCTTTTTCTTCTCTCTTTCCTCCTTTCTCCTCTTGAACTGGGCCTGAGGCAGACCATGGCTTTTTAGGTAAACAGGTTCTTGTGGGAGAATGGGGTGAGGCAAAGGTCATAGAAGGAAGAAAGTTCACCTCTGCCATGGGCTCATTATGAAGAGCAGAAATGAGAGTTTTGTGGCTTTTAACCCCACAGTCTCCCCACCCTCTTTTCTTTGTCAATGCTTGTTTTTCTGCAGTCTTGCCCCTATATCCCAGCCCTGCATTGTCCAAGTTCTCTGTAGTTTTGTAGGTGAGGGCTGAGACAAGAGCTATTCCAGGCAAGACCTGGCCAGGAGGGATCCCCATTCCTGAGTGGGTGAGCAGAATAGGCGTGACATCAGGATGGGTTTCTGAGTGGGGAATCCTGAAGATCATCCTCAGGATAATTTATGAACATGTGACTAGTTGGAAAACTGGTGGCATCATAGATGCATGTAAACTGGGATTTCTGTTTTTCTATGCTGGACCCATGTTCTCATGCCATTAAGGTCTGAGTGCCCATGACTTAAAGGTCCATGCAGCCTGTTCAACCTCAACCCTCATACAGAAGCAAAGCTGTCCATTTAAATAGATCTGCTCATTTTCAAATAGACAGTGTGTTCCTGGGAAGGATGCTGGGGAGGGAGAGTAGCATAGCCTCTGGGTCATTTAGTCCGTGAACAGTGTGCACATTTCAAACCTAACATGGGGCTTACTTCTGAGGACAATAGGAACTGTGTTGTCAGAAAAAAAAAATAATATCATATGTTATATATGATATATATGTATATGTAACATATATATGTTAAAACATCAACAAAAGGTAAAAACATCTTGAAATTTAGATTTTAAGTGTCTTTAATCATTTTGTGCTCGTCAGTTTTATGAGAAAAGAACCTCAGTTGAGAAAATGCCTTTCTAAGATCAGGCTATTAGCAAGCCTGTAGGTATTTCCTTAATTGGCGACTGATGGGGGAGGGCAAGCCCTTTGTGTGTAGTGCCATCCGTGGGCTGGTAGCCCCTGGTTCTGTAAGAGAGTAGACTGAGCAAGCCATAAGGAGCAAGGCAGTAAGCAGCACCCCTCCTCGGCCTCTGCAGCAGCTCCTGCCTCCAGATTTCTTCTCGGTTTGAGTTCCTGCCCTGATTTTCTTTCAAAGTTGATGTGGAAGTGTAAGCCAAGTAAACCCTTTCCTTCCTAACTTGTTTTTGGTCATGGTGTTTCTTTGCAGCAATAGTAACGCTAAGACCATTGTCTGCTGAGGTGCTGAGGAAGGCTTCATCCATGTGACTATTTCTTATCATCCATTCACATGGCCATTTCCTAGCATCCATGTAAGGCTGTGCTTCCCTGAGGCACTTTTTAAACCTTCCCATTCATAGATTTTTTTTTTCCCACCTGAGAAATTTTTATGGGATCTCAGTTATAAAGGTCAAACATTCACTGATCATAACACATTGCATTTTAAAACTTACTTTGTATAATACATTTTTACCATTTATTAAGAAGGAAAGTAAACTTGTTTTACAATGAGATGATGTGCTTGTTTATTTTGACATAAAAATTCAATCCTGGCTAAATATCTGATATAGGAAACAGAGTTTCTTCAGTGTTGACCAATATTTTGATTTTATAATTGTCAGGGCTGAGAACTCTGCTTAGCATAAACATGCAGTACAAATGGTAGAAATATGTCTCGGGCCATTTCAGAAATGGCTGGAAAAGTCTGTCCCAATCCCAAGCCAAGATTCATTTAGTGATTTCTCATACATTCCAGTCACTGGCTCAAACAGTATTTTTTTTTTTTAAATCTAACATAATGTAATCTAAAGATAGGCTAATTTAATACATGCTGAGAATGATGATAGAAAAACATTGTCTTATTTTCCATAATTAAGCAATCGTATTTTTTTAAGAGCAGAAAGCTTTTTGTTTTGTTTTGTTTTACATGTGGAAAAGGAAAACACCAGCATGAAATATTTCTGAATGAGAGCCAAGACGTTTCAGCCAGCAAGACATGGTGCTGTGTGGTATGACAGCATGCTCAAAGCAAAGCGCACATGTTGTACGGTCAGTAAAGCCAAGGCTGCAATGAGGTCATTTGCTGTAACACAGATGAGCAGGGCCCAACTCGATTTCGAGTTCCTTTTTGATCATTACACAGTCAGAACCCTTTCATTATCACTCTCAAACTTCACCCCACACATTCAGTTATATGATCCCATGTGAGGTCATGAACCACAGTTTAAGAAGCCAGAGTGCTAACTAACCCTGGGTATGTTTGAAAATGCCACATAAAAATGTACTATTGTGTTTAACTGTGGAGTTACCCTATACTAGGGGATAGACTCTATTCAGATGCCATAAACTTCAGGAGAAGAAGCCTAGAGCCTGGTGAGGCTTAGTTTCCTCTGAGGCCCCACAGATCCACAAGACAGTATCTCTGTTGCTCTTGGTTTCTCTTCAGAATGTGATGGTCAGGGCCATTGCTCAGGATACCATAGAACACAAAGAAATCAAACTGCTACTGACCTGAAAGCTTCATCCCCACTGGCTAGCTTTCTTAGGGCTGGAAGGTGCTGTGCATGCTATCGTTACCTGACCTCGCTGTGAGCCCTAATGACTACAATAACAACCGGCCTGGCCAGAGGTGAGCACTGGTATAAGAGTGGCATGAATACCTAGAGACTAACCAACTGCTTTCTGATTAGATTTAGGGCCTGCTCCACAAGACGAACCTCACAGCTGATACTATTTACCAGGCCGAGAGCCCACAGTGGGGTAGGTCGTGAGTTCTAGGGGAGAACCTACTACCGTTATTCTGTTAAATATACATAGTATTAAATGTCCTCCAATCCTTCTCTTTGAGACAATAGATTAATGCAGCTCTTGATTTTCATCAGAGCTTTTTTTTTAAAAAAAAAAAAAGATGGAAATTAGTACAGAGACACAAAATTGGTCCAAGTGCAGAGGATAGAGACTAAAGAGTGCTCAGTCCTAAGTAGGACATCCATACCAAGCTTCTGCCCTGGAGGCTCAGGGATTATCTTGAAAGAGGAGGCAGAAAACTTGTAAGAGCCAGAATTAGGGGAGGATTGCTAGGAAACTGGTTTTTTTAATTTTTATTTTATTATTATTTTCAGATGTGAGAGTGTGGTTCTACATATGAATCCACAGTGGCCGTGACTCCACACACAAAACCTGCACAGGGTGACATGAAGTGTCACCCCAAGATGGAGAGCTATTGGTGACTGCTGGGAATGAGTATGTTTTCTTCGTAAGTCCATAAACCCATACATGCACTGATGACACTAAGTAGAGTCAATCATTGTTTAAAAGAGTGTTATGGGTTCAGCCATACACTGACCACTGGGACATGAGACTCAGAGATGGAAGGTGATTGAATGCTGAACAAAAATTGACCAGTCAGGGCCATAACCTGGACTCGGGAGCTGGACTATGATGCTGGTCTGTTTCTAAGGCAGGTTTTGTTTTGTTGTTTTAATAAGAAAGACAAGTAACCAGGTAGCAACCAGGTAACCAAGTGTAGGAAGTAGGATCATTTTGGCTGGCTAAATATAATCAATTTTGTTCCGAGTGTATTGTGTTGTATCTAGGTAGCTAGAAAAAGCACTTTAAACTGATTGGCTGGGATTTAGGGTAGGAGATCTCTTGGGGGCTTTCCAGCTTTCTGGGAGTAAGGAATACAGCAGGATGTAGCAATCTTACCTCTAACAGAACATACATTTATCTTTAATTCAAGAAGAACATGCATTTACCATCTATTGTTTTATTTAAAGCAGCAAGCGTTGAACTGAATTGTATCCTGTTTTCAGGCACGTAGAGCCTGAGAACTTGAACTTAATTTTACCTCATACTCAAGATGGAGATTGGGAGACAAAATAGCTTCTGGTATGCTAAAAGTGACAGCCGGTATTAACAGAGGAGCCAGAGTTATGCTAAGAACCAAAGTAGGCCTCAAAGGAGGGGCTATAGAGTTTAAGCATGTTAAAACAGAAGTACATGAAGTTGGGAGAGAAATGTGATAGGGTAGGAAGAGTAGGAAGGGAGGGAATAGAGGTGGGTTTGATCAAAACATATTATATACATGTATGAATTTCTCAAACAATGAATAAAAGTTTAAAAAGAAGCAGGGCTGTAACTTCACTACCAATGCATGCCTTCAGCTAAAGGCAAGTGACTAATATGAAACATCTCATAGACCTCATTTTCCCATGTAACCAAATGACTCCCAGTTCATGGCAAGCAATCCTTGTGCAAGCCTCAACTGGGATGTGAAGAAAGGAAGACATTAGCGTCATGCTAATGAGTATGACAGGAGAAGCCAGGCAGGTCTGAGTGTTTTCTATGTCTGGCGAGGCTGCCTGTTCCTTGGTCTGTGCAAGAGATAGAGCTGGCTTTCGTGTTGGGTCATTGTCTTCTTCAGTTCCAAATCTAAGACATATAAAGCAAAACAAATAAAACAAAAATAAGAAAAACAAAAACAAAAAACCACAAGGAGCTTCTAATGAGGCTTCCTTGGATTCTGCACATCACAGTACATCCAGCTCTCTCTCTCTGTTGCTGATCTTTCTGGAGTATGAGGTGTGATAAGTAGGAAATCATGGCCCCCTTATGCCTTCCTGGAGGAAGAAACAGTGCTTTCAGCCCCCAAATTCCTTTTAACAACAAAGAGAAAGATGTTCTCTGGGCAGCCACTGATATATCAGGCAGACAGACCCTGCCACAGCCTGTATCTTTGATGCCTGCCACAGGCAAGCTCTGCTTCTACCCCTGTACTCACTCTGCCCAGCATCAACAGCGTTTCGCAGGTGAGTCAAGCCAGGATTGTTCTCTGCCAGATTGTTCCCCAGGGGCTTCCCCTCCTCTTTCCCCAAGGAGAACTATACAAATGAAGTGCAAGCAAGAGCTTAAGAATTTATACTCCAGGAAGCAAAAGGATTTCTGTGGAGAAAATCCAACATTCTGCTTCTATTTCTTGACAAAAATCTTTTGAAAAGCAGTAATTCGAGGAGGTCTCTTGTGAATTTGATGAGATTCCACAGTCGCAGATGAGGCCTGTTCCAAGTTATCGGCAGGCTTCAGGCATAACCGGGGGCCAGATCAAGGCTACCCTAAGCGCTGACTTCACAAACTCCTCTCACAGATAGGCACCCAAACAGATGGGTTTGCAGGCACAGTCTTTTCTTTTTGTGTAGAGAATACTAGGTTTTGTTTTGCTTGTAGTCGCAGGCACTGTTGAAAATGAAACTTGCCAGATTCAAAGCCATGTACAACCTCTGAAGCTGAGAACAGGAGCAGAAGGAAGAAGGCCGAAAGTGGAAAGGATGTTGCAGTGGAGATGCTGACCTCATGAGCACCAGGTGCTGGTGGCATGAAATGACACCAACACGCTCACCTGTCACATGACTGAGGGAACATGCTTGGAAATACCACACAAAGTGCCAGCGATTCTGAGAAAGGCTGTAGCATTTGACGGGATTGTTCCCTAACCCTCTCTGCTCCAGACCACCCCCACCCTGCCCAGAGCATCCTCCCAGGACCCCTGCTTTGGGGATGCTCTGTCTTGTAGTTTTTTTGGCTTATAGGGATGAGCAACCCTCCAGAGATTGTCAAGACAAGGTTTTTTGCCTTGAGGAAAAGTTGAGTCTTTTTTTTTTTTTTTTACTTTCCAGCATGCTTTTGCAGATGTACAGAAGGAAATCACTGCTTCGTGGGCATTACCAGCAGCCTTTACATCTTCCCTGTGGCCACCCACTGAACTCAAGGATGAGGGGAAGTGCTTCCCTTTGCTCACCTCAATTATAATAGAAGAAGTATAGAAGAAAACCAGCAATGGTAGCAGAGAGTGTTTTTGTTTTTGATTTTTGTTTTTTTTTCCAATGGCTACCGCTGGTTACGTGGGTTCTAGAAGCCACAGGACTAGAGTACAGGATGTGTTTTACTCAGTAGCATCCTGTGCGTGGAAATGATTCCAAGGCCCATGGTATCATGCAAACTCATATTATGTGAAAAATTCCAAGTGCCTGACAGATGCAGAAGACCAAGTAAGTTCATTGTTTTTTTTTTTTTTTGTTGTTGTTGTTGCTGTTTTTTTTTTTTTTTTTTTTTTTTTTTTTTTTTTTTTTTTTTTTTTTGAATAATAGTCACAATGAAGAAGAACCTCCTTTAAAATAGACCTCAGGTAGCTGAGGAACGGAGCAGCCTGACACACAAGTGTGAGTACCTGAGTCCCAATCTCCAATACCTATATAAACACCCCAAGCCTAATGGTATGTGTCCGTATCTCCATGACCAAGGATAGAGACAAGCAGATTTACAGTGCTCAACGTCAAGTCAGTCTACCAAAAATCTGTGAGTTCCAGGGTCACTGAGAAAAAGCAAGGTGTAAAGCAACGGAAGAAGACATTTGATTGTGCACTTGAGCTAATGAAGAATGAATAAATGACACTCAACAATAAAACGGAAACAATAACCGGTGTAGGGGAATTTTAATTCAGAACATGGCTGCTCTAGGAAGAAATCACATCCAAAGACCCTCTAGGTCTGTGTGATCCGGCTGGAATACAGGCACACCTTTGATCCCAGGAGACAGAGGCAAGCAGATCTGAGTTCAAGGCCAGCCAGGTATCGAACAAGTTTCAGGTAAAGAAAAACTTAGGTTCAGGCTTGTTGGTACACACCTTTAATCCCAGCACTTGGGAGACATGCGGATCTCTGAGTTCTAGTCAGTGCTGTTCAGGCAGTTCAGCTGAGAGTGAATAGAGAGGCAGTGGAGTGGGACTGAGTTCGTGGCAGTTAAGTTTGTGGAATTCAGAGGCAGTTTACCAGAAGAGTTTTAGTAAGACAGGTTTAAAAGAGAACAAGATAGACACAGGTGAAGACAGATGAAGCAGGGAATGAGAATGAGCTGGAAGACTAGAACAGATTGCTAGAGTTAGTCTGAGGCCAAGCAGAGCAATTTAGTGAGAAATGCGAGAAGCCAGGTTGAATCAGTGAGCTTAGAGAGGAGTTTAAGCCAGAACAGCTGAGTTGAACCAGCTAGCCAGAGTCCAGAAAGAAGTAGAAAGGGTGAGCTTATTCAGCAGTAAGTCTCAGAGGCTGAAAATATTCCAGGCCTAGATAAGATTGTGTGGAGGCCAGAAGCTTCTCAGAATAAGCCTAGGCTAGCAGACGGAGTTAGTAAACCTCAAAGATAACAATTACCTCAGGCGAATAAAAGTTATTTTAACAAAATAACTTCTTTCTCCTCTTCTAAAAGCTGGTTGTATGCAGATAAGACCATACACAGGCTTTGAAGCCTAGTATTAAGAAGCCAGAGCTAGAGGTGGCTCAGAAGGATGACTTGCCATACCTTAATTATGATATCCAAGGTTAGAATGTTAGAAACTGCTCACTTGCCAGAATGTGGTTTTGCTTATTTTGTTTTTGTTTTGTTTTATTTTGTTTTCTGCTTTCTTAGGCTGTCCATCCTAACAGGGAAAGGAATCTTGTAGCTGCAGAAGGTCTTGCAAAGTCTAACACTAACCCTTTTTACTTTGTAGTAACATGGACATAATGAAATGAGGCAGAACGAGGCAGTGACTGGGACAAGGGAGGTCGAGACGGTCACTTGCTCAATGTTGACTTAAATAACTGGTCTCCGTGGTCTTTAGGATCAAAGCCATGTCCATTATCAGAGCTTTCTGTATTAGACTGTTTTCTAGGAGTACATAGGAATAAAAAATTTCTAGCTCTTCTCTTATTCTTCCTGATGTTAGATAGCACTTTTTTTTCCCTGTGTCCTCAGGGGACAATATTCTCCCAGAATGACTTTGGTAATATCACAACCAATAATAACCAATAAATTGTGTATGCTTGTACACAACTTTTATTTCCTAATTTTAGAGAGAACCAAACACTTAATAATTCCTGATGTATTAGAGATGACAGTGAATATGAACTCAGTCTTCTATGTGGGTTGAATAATTAGCTGTCACATAGTCTGTTCCTTGTTCTGATCTCCTACAGGAGCTGTGTAAATATTTTGGGTTTTTAAATGAAGTCCCCTAGTATTGTTCTTGAGGGTGGCCCTTGGGATTTAATCCCTAAATTCATGTTAGTGAGTGATTCTTGGGACACAGGCATCCCCAGGACAGGGTTGGCAATGGAGAGAGGACCAACTGTGAGGTTATAAATTCTGTCCATGATGGTGCCAACCTGACTAATTTATTAATGATTCAATTAGTCATGCCAATGCAACCAAACCTTAGCAAAAACTCTGGATACTGAGGCTCATTTTCCGGTGAGTGTCTCATCCTGATCCTGTAAAGAGAGCAGGCAGGACCTTTCTTGCACCTCATGTTTTTTCACTCTTCATATAACTGCTCTTGATTTGTATCCCCAGTAGCGACGCTGCAGTGATCAGCTTGGTACTGTTTTGAATTCGTCAAGGCATTCTAGTGAATTAACCTGCCCTCCATGTTTCCTGGGGTTGCCAGATTGCTTTGGTGCAATGAAAACAGAAACCAGGGAGGGGCTTATTATGTAGAGGCATTTTAAGATTGCTTCATTACTTCTTTTTGTGAATAGGACTTCAGGGAAGTTACCCCTGTTTAGAGGATACAATAGATTTACAGTAAGAAGAATTCAGGTAAAATTTCCCTGTGTGTCATTAGAGGTGGTCTTACAGTCCCTAAGAAAGACATCAAAGAAGATTCATTTTAATGTGGAAGTATTCTGGAGTTAAATTTACTTTTCTTGGCTGTGTAACTAGGATTAACTGTGCCTTATAGAAAGCAGAAAAAAAAACCCACAAAGGTTTATTTGGACTTCCTAATAACTTGGGACTGATCTATGGTTGATTCTGGTATTTAAAAGGAAAAAAAAACTGAGTGAAGAAAAAAAGAATAGAGTGTGATGTTGATTTACATAATTCCATGAGGTTACTAATTAATTTGACGTGTATCTAATGGCCCAGCCTGTCTCTTGTGCTTGAGATTAGATGAATCCCTGCTGTGAGTGGAGCTCAGAGGGGCTCCTGACCATACAGCTCACATGTCAACTGGAGCAGACCAAGTGCACACCAGAGAAAAATATAACAATTCGCTTTATTTCTGGGTCAACGTGAAATTATGAATTCTCTGTTTCTCTTATTAGCCATTGTTTTGGAGAATTTTCCTAGTAAAGTTTCATCTATGAGGTATGCCTCCAGAATGCCCAAACGGAAGCCAAAGGGTAGAGTCTGGCAAGATGTCTCCCTCTTCTCTCCCCTTCCCCCTCACTCTCTCTTTCTCTTCCATTCATTCTTTTCTTTCTTTTGTCTCTACTTCCCCCTGACTCCCTCCAACAACCCCCCCTTCACTCCTCTATATGGTCTATCCTCTCCTCTCTTCCTCATTGATTCCTTGGTCCCCTCCCCTTCCCTACTTTCCCCTCTCTGCTTCTCTACCTGTGGTGGTTTGTGTAGGCTTGACCTCCATAGAGTCATGCTTTTGAATGCTTGTAGAGTGGCGCTATTAGGAAGTGTGGCTTTGCTGGAGTGGGTATGTCCCTGTTGGAGGAAGTGTGTCACTGTGGAGATGGGCTTGGAGGTTAAATTTACTCTGGCTTTGAGCCAGAGCCAGAAGATCTGGTCATGATCTGCTATGCCCAGTGTGGGAAAAAAAATCCAGCCTCCTTCTGGGTGTCTTCAGATAAAGATGTAGAGCTCTTGGCTTCTCCAGTACCATTTCTGCCTAGATGCTGCCATGCCTCATGCCATGATGATGGACTAAACCTCTGAAACTGTAAGCCAGCCTCAATTAAACATTGTCCTTTATAAAAGTTGCCTTGGTTATGGTGTCTTTTTTTCACAGCAATGGAAACTCTAACTAAGAAACCCCCTTTCTGCTATTTTTAGTGAGATTCCAAGAAGACAGTGGTAGTCTTTCTCAGTACCAAGTGCTCGCAGGAAGCTTTGCCACAGGCTTGTAGCTTTGTCCAGATTAGAATATCCCATATCTAGGAGCAGGTGACTCAAACTGCCTTCTCCAAACCAGTGCCTTGGTCTTCTGGGGATTTGCTGGAACCCCCACACTTGACTAACAGCACCTGGCAGTGACCTGGTTCACAATGCATCCCACAGATGATATCCTCCTCTGTTTTCCTCTGATCCTGACCCCTTCCCCCATGCCTCTCTTCATACAGCACTTGGTCTTGGTGATGTTCAGAGCTCAGTCTTACCTACATAGTGCTCTGACAAAATGAAGGAAGAGGGACAGTGGCATGTCCATTTGTCACGGTGATGAGAGTCAGAGCCAGAGTGTCTGGTCGGGATCTGCTTGCCTGCCTGGTGTCTGAGGTAACCTGGTTGTGTCTGTGGCTTCCTGGTACATGCAGAGAAGAGACAGGTATAAGACCACATGGCTCTCACCTGGGCTTGAGAAGCCTTGGCAGCCTGCTGGGTGGGAAGCCAATCAGGCCGATTGCCTAGACACCTTGTCTAGGTGTCTCACCACACATTTCCTGTCATCGTCTCACCAGAGTCCCTTCCTTGCCCCTTGAGATGTCCTCCATTACAGAAGATAAACACCAAAGGCCCTCACCAAAGTGTTCTGAACCCCACAGGGCCCAGATGTCTGAGACATGGAAAGGCCCCAGAGACTTTGCTCGGCTGCTTCCTACACAAGCTGTTCAGCAGGTGACATAGGCTTTTGGGACAAAAGTTGATTGACCCTGGCGACCCAGGAACCGCATAGGACAGACCCCTGAGCACTGGGGTTGCCCTAGTCTGTCCTTCTTTTGAAGTGTATTGAAGTGGAGCATGGTTGAACCTTGTCCCTGCCTACTGAAAACCAGTAGCCTGAGGTCACTCGCTCTCCTTCCTTTCCTAGGGAGGAAAGAGGCAGTTCCTTCTACTCACATAGCTTCATGAGTCCCAGTCAGGCATAGCAGAGTAATGCGTACCAATTTCTTTTCTGTGTGCCAAGTTAATATAGGGTTCATCACAGACGTCATGGAGACCCCTGCTAGCCATTTCCATCACAGTGGGAGAGATGCTACTGCCCCTTCCATTTACTGAGTTTCCCTAACAGCTTTGTCTCGCAGAAATCCCTCTTGACCTCAACATTTTGGTGCTTTGCTTCCTAGGCAGAGGCAACTGGCATTTAAATACTTGACAGTGATATCCCCACCCTCAGTTTCTCTTTTCTCTACAGACCTTCTGTCCTCTTGCCCTCGCTCTCCTCAGGCCTAATCTCCAGTCTTAATTCTCTGTGCTCCCTCTCCTACCTTGTTTCCTCTATTTAGCCATTATCCCTGTCTGTTCTGTCTCTCCTTCTGAGTGAGATTTATGCATCCCCACTTTCTTTGGGACTATGCCTTGTAGTATGCTTATCTTGTACTATATGGCTTACAAATCCACTTACAACTGAGTACATACCACGTGAGTCTTTCTGACTCTGGATGTGTCTGTGGTTTCCTGGTGCATGCAGAGAAGAGACAGGTATAAGACCACATGGCTCTCACCTGATCTTTTCTAGTTCCATCCATTTGTCTGCAAATTTCATGATTTCTTTGTTTTTAATAGTTGAGTAGTACTCCTTTGTGTAAATGTGCCAAAATTTCTTTATCCATTCTTTGGTTGAGGTACATCTAAGTTGTTTCCAGATTCTGGCTATTACAAATAAAGCTGCTATAAGCATAGTTGATCAAATGTCCTTGTTGTGGCAAAGCATCCTTTGGATATATACCCAGAAGAGGTATAGCTGGTTCTTGGGTAAAGTTATTCCCAGTTTTCTAAGAAAGCACCAGATTGATTTCCAAAGTGGGTGTACAAGTTTACATTCCCACCAGCAATGGAGGAGTGTTCTCCTTTCTCCACACCCTTGCCAGCATGTGCTGTTGCTTGAGATTTAGATCTTAGCCATTCTGACTGGTGTGGGATGGAATCTCAGAGTCGTTTTGATTTTCATTTCCCCCATGACTAAGGAAGTTGAGCATTTCTTTTAGTGCTTCTTAGCCATTGGAGATTCCTCTTTTGAGAATTCTCTGTTTAGTTCTGTGCCCGTTTTTTAATTGAGTTATTTTGTTTATTGGCGTTTGATTTCTTGAGTTTATATATTTCGGTATTAGCCCTTTGTTGGTTGTAGAATTGGTGCAGATCTTTTCCCAATCTGTAGATTGTCATTTCATTCTATTTACTATGTCCTTTGCCTTACAGAAGCTTTTCAGTTTCAAGAGGTCCCACTTATTAATTGTTGATCTTAGAGCCTAAGCTGTTGGTGTTTTGTTTAGAAAGTTGTCTCCTGTGCTCCTGGGAGGATATGAGGGGGATTCAAGTAGAGACTCCTAGTAGAAGAGACCATAGAAAGTGAAGAGGACATTTTCTAACTAGACTAGTCTTCTAGTAAAGGATGGGGAACACCAACCCACCCACAAAAACTTTGATCAAAATTTACCCTGCCTAAGAGATGTGCAGGGATAAAGATAGAGCAGAGACTGAGGGAATGCTCAACCAAAGATCCAGCTTATTGGAGAGTGCCAACCATAGTATCACTATGAATGATACTCTGATAAGCTTGCAGACAAGATCCTGTCAGAGTTGTCCTCTAAGAGGCTTTACCCAGAAGTGCCTCAAAACTCACAGCCAAACATTGGTCAATGGGTAGGGAGTCTTCGGTAATAAGGGGAGGAAAGAGAAAAAGACCTGGAAGTGATAGGAGCTCCACAAGAAAAACAACAGAGCCAACTAACCAGGGTCCAGAGGGGTCTGCTGAGACTGAGGCATCATCCAAGGACCATGCATGAACTGTGCCTAAGCCCCTTACAAAGATGTAGCAGATGGGCAGTGTAGGCTTCAAGTGGGTACTCTAGTAAGGATAAGTGGGGACTGCATTGGACATGGACACGCTTGCTAACTTTTAGGCCACTTTCTCCTTGCAGGACTGGCTTGCCAGGCCACAGAGGAAGAGAGCATGTTCAGTCCTGATGCAACTTGATGAGCTGTGGTGGACAGAAAGGGAGCTCTCCTTTTCTGAGAAAAAAGGGGAGGAGGGAGGAAGAGAGGGTGGGACTAGGAGAGGAGGAGGGAAGAAGCTACAAGAATGTGAAGTGAATAAAATAAATAAATGAGAAAAATAAATAAATAAATACCCGACAGTGTCCCTCAAAGACAAGAACCCGAGATTTAGTCCCCTCCCCATGACTCCTCCATTCTTTCTCAGCTGTGATCATATCTCATCAGAACCACTGAGATCCCACACCTCAAATGTTGTACTGCTCTACCTCACCTCCTTCTCCAGCCTGGTCAGTCAGATTGAGGATCACCCCAACTGCTCCTTCCTATCCTTTGCAGTAGAACCCAGATTAGTCCAGGGTAATGGCCTTTAATCCACATGCCCATTAACACAACAGCATTGCTTTCCCAGAAAACCCTTGGAGTGTTGCTGTGGCTTAGAGTGTTGATGTGGCTTAGAGTGTTACTGGGAAACAAGCTGTGGCCTCAGGATGATAAAGCTGTTGTGGAGGGGATGTGGAAAGGACACACTAGGAGGTCCTACCCACCAGGACCTCAGCCTGGGTCTATGTCTGTGCCTAGATTTGTGGATTCCATGTTCCCACCAGACCCCTCCCCCTCCACTTGGATAAGACAGTGTTGCCATTGAATCTGAGGCTCATGTTTCTTCTGCTTCCATCTGTTCCTGTCGCTACCTCCCCCTGACCATCTGCAGCTCATGTCAGTACATCTGAAAGTGGGGATCAGGGAAGAGTGACAGGAATTGAGACTGATGTCTCTTTGAGAGCTTTCCTGACTTAAAAGGTTTGCCAGGAGTGAGTGAGGACACTGAATTCTTCAAAGCCAAAGTCCTCAGAGCTAGGACCATGCATGCTCCTCTGAGGTCCCAGATAACTTTACCTCCAAGTCGCTGTTCATCTCTTCATTTAAAGTCAGGAAATGGCTCCCAGATTTCATTGCCTTGCAACCTCCTGTCCTTTTCCCTGAAAGCAAGTTCCCTCCTCCTCCTAGATGTTCTTGGAAATACAGCACTTCAGCCCCTGCCCATGAGCAGAAGGTGGTTCTGCTTATCCTAGTACATCTTCAGAGTCTGCAGAGGAACCAACAAGGTAACGAGGCACCTGGCTAAACCTCTAGGGTAATGCTACCCTGATATAACCTCTCACTGACAGAGACAGAATTAGATCCTATATCATGGGAATGTGGGAACCTCAGGCTGAGAGTCCTCAGGGATGGAGTTGAGGACCTCATTATATAAGCTACTTAGTCTAGGAAAGATATCAGCCAAGGAGGGGTTGTCAAGGGTAGCTGGTGGAAGAGGAAGTAAAAGCTTGTCCAGGAATTGTACTTCTTCACCAGTGCTCCTGGGAGCACTGGCTGTGTCTGGTGGACTCACTGTTAGGAGATGTGAACCAAGCATGGCTAGACAGGCATGGGGGCTGGAGCCTAGCCATGGCTGACCCAATCATTCCTCAGCTACCTTGAACAATTCTATGACAGAGCCAGTCTTAGAATGCAGGTTCTACTGCAAGTCTGTTCCTGGTCTTAGCCTGCCTCTGGAGAGGGACCTCGATGATGCACTAATGGGATACAGACAATTTTTTTTTCCAGTTCTGCTTCTAGATGACTGGGCATGGACCTATTGCTGTGAAGCTCTGGACATTTGGGGGTTTCTTAGACGTGCCTTATACCTCTGAGGCACTCACATTTCAGTGCCCACAAGGCTCTCTTGATGTAGGAAGGTTAAATAACTGAGCCGTTAACCCCATGCCAGGATGGTTTGTATGGCTCTCCCAACCTGCTTCTCTCAGATACATCTCCGGATCTAAAATTAGGAGTGTAGAGTCCGACTGAGACCCTTTGACACTATTAGCATTAATATTCAAAATTTATCCCCTTCAGATTTATAGAGTGTCTCAACTGCACCATGCTCATAAGCCCTGCAGTCTTTGGATGATTGCCAGGCAAGCTGCTGTCCTCCTGGGCACATTCCCTAGCAGCTCCACTATTTGCATAAGCACTGGAATTTGCCCACCACTCTCCTGTTAGCCTTAGTTATCTACACAAGGACCCGAGACCCACACCTCTGGGGCTATGGTCTCCTATGGAGATAGAGCTCATACTGGATTCCTCAGGATCTTCTATCATCTTCAGGAGATGATGGGTGGGGTGAATCCAGCAGCAGTGACTGGACTCCATTGCTCTGTAGCAGTAGGCCCTTCTAGACATAGTTCTTTGTGGTCACACTCAACCTTGAGCATTGACCTTGAACATAGGATGCTCCACATTCTAGAACACAAGAGAGCTCCCGAGTGTGGGGGTATGACCATGGTGACCTGTTGACATTTTCCTCCCTCTTTGCAGTTGGGACTGGCTTCCCCTTTACAAATTGTATCGTGAAATATGCCCATGTGCTTCTATAAATGTGGACTCTGACACTAACATGTGCCAAGCAAGCACTGACTGTGCTGGGTATCCATCAGCATGTATGAACTTCCCAGAAAGGAGGGAGCTGCTAACCACTGATAATGAGGGTGCTCCAGTAAGACTCTCTGACTAAAAGCAACTTCTTTCTCAGCTGACAAGTTATGTTTACCACTGAGAGAAGTCAGAGCAGAAGGCCAAGCAAGAACTTGAGACAGAAACTATGGAGAAAGGCTGCTTGGTGGCTTGTCACAGGCTCTTGTTTATCTAGCTTTCTTACACAGTCCAAGACCCACTGCCTGGGGAATGGTGCTATCCACAGTGGGCTGGGCCCACCCACATCAATTAACAAAAAAAGACGCTTTCTCAAAAACATACCCATAGTCTAATCTGATCTAGACAATTCCTCCCTCAAGTGAGTTTAGGCTGTGCCAAGTTGGCCATCAGAGCTAACAAGGACAGAGAACAGTTGTCATTACTCAAGAAGGGGTGTGGAGAAATCAGTGTTAATGCTTGGCCTGATGATTCCTTCCTTCTTATTATGCTGATTCTTATTACGGAAGATACTACTATAGAGAATGGAAGTTGGTGACTCACTGTACAAGGCAATGATTAAAGATGCTTCCAAGTATACAAATGTTTCTACATTAATATGTAATGTAAATATATAATATGATATACTTAGATATGCTATGCAAGTATAAAAATAGCACCCAGGTGACTTCTCTACTCATTTGCTAAAACTGGGCCGCATGCATCTCAGACATCTCTTGGGTGCAGTGAAAGCAGACTGAGTCACTGGTGCTTATTCTTATCCTTTCTCTGGGGCTGTTCATATTGCTGTTTAATCTTAGCATGTGTGTTAAAAAGAAAAAAAAAAAAAGGTTTCAGGATGGCTGTGGCAGTCAGCCACAGGCTCAACATACATTTCTGGCAGGAACTATACCACATCCTTACACCAGTGACTGAAAGGGAAAGCTGTTGACCAGCCATCTAGGGAGGCCTAGGTATCCTTCTTGAGAAACACAGATATTCCCTTTAGTAAGGCTTATGTTTGCTTTGCACATTGTGGGCCTCATGAAAAGCCCTGTGCTTCGTGAGTATGCAATAGGTAACTGCTAGCTAAGGCTTTGGCCCTGCTGCCTCTCCAGGAATGGCCCATAGCAAGGATTTCTGTAGTATCGAGTACAACAAGGGTTTTTAATGATGGACTCTCCAGCCAAGAGGCAAACTGATTGATTCATAGACTTTGTCACTCTCTGGCAGCTTCAGGCATAGCATGATCTAGGGCAGCGTTTCTCAACTAGTGGGTTGCAACCCCTTTGGCAAACTCTATTTAAAAAAAAATATGTTACAGTGTGTAACTGTAGCACAATTACAGTTACAAGGTAGCAACAAAAATAATTTCATGGTTGGGAGCCACCAGGACATAAGGAACTGTTCATGGCATTAGGAGGGTGGAGAACCACTGATCTAGGAGCTCAGATAATGTCACTGTTCCTCTCTTTCTGCTCATCTTTGTCCTTCTCTTCCTGGGTTGCCTCTGAGTTCTCATGGCACAGAGGAGTAGGCAGTAGTTGCCAGCCAATGAATTCTTATAGGTTGAGCATTATTGCTGTCACTTTCCAGGAGGAACTCTAAAAGGGGCAGCTAGGGTCCTCTGGATCATGCTCTGACACGTGCTCCACTTGAATACTACCTTGTCTCCTGTGAGTGGCTATGCAGGTGGAGTTGCAAGAGCTGGCGATGAAGTATGAGCAGCACGAAGGAATGATGACAACATGACCCCTGCCCACATTCCAGAGCTTTCCTTCCTGTATGCAAATGGCTGACAAGAAGATAAATGACCACCATGCATGCATGCATGTCAGGGAACTATTATTGTCAAGAAGAAATAAAGAAAAGAAAAAGGTAGATGATTTTATGGGGACAGAAATGTTGGAAAGGGGGAGGGAGGGTCATGGCTGGGCAGAGGATGCCTTCGAGGAAGAAGAATGGCTTCTCCCTAGAGGAGGAGAAGCTGATGGAGCAGCATTCTCAAGGCAGTAAGAAGCTGCTGGGTTCTAAGGAGATACCAGCCTGTGCTGATTGATGGTCAGAGGTGTGTGGAGTATGGGACCTTGGAAGTATCTGATTTTCTAAAGGGAGACAAGGTCACTATGGAGCCCAAATGTAACCTACCAGTCCCTCTCCATTGCCACTTGACCTTACATGTGAGAGAAAGCATGGATCATGAACGAATGCATTTGGGGGAGATGAGCTCAGAAAAAAATGGGTCATGCTTGGGAAAGCATAGCCCGTTTCCTATAAGCCAGCTTTGTTGTGACCTTGGGTTATTTCTGGAGACCGCACAGAGCTAGGTCAGGGCCTATGCTGGTGTGAACCCACAGAGGCTTTCATTGTACATTTGGGTACCTCTCTGTGATTAATGGGACTAGTGAATTGAAACAAGATAGGACTTCAGGTTGCAAAAGCTACATTAAAGCAAACATGGAGGACTGAGAAAAGGACATGGGTAAGATTCTTCTCACCTGGGATTGCTCCCACCTGATTTTGAACTCTGGACTTTGTTTTGAAGAGTTGACTATAAAGAAGTGAGAGACATCACTTCAGTGTATCCTGTCCCCTGACAGAACATCTACTCTCCAAGAGATCTAGAAGGCCATTTCATGATGGTACTCTTGAGCACAGGAGAGAAGTGGCCCATTTGGCAAGTCTGCCCGTCTTTGTGGATCATGGAATTGGGAAAAGAGGTCAGGGAGTACAGCTCTGTGACTACCTGCCTGAGGCCACGGGCTGTCCTCCACCTCTGTGCTGGTCACATAAAGCGGCTGTCTCATCCCCACATGCTGCAAGTTCCTGAGCACCGGAGCTGCTCCTGAGCAGGATGGCTGTTAGGTATAACTAGTGTCTCCCACTCACTCGCTTCCCATGCAAATCAATGGCATAATAGACAGAGCAAGGAAGCCAAGGGGACAGCATGGCTCCAATGTAACCTCAAAACATTGCTGCATGCCAGAAATAAACTTAAAAAAGGGGGGGGGGTAGAGGGGGGAAAAACAAGCAAGAGCTTTAACAGTTTTTAAATACATTTTAGAAGAATTTCTTTGACTCTGAGGGTAGAAAAAGATTTCTTAAATTAAAAAGAAATTCACAGAAGAAGCAGTATATGTGGTTGTATTGAGTTATGTTTCCCACAATAGACAGTACAATAAATAAGATGAAACAGAAGGTGCAGATGGCGAGATATTGCAGTACAATCAATGCCAGAGGTGGGTGATGGTCACCCAATCAATAGGAAAGTAAACAGTAACAGATGAAGAGTCACACACAGTCATGCACGATGCTCTGTTGCTTTCTAGACCCTCCCCTGAAACAAGAGCATTCACATTGACATGAGAATGCAGGCGCCTCCAAACTTCTGACATTGCACTGTGGCATTGTGGTCTATCATGTGTCAAAGCTATCCTGGGATACATGTGGCCCCTGGGGTGTGGTGAGTCAGAATTAGAGGTGATGAGGGAGTGGTTCAACCACATTTAAGAACACCTTAGGATATGCTAGTGAAGATGTCCTCAAATTATACTTCCAAGCAAATGCCCGTTAAAGGAAACCTCCTTATGTGCGTTGAGACATGGACCCAAATGTGTAGTGGCATCATCCATGATGCTGGCAAACAGGATCACTGAAATATTATGGATTAGAAAATGAATAGATAAATCATGCAATGGTTACAGGATTCATGGATATGAGGCAGACAAGGAATCAACATGGAGGAGTCTCCACAAAACAGGAAGTCAGAGAATACAGATTGACATTTATATGGAATGTCAAAAGATGCACACTCTGTACAGACATTCAGGTTAATCACAACCCCCACCCCCATAACATGTTGAGTGACACTGTGCTGATAGGGCAACCCTTGATGGTTCAGCCTTGATGACAGCTGCTGTGGCCCCACAGGATTAGCTGCTGGGCTCTTGGGTATAGGCTCCCTGATCAGGAGGTCCAGGTCCCTCCTGAGGGACACAGCTGCAGAGCCGTGTGCCAGCATACATCCAAGCTATGCAGGACACAAAAAAAGCATGCCAAGGAGGGTGAGAGGGGAACAGAGGAACCCAGGGCCTCATCTGTAACATGGTATTCTACAGCTTAAAGACTGGAAGGAAGATTTCACTGAGAGAGGGAGCAGGGTGAGAGATGGGAATGGGGAATGAAAATGACTAAAATGCATTGCATACTTGTGTGAAATGGTCGACGGATTAAAGAGTGGCAAAACGGGAAAATTAACTGGTGAGTTTAAGCTTTTTGCTATGCTTTCAAGGTCCTGTTGTTTTCCTAAAGTGTCCATCAAGATGTGTTAGGGTTTGGAGAACAACGAAGGTAGTTACCAAGAATAATGATAATATCTTCTAAGGAAAAAAAAGAAGATTGGAAAGGAATGTATCAGAATAGAGTCTTTGTTGAAGCTGCCAAATGGATTCCTGGGCTTTCATGTGATGCTTTTTGTGACTCTATGTTTTAAAAATATTGTGTAGCAACAAGATAAACCTTTAAACATGAGCGTCATTGTAGCAATAGGGAGCTTTTCCCTGGAGACCAGCCTCACATTGTGCCTGTCCATTCTCTCTCCACCTCTCTCAGAAGTTCCTTGGCACAAGCATAGGCTTCCTTGGGTGCTGCCTCTTCCTGCAGGAAGTGGATCTAACCAGGCCTCTGCAGTGAGCCTTACCCACCCTCTGGACTTTTTGTTTCTCTTGAGGTATTGAAGGGCAGGGTCTGGGGCCATGTATGCTAGCACCTGCCTGTGTCCCTTCTCAGTGAGAGTCAGTTATTGTGAAGTGACAGATCTTTGTCACTGCTGTCCTGACGGCCTTCTTCAGAGCTTGGTGCATTAGAGAGGAAGAGAGGCACTTACCACTTAAAACTGCCCCATCTTCCCTACATCTCTCAGCACCTGGTAATGGGGGACAAGTTCCTTAGCCATCATTACTGGAGCTCTTGCCTCCTCTGTCTCTTCTTCTCCACTGTGCTGGACCATCAAACCAGGGCTGTCCATAGTCCATCCTATGACCTTCATGCAGAGACTATTGCTGACTGCTCACACTCACCAAGTATAAATGTAAGGAGAAAAGAAGTGAGAGAAGAGAGTGAGGACACCCTGTTCTTAGTGAGACCACATGAACTCCTACCCCCAGTGAAATTGTGTGGCTTCCTTTTTCAGTGGGATCATGTGACTGACTTCCTCTCTCCAGTAGGACCAGACAATTCTTTGGACTTTAGCACACATCTCCTGGCTTTCTCTTTGCACACATGAAGCTCTGTCTAATTCAGCCTCCCCAGTGACATGTTGACATCTTTTAGCAGATTTGGTCACTTCTCTTTGTTCAGTAGTTACACAAAGACTATACAAGGACACAGACACAGACCTCACTGGACAGCACATGGCTTCTCTCTGGGCCTGTCAGAGCCAGGGTACCTCTGTGGTGACAGCAATGGAACACCTACTGAGGAGCATTTATCTCTGAGGATCCATGGTCTCAGGCTGCAGTGGGAAGATGTGCTCAGGTGAAGAAACCTAATCATGTTCCGGAACGGGAGCCAGCGTGGGCCTATCCTCCCACAGACCCAGCTCAGTGTCTAGAGCTGGACAAACCAGGTGTGTCACTGTGGCCCTTGGAAAGAGAAGAAGACTGTCCCTCTGAGGCTCCCTGACACAGACAAGGTGCTTGCTGCGGGTCAGGAACATTCTCTGTCTTCACACTTGACAGTGTGAGAGAAGTTAGTGACCATATCCTGGGGACCTTGGAGAAGAATCACTAACTGTCTTGTAGAGCGCAGTTGTTACTCTGTGAGGTCAGAGTTCAGATGCTTCTTTGATTGTGGCTGGGCTGGTGAAGATAAATGAGCACAAATGAAATAGGTTTGAGCATCAGTGTCAGGGACAGGCTCAGGAGGCCCCTGTTTTCTCACATTTCATCTCTCTCCTGTCCCTCGTCGTAGCTCCCATCTCTATCTGTGTTGTGATATCTGCTCAGGGTGGAAGTACAAGGCCCATGATTTGCAAATGAAGAGAGGAGAAGAGCAGAAACTGATAACAGCATAGGCCTTTGTCTGTTGAAAAAAAAATATAAATATTTTATTCATTATTATTGTGTATGTGAAAGGTGTGTGTATGTGTGTGTGTGTATGACTACAAACACATGTGGGCTGCAGTGTGCATGTGGAGGTCAGAGGACACGTGGGGTTGATTCTCTCCATCCACCTTTGTGTGGCTTAGGGGATTAAGCTCAGATCACCAGGCTTGCCCAGAAAGCACCTTTACCTGATGAACTATCTCACTGGCTATAATGAATGAATGAATGAATGAATGCTGATCTTGAGCTGTCATAGTTTTCAAATAGATAAATGTATAGGCATCAGGGGAAAATTGGTGCTTAAGGGGCAAAGGTGGACACCCTGCCACATCCTCACCTGGTACAGAAGATAAGTACACAGTCAGGTGCTTTTTCTAATTAGAGCCTGACCCAACATATCCCAAGGGCCACTACTCTATGCTAGAATTTTAGCTGAGTGCAATGGATTTGGGATACGGGAAAGGCCTAGGTGTGGGGGGTGAGGGGTGCCACATGCTTCCCTTTCTTGTTGTTTCCACCTTTGTTCTGCGTCCATCTGTTCTGGGTTTCCCAAATGGCCCAACTGGTCACTTGCTATATGAGCCATTGGCCTAAAGACAGAGTTGTTCTGAATGCTGTCTAGATTTCCACAATTAGGGCAATGACCTCAAAAGCCCCAAACTGCATATTTCTACAGACTGAAGGCAATTCAGTTATTCTTCTAGTTAAGACGATTATGTAAGTGGCGCTTGTGCTACTTCACCTTTGTCATGTCAGACATAAAAAAACTAGAACAAACATTAAAGAAAACCAAAGCTCCAGGCACCATCTGGTTCAGTGAAGGGGCCCCTAGCCAGCATCAATTCATCTGAGTTCAAACCATGGTTTTCCATAGTGACCTCACCAGAGTCAGCAGTCTAGATATTATATTTACTGCCTGGTCCATTTGGAGATAGCTTACATGTACCATGAGCCCATGTGCACATATCGCAGAAGTCCATGTGTCATATGTGCATGGGTTCATTCGTTATGTGTAATTAATTGCAAAAGTCAGGCTTGGGTGGCTTAGCCTCACACATGCACTGACTGAGCAGCCCCTGATTGAAAACTTGTTGTCTTTGACAGTAGGATTCCAGAACGCTACCTAAAAGCCCCAAAAGTTCAGCAACGTTTTGTTATTAGACTCTAGCTATGAATTATCCCAGTAGCAAGAGTCCAGGAGAAGCAGGGTAGTAGTAAGAGAAGGTAAACAAGAAACACTCCCATGCATAGCAGGAGGGACTGTTCCTTCGCCATGCTTGATACTCAGATCTCTAAAGATAACTCAGGACACCGTCTCTGCTCAGATATCCTTGCCACCCACTCTTACATATCCTTTATTATAATGGGCTCATGATTTTATTACCTGTGCTTTCAACAGGCCTCCAGGTGTATATCTTTCCTTTAATGAAATCCATTCAGACCTATTTTTCCACTAGGATTTAAATCACTTAAACTTTGTCTGCGCTCAGAGAGTGTGAGGGCCAAACATGAGGAGATGGTATCACCTCCATAGAGTTGATGTTTCCGCTGTGTCTCCAGCTCAGGGTGACTCCTGGTGCTTTGGACATTGCCGTTGAACCTTGGCTACAACTCTTTATTGTCTCTCTACCCAGGACCTCTTGGTTCAGGTGGCCTTATGACCCCCCAGGCTCTGCTCATGACTCAGTACATGGGACTTGTGTGTAGTTGGGTGAACACAGGTTTCATGTAAAAACCTCAGGCTACCTCTCCAAAGTCTGACCAGTCTCTGCTTTGGGGAGGATCTTTCCATCTTGCTCTGCTCCCCTTCCTGTGGGCTGGCCTCAATTTGACTTGCAAGGTACATTAGAAACCTCTCTAGGGACCACAGTGAAGAAACTTTAGTCTCTATCCTTGCCATGGTTTTCATAGGTCATGGCCAGGACTGACAAAGTAGGGGGAGCTGAGCAGGCAGGACATGGTCTTCCGTGGAATCAGCCTTCCTCCTCTGGGGCTTGGTCTCCTGTGGTGAGCAGTGTGTGTCTCTGCTTCTGACACAATACCTCAAAAAGGTGTGAACCAGAGAACCAAGCTCAGGCTTTTAGTTCAGGAAATAGCTGCTGTAGGTGCCTGTAAGAAAAACCATTAGGATGTCACTCTCTTTGCTGGCTGAGAAGCCATCCTAGGAACAGGCCTTTGCCCTAGTGGTGGCCTTGCATATCTTCCCAGGGTGGGTAAAACTTGGTGGGTAGAGTTGGTCTTAGCCTCAAGGCCTGCTGGACACAGGGATGTAATTGGCTCGTTACTGCGAGAACACTTTCTGAACAGTTTACTGCCTTTAAAGTGAAAAAGGAAAAACATTAACAGCTACAATTTTCTCTATTTACCTACAGAGACTCCCAATTTTCACGCACTCAACTCTAACCAGTTTATAGGACACATCTCTCCAGGAGAGTATTTCAGGGCAGCTGTTTTGTGTCATTTGGCCAGAACTATTGTCCCTGAAGTTCACATGTGGGAAGCTTCACCTCCAATTGAACAGTCTGAGGAGTTGAGTCTCATAAGAGACTAGAGCATTATTTTGATTTCTGTGGCTGTGATAAAACACTCTGACCATAAACAATTTAGGACACAAAGGGTTTATTTTTTACTTAACTTATAGGTTACAATCCATCACTGAGGGGAGTCAAGGCAGGAACTGATGCAGAAACCATGCAGAAGCTGTGGATGAATGCTGCTTGCTGACTTGCTCACGGGCTTATAAATAGATAGCTTACTTATACAGCCCAGGACAATTTGTTCATTGAATGATGTTGTCCTCAGAGTGCTAGGCCTTCCTACACCACTTAAGAACCACCACAACCCCCTGTAGACATGTCCACAAGCCAGTCTAATCTGGACAATGGAGAGTCCCTTCTCATTTAACTCTAGGTCGTGTTAAATTGACAGTTATAGCTGACCAGAGCAGTCTGCAAGGGCTCTGCATTTGGGAAAGGATTAAGGCCATTACCTAACCGAACAGAAGGTTCATTACAACAAGAGTGATGGCATTTGAACCTCCATCCTCCATTCTCTCTCCCTTCACCCTGGGAAGGAACAAAAGAAAGATCCCTGCCAGATGCTGGTGCCTTGATGGTGAATCTTGCAGACTCCAGACTGTGAGAAATGCGTTCTTTCTCTTTATGATCCGCCCATCAGTGGTCTAACAGCACAAGGCGGATGAAGACAGATGGCTAACCACAACCCGCTGGAGTTTCCACAAAGCAGAGGTTAATCCATCACCTAACACTCACCTGGTTGGGAGAGGCCATCCTTACTGGTAAGCCCTGGAGAAATGCTTTGCCTTGTTGAGGTGCGGTTTATCCTAGGGCCACTCTAAGTGTGCTGAAGAGGACGATCCTCTTTATGTTTTCCCAGCACCATGCACCATAGGCGAGCAGAGAAAAAGCTATCTCCCTGCCCCAGAAGCTCACATCCTGCATGGACACAGACTTCAGGGGAACCTTCCACATGCCTGAGCAGATGGCACCAGTGATACCTGAAAGTGAATAGGAGAATGGCACCATATTACCATGTAGAGTAATAATATTTGCTCCCCAAGATGATATATAAAGTATGATTCTGGCAGCATGACCAGGATGGGGAGACCGAGCTTCATGACTTCTTGCAGACTGGGTTGTGATTTAGTTAGGGACCCAGGGCTCGAGGGACAGCAAGGAGACTAGACAGAAAGGCTCAGGGTTGTCCTGGGAGATGAAGCACCCCACTGGATGTAGAATCAGAAAAAAAAAAAAAAAACGCCCTCATGATCTGCCTAAATAATACTGGTAGGATATAGGGCACAATAGAGGCCAGAAGGCCAACAAGATACCACAGCCACTGGCCACTCCTGCCAGCCACCCACTGCACCTGAATTTCATCCATCTCTGCTCTTCTCTGTTTGTCTCTGTACCCTGAGAGAATGCTATGGTATTCTGCCTTGTACCCCTGAAAGATGACCATTGTCACCTGACACAACTGTCTTCCACTGAGCTCACAGAGAGTGAGACCCCAAAGGAATGAGCTAGAGAGGTGAGACTTATGGGCTTATCCATACTGCCATTGATCTGTCCTGCTGGTCTACGGTTCCCACAGTGTCCAGCCATCCACAGACTGCAGACATTGCTCTTCTTGGCAGTGGGCTGTCAATCATCTTTTTACAAACTCATGCTCTCTTGGGACACTGATTCCCTTTCACTGAGGCTCCTCTCAGCTTTGTTCTGTCCACACCCTAGTGGACTGTCTTGGTTAATTAAAGTTGTGCATCTTAATGGAGATGAGGGATTGGCAGGTGATGGCTTTTAGAGGGTTGACGTTCTTATTCTTTGCATACATAGCACAGACACACAGCCAACACATAAGAGTTGACATATTGTCTGTAGTTGTATGTCATGGAGAGGAATTTCGTTTTTTAAAAAGTATGAAAAGTTTCTAAGTAGATAATTATTTAAAAATCTGGAAACTCTTAGCATTGGTCCATTTTCTATAACTATAATGAAATATCTAAGACTAAGTGACTTCATAAGTAAAAAAACAGTTTGTTTGACTGACAACCTTGATGTATAAAAGGTATGGCACGCCTTGGCTTGCCTCTGGATAAGACTAAAAACTAAAGAGGCCAGAAAAGGGCTAGGCTCCTCTGTTTACCTCTCATGAGAACTGAGTCTCAGAAAAACTATTTTCATTTTTCTGCAAGTATATGTAACTCTGAAAGGATCCACTGTTGTCGAGAGCCAAGCCTTTGATACATGAGCCCTTTGGAGCACACTCAAACTATAATCCAACTGCCATGCAGTCAGAAATCATGAATCCGGGATCTGCAAAGCTGAGAGGAGAGGCTGAGCTTCTGAGAGACTGAGGCAGGCAGGAGAACTTGGAGACTTGCTTCAAGATGCGTGGGAACCAAGCAAGGCGACTGGGGTAGGAAGTGTGGGTGTGGGTGGTGGCTGATGAAGCAAAGGGCAGGTCACGGAGGAGCACTGAAGGTCTGAAGATAACACAACAGGTAGGAGGGGACTGAATTACGTACGGATTAGTGTGGTGAGGATGAGCAGGATCTTCCTTAAAGATCAGAGCAAAGAAGAAATACCGGCAGCATGAGGACAGATACTTGTGGACCTAATAAGAGGACTGGAATAGGCCCATTACTGTGGCACAAATGGCAGGCAACAAGTGGAGGCATGCTCAGTGCTAGGAAACTTATCCAGTGGTCACAGTGGCTGACAGAGCGGCAGTGGACAACCAGGGAGTGGATACTCCATGTGAGCCAAAGTGATGTGACATGATAATTTTTTAAAAGCTACTATTTTGTAATGTGGAAACTACTTTGCATATTATTGAAGAAATCAGGTAGTGGGTCATGCTGGAAAATACAAATGGTAGCAAATGTGAGATTTTTCTGTGGTTCCGAAAACCCATTTCACCAAGGACCTGCACTAAGCAAATGTTCCCTCTCACAGCTTGACTAGCACTTCCTGGTCCTGCTCTTTGGCATCCTGGATATTGGACTTGGCTCCTAGCTTCAGCCTAGAGGCTGCCAGGTGCTGCAATTTGGACCTGCAGGGTCCCTCTCCCAAGCCCACATGGAAAGGCTTGGTCCCAGTGTGGCACTGATGAGAAGTGGTGATACTGAGATGAACAGTTTTGCTTCAGCAAGACTCATGTCATGGCTCGCTGCCTGCCTTATATCCAGACAGGCTGGAGAAGGAGCTCAGCAGCAGAGCACTCACTGAGCATGTGTGAGGTCCTGGGTTCCAGCCCTAGAACTGAAAATCTAGTAAATAGCCTGATGATACATATATCTATATCTACATATAGACAGACAGAGAGAGATAGACAGACAGATAGGTGAGCAATAGATATGTAGAGGATATATATGTATGTATGTATGTATGTATGTATGTATGTATGTATGTATGTATGTATATTTACATAGATATGGGGGAGATGGATGGATAGATAGATATGAAAGAAAGACAGATAATTCTCCCAAAGCAACACAACAGACTAACCCTGGGCTGAGACTTCATTCCTTATTATTTGTCACACTAATTACACACCATGGACCTGGTCCAATGTGATGCAAGAATCAGAGGGATCTCGGATGTGAGCCTGAGTCCTGTGGAAGAAAGTCCTTCCAACATGAGCCCCACTGGTACAAATGAAGGATTCTGACCTACCTGGAGAGGTGGATCCTCCCAGGGACACTCTCAGGATGAGATGGCCAATCACACATTAGGCTACTTAGCCTCTGTCTCTGGACTATCCCGTGGTAGAAGGGAAGGCAGAGGAACTTCAACGCTTCCCACCTCTCCTGACTGGTTGTCCCAGGGTCACCATCTGAGATCCACAAAACTAGCGACCTCTACTCCTCATGCACTAATGTCTCTTTCTTAGGCTTCAGGAGATGGTGGGGAACGGCTCCTCTTAGTGTGTGTGTGACCCTACACAGGGCTGTGTCCTCAGTGTGGACATCTGGGGAGCCTATCCTCATGTGAGCCCGATCACTTCAGTGTCTCCCCGGATGCTGTCAGCTCCTGTCGTGAAGGAAAGGCAGCTGGCTCCTTAAATGTCACTTTAAATGAAAACTAAATGTTCCCCCCTGAGCCTTGATTCCCAGCCTCTCAGCGAGGCCCCGGGAAGGGACTATGTGGTAAGAGTGAATTATCCCCTGTATGATAAGTGGGAAGCTGTTGTGGTTTGAAAAATGACAAAGCAACATTTTGGAGCCCTTTTAGTGAGTGTAGCAAGCAGGAGGTGGAACCGTCACGGAGAAATAATGGAGTGCTGAACCGCATGCCTGCAGCCCTCATCGGCGTGCAGCTCACATCGCGGGGAGAGGAGGAAACAGCCTGGCTGGGTGAACGCTGTCCTTGCCATCCATCTCCTTTCTGGAATTGCTAAATACCTGAGGGGATGCTAGCACGGCTCTATGCTGGGCTGGGAGGTCCTAGTGCTTTGGTGTCACCACAGAGGGGATGCCGTGGTCAGACAAAGCTGAAGTGAAAGCCAGGCAGTAAAAGAGCGAAGGAGGGACCAAGAACGGGAGTTGGACTCAGCCAGGGCCTCATACCAGAGTGAGCTCAGTCAGGGCTTGGGGATCCAAAGAGGTGGCAGAATACAGGAGAAACACAGATGGGGTTTTGACAACTACCCGAGGGCTCTGTGATTCATTTTGAAAGCGCTCTCATATTCTTCTTCATCTATTGGAAAAAGGAAAACAACCCATTTATCAACTGTGAACTGGCTTAAGGGAGATTCCGCAGAACTTAGACATGTAAGCGATTTGCAGCAAGTGGTGCTGGGCAAACATCTAATGTGGAAAGCTTTGAGTCCATTGTGTCTGCAGTGACTTTTTTCATGGAGATTCCATCTCTGAAGGAGCTGGGGACCAAGGAGCTAAGCATGTAATACAGGGCTGTGGTTCAGGCCACACTTGAGCCATAAGGCTGTTCTTATTCCATAATGTCCAATATGTTTAGTAGGTTTCAGGTCACTCCCAAAGAAGCCTGAGGCCTTTTCTCAGTGCTGTTTGGTCTGCTTAGGGGTGATTTCATCTCATCTCTTCTCCCCTTGGGCAGGAGGCCCTGAGCATCTGTGGCAGGCATGCAGATTCTTGGAGACGTTTTTGGCTTCACAATGATTCATTACTCATCACACAAGCCCAGCTCCATGCTACCCACCTGTGAACTGCTTCAAAGAACATACAACATCGCCTTGCTTTCTGTCAGGAATCTAAGCACTATATAACTGGGGCATCTGAATGTCTGCATTGATGTTTCTCTGATGGGGTCTCACCAGAGGCCCACTTGAGTAAAGGAAGTGAGCCTCTGAGCTCCTATGATTATCTGCAGGGTTTAGCCTTGGGGTACACAGACTGGTGTCTGTCTTTCTTGTTGGCCAAGGACCAGAGGTCCTTCTTGTTTCTGGCTGCATGGCCTCTCCATCAGACAGCTCTCAGCACAGGGGCTTTCTTCTTCATAACTAAGGAGAAGGCCTTGGAGTGAGGTCATAATTCCAGCACTGAGCCATACACAACCTTCCTTTTGTTTTATTCTACCAGCTAGGAGCAAAGACACCAGCTCCACCATGTTCCAGGAAGAGGACCACAAGGTGTGGCTATGGAGAGAAGCTGGACCATCTTCTATAAGAATATGACATTCACTTGGAGTTGAGTTCAAAGTTCGGCTTATTAACATCTGAGGGCTTTCAACCCAACACTCCCAGCCATGAGGAGGTCACCTTGCAGCCTGGTGGCTGTTCCTTCTAAGCAACTCCGCCCTTCCTGCCTCTCCAACTTGCCTGCTGCTTTCTCAAAAGACCCTTAGTGTTCGAAACTCTGTGGTCCAGTGCTGGGGAAGTGTGTTAGAGGCTAAGTGGCTGCCGGTACCAGGGAAGCTGAGGAAAGAGGCCACAGTGTCAGTTCTACCCTTATGGGCTTGCCTGGGTCTTTGTACACTGTAGCTTAAGGCATGGACCTGAGCCAGACCTAAGGGTCAGAGTACAGCTGGTGGCAGGTCACTGACCTGCCAGAAGGCAATCACTGTGTCCTTTATGCAACCTGAAGAATGCCTCTGGAAGGGCTTAAAAGTTTTCAATTAACATAATTAATTATTAAGCAAGCAGGAGATCGGGGGAATATTTTAAAGCAGGATAAAAAGAACAAAGTTGCTCATCAAGTCACGGCTTTGCTAAGCAATGACATGTCAGGACAAATAAGACAAAACAAAACCCCTCCCAAAAAACAGCAGCCATGGGGACCTAGTGTAAAGGAGGGGCCAAGAGAAGACCAGGTTAGGATTCCAGGTACTAGAAATAGACTCCAGAAGATGATAGGACTCTCTCCACAACACTAAGAAAGAAAAACACCCAATTTAAAATGGGATACAGTTGCTTTCCTGCACTTAAGGACCACATCAAAATAAAACATGGTTTTACAGGGATAGAGCCAGGATGGGCCATCTCCACTGGGCCACGTGAAGGGAATTCTAGGTGACAGGCTGCACTGAGCTCTGGAGGAAGCCAGGGTCCAAGGAAGGACCACAGTGCCACCAGCTGCACCACAGAAGTTGTGAGTATGGTTAAAAATAAAGTAAGTGGACCCAGGAGATCATGACATGCGTGCTGGGTTTCTGGTGGTCAGAGTGTTAAAACTTGAATATGGATCAGGGAGGTGTGAGCACCCTGAAGTGTTTCTCAGCTTTAGAGCTGTTCAGTAACAAGTTGAAGCTTCCAGGATAACTGCGTAGTGCAGCGCGGGGGAAGTAGAGATGTTTAAGGGGTAGGTACAAAGTCAGGAGGCAAGGGATGGGAGGAGCTGTATGGAGTCTGTGTGCCCCTGTGACCCTGCCTGCCAGTCACTAGGGGTGTAAGAGGCCTGTGACCTGTGTGCAGTAGGTGACCAAATCCCAGGAGACTTCTAGCTAGGCTTCCTCTGTGTGTCTCTTCCAGTACCACATTTCACCTGAAGAATGTAGCTGAGTTTCCTTTGCCAACGTGGCAACAGCGGTCACAAGTTACCTCCCAGCCCACGTGAGTCTAGGAGATGTTAGGCAAAAATGTTCTGAAGTCAGCTTCCACTCACACTGCAGAGCGAGCCAAATCTGAACCCCCAACGCACCTCTGTTGCTTATTAATGTTAAGGATGATAGAGGGTGTTTTGTGTTCTAAGAGTTTATGAACTTCAAGGACAAAGTCTTTTTGTTTTCTCTTCTGTTAGAATTGTCAGTGCCAAAGGAAGGAAGGGAATTTGACATAATAAAAATCTCACACAGACCATCAATAGAGTCTTTGAAAAGGATGTGCGCATGCTAGAAGAATAATTAGAATTAGACGTCTTCAGTTTTCTGGGCCTTGAAGTGGAGTTTCAAACCCCGAGGATGACATTCTACAGAAAGTGAGCCTCTTTTGTATTCAACCAGAAGCTAGTCATCTTTAATTACTTTCAAAATTAATTTTCTCCCCAGAAATGCTATGTATTTTCTTCGTCTATGAAGCTGTCAATACAAACTGTTTGGAAGCTGGAGAGGGTGGGAGCTGGCTTGCAGGGAACATGGTACTCAGGTCAGAGCTATGCTGACACAGAACCAGAGAGGAGTTTCTACTGGGCAGAGGCGCTGTTCTCACCTTTGAACATAAGCCTTTGGACTGTACAGGTTCATCTCTGAGAAAGCTTTCTTCCCAGCCCTGGATCAGCCACTCACAACAGAAGCTGGAATCTTGATCAAAACACCAGTTTCTCTCCTAGAGAGGCCCCATCTACTCTTCAGCTCTGTCCTGCTTCCGAAGTGAGTGTTACACTTAATCCATGCTCAGCGTGTGTATGGTTTCTCACTTATTTGCCATAAAATGTACTTTTTAAAATTATTTTAATGATGGCTGAAATACTTTTATTTTTACCTTTTAATGAAAATAGATCTTTTTCCCATGTAATGTATATGCTGATTACGGTTTCTTCTCCCTTTACTCTTCCCAGTTCCTACCATGTTGCCTTCCATCCAGATCTACTCCATTTCTCACTCTCATTAGAAAACAAACAGGCTTCTAAGAGATAATAATACAATAAAACAAAATATAATAAGATAAAACAAAAACTACCCCAGCATGCTTCTTAGGTTCATTTTCTTAAAAAAAAAAAATCTTTTTTTCATCCTGTTATCTTGAGGCAATGTCTGTCCTTGATGATAAGATGTATTGCTTGGCTATTACAAATAAAGCTGCTACAAACATGGTTGAACAGATGTCCTTGTTGTATATTTGAGCATCTTTTGGATATATGCCTAGGAGTGGTATAGCTGTATCTTGAGGAAGTACTATTCCTAATTGTCTGAGAAAGCGCCAGAGTGACTTCCAAAGTGGCTGTACAAGTTTACATTCCCACTAGCAGTGGAGGAGGGTTCCCCTTTCTCCACACTCTCTCCAGCATATGTTGTTACTTGAGTTATTCATCTTAGCCATTCTGATGGGTGTAAGGTGAAATCTCAGGGCCGTTTTTATTTGCATTTCCCTGATGACTAAGGATGTTGAACATTTCTTTAAGTGTTTCTCTGCCATTCGATATTCCTCTATTGAGAATTCTGTTTAGCTTTGTATCCCATTTTTTTATTGGATTACTTGATTTGTTGCTGTTTAACGTCTTGAGTTCTTTACTGGAAACAGCCCAGATGCCCCTCAGTTGAGAAACTGATACAGAAATTGTAGTACATCTACACAATGGAATATTACTGAGCAAAAAAAAAAAAAACAAAAAAACAAAAAAACAAGGAAATCATGAAATTTGCAGGTAAATGGTGGGAACTGAAAAAGATCATCCTGAGTGAGATATCCCAGAAGCAGAAAGGCACACAGGGTATATACTCACTCATAAGTGGATATTAAGCATATAACATATGATAAACATACTAAAATCTGTACACCTAAGGAAGCTGATCAAGAAGGAGGACTCTGGCTAAGATGTTCAATCCCCATTCAGAAAGGCAAAAAGGATGGACATTGGAAGAAGGAGAAAACAGGGAACAGGACAGGAGCCTAGCACAGAGGGCCTCTGAAAGGCTCTACCCTACAGGGTATTGAGGCAGATGCTGAGACTCAGCCAAACTTTGGACAGAGTGCAGGGAATCTTATGAAAGAAGTGGGAGATAGTAAGACTTGGAGAGGACAGGAGCTCCACAAGGAGAGCAACAGATCAAAAAAGTCTGGGCACAAGGGTCTTTTCTGAGACTGATACTCCAGGCAAGGACCACTCATGGAGATGGCCTAGAATTCCTGCACAGAGGTAGCCCATGGCAGTTCAGTGTCTAAGTGGGTTCCATAGTAATGGGGACAGGGACTGTCTCTGACATGAATTGATTGGCCTGCTCTTTGATCACTTCCCCCTGAAGGGGGAGCAGCCTTACCAGGCCACAGAGGAAGACAATGCAGCCACTCCTGATGAGACCTGATAGACTAGGATCAGAGGGAAGGGGAGAAGGACCTCCCTTAGTGGACTGAGGGAGGGACATTGGTGGAGAAGAAGGAAAGAGGGTGGGATTGGAAGGGAAGGAGGGAGGGAGCTACAGGGAATACAAAGTGAATAAACTGTAATTAATAAAAATAAAAATAATAATAATTAAAAAAAGATGTATTGCTTGGATGCAGCAGAAGGACAGATCCTGTTTTCACATCCCTTCTGTTAGCTTGTATCTTTTTATTGGGGGAATTGAGACCTTGATATTGAATTATTAATAAGCAGTGTTTGTTGGTTCCAGTTATTTTGTTATTTTTGTTGTTCTTGTGGTAGTGATGGTGTGTGTGTGTTTCTGCTCTTTTGATTTCCTGCTCTGGAATAATTTATTCCTTGTGTTTTCTTGTAAGGTTAACTTCTTTAGGTTGAAGTTTTCCTTCTAGTGCCTTCTGTAGGGCTGGATTTGTAACTAGCTATTTGTTAAGTTTGATTTTATCATGGAATGCCTTATTTTTATCTACGGTGGTTGAAAGTTTTGCTGGGTATAGTAGTCTGGGCTGGCATCTGTGGTCTCTTAGAGTTTATAGAATGTCTCAGATCCTTCTGGCTTTAAGAAGTCAGGGTTTATTGTAATTGGTCTGTATTAATATGTTACTTGCAGCTTTTAATATTCTTTCTTTGCTTTATACACTTAGTGTTTTGATTATTATGTACTAAGAGGAATTTCTTTTCTAGTAGAGTCTATTTTGGTGTTTTTCATGTTTCTTGTACCTTGATGGATATCTCCATTAGGTTATTTTTTTTCTATGATTTTGTTGAAATATTTTTCTGTGCCTTTGAACTGAGTTTTGTCTTCTTCCTCTATTCTTATTATTCTTAGATTTGGTCTTTTTATAGTGTCCCAGATTTCCTGAATGTTTTGTGCTGGTATTTTTTTTTTCAAGATTTAACATTTTCTTTGACAGAGATATCCATTTTTTATCATGTCTTCAATGCCTAAGATTCTCTTTTCCCCATTCTATATTCTATTCTCTGAGGTTCCAATTTGAATTCCTAAAATTTTCATTTCCAGATTTTCCTCAGTTTGGATTTTCTTTATTAATTGTATTTATACTTTCAGGCTTTGAACTGTTTTATTCATTTCCTTCCACTGTATGTTTGTGTTTCCCTGGATTTCTTTGAGGAATTTATTAATTTCCTCCTTAAGAACCATTGTCATATTCATAAAAATATTTTGAAGTCCTTGCTTGGGCTTCAGCTATATTGCAAATCTCAGGACCTACTGTAGTAGAGTTGCTGGGCTCTAGTAGAGACATACTGTCTTGGCTGTTATTGGCTGTGCTTCTATATTGATGTCTGGGCATCTGGGTTTGGAATGATTGTAACTCTCTGTGCTGATACCTGGTCTTGTTTTGGTAGGGTAGATATTTTGTGTTTTGGTGTCTGTTGCTTTCTGTGGCTCTTAGGAGGGTGTGGTGGTTATGTATTGCCTAGTAGGCAACTATCCTGGGTTCCTGCCAGATCCCACTCAGGGTTTTATGTAAAATGTGTTTTTTGGTATTGAAAGCTGACACTTAGGAATGGAATGAGCTAGGTTAGACTGGGGGGGGGTGCAGGGACAGATTACAGGAAGGAAGAAAACAAATTGTTCCACAAGGCTCTGCTTAGTCCCCTGGGTATGGAGGCAGAGAGCAAGGAGAGGCCAAGAGAGACAGGTAGTCTGCTAGAGGGCTGGAGATGAGACTAGGGGGTTGGGTTTGTAGTGGAGGAGGGAGAGGTGAAGATCTGCATTTAGCTTACCTGTTTCCCTAGCTGGGACTTGGCTGCTGGGTTCCCAGGGAATGCCTACTGGTGTTGGGGGCTGGATAATGGAATGAGTCAGGATAAGAAAGATTGGAGGAGAAGGTCTATCTGATGCATCGGAGACAGAGGCAAGGAGGAAGGGAGGCCACAGCAGGTGGTCTGCCACAGAGCTGGGGTAAGGCTGGGAGATTAGATGTGAAGGTGTGTTCTCACCTTCATAAAAATCTGTCTTTTTCACGTGATTTCTTGGGACTCTGTTGTTCCTATTCTCCTGACAGCATTGTCAGTTGTGGGCCATACATGCCAGTACCTGTCATTGCACGTACTGATTTTTATTTCTGTCAAACATCTTCCAGTGCGCCTGTGCCATAGTTTAGTGATTTGTTCCACTTCTGGTGGGCACTCAGTTTTCTTCCAGGTTTTTCTTATTGCACATGGAATTGGCAAGGGTGGATGTGGGCCTCTGATCACTCACGTGTGGAAATTACCTTTGGGTATTTATCTGTAATGGGATGTTTGTGGAGTGGAACATATGTGTATTTGACTTCGGGAACTGATGTCAAACTGTTTTCCAAGGTGATTATACTAATTACTCCCCTGCCAGCAGTGGATTAGGATTCCAGGGATGAACATTCTTACGAGCACCTGTCCCTGTGTCCCTTCATCTGTTCGCTGTGGGAGGTTTGCCCGTTACCAAAAGAGAAAGGACATGTTCCTGAAAAGAAAATCTGATAACCGTCAGGACACATGGCAGGACACAAGAAAGACACACACACAAAAAATGTGCAGGTGTAACATGACCCAAGCATCTCAGAAAATGGATATGTGTATAGGATTTTTGGATAAAGCCTGGTGCTGGAATCTAGTGTTCAGAATAAAATAGGTCTCGTTCCCCGGGGAATCACAAACTAGTTCAGATTCTCATAGTCTGTGTGAGCCATGAAGTCATTCCCAGGATCTGATAAAACTCCATAGGCATTTCTTAAACCATTTATGAAAAAACAGTTTAGGTAAAAGCCTTAGGTTCATCACTGAACCCTTGAGCTGCAGTCAGGACAGACTCAATCTTGGTCTCTCCAAGAGTAGCCAGACAGTCAGGTGAGATCACAGACCACAAAATGCTTGAGCACCAGCTTCATAAAACAGTCTTGTCTTTGCTATCACTAGGGACAGGCTAGTTTGAAGAACAGAGTTAATGGTACTTGATCATGTTTAAATAGAGGTCGGGAGAAGTTGCTGCCATCTTGCTGTGAATAACTCTGACCACTTCCTGTAGGTGTCCTCTACTTCCTGAGACTGAGATGCCTTTGAAGGCAGGGCTCCTGGAAGCACCTCCCCCCTGTGCCTAGGCTTCTCTGGATGCAGTGAATGCAGAAGGTGACAACCTCTAGGCCTTCATGGCCTCAGATCTTATCCTCTGGAACATAAATCTGACCTCCCTGTTGGGAGCTGGCAGCACAAACCGGACTCACAATACTCATAAATATCAAATTAATTTCCCTTTATCCACTTTTGATTTAGAGGAATCACCTCCTGAGTACTCTCTGGGTACTACCTTTCACTTCATGTTTTAGTACCTCAAGGTCAATCCACATATAATTTAACATCACAACACAGAGACCAACACAGGGAAAGCAATCTCTCTTAAAATAGGTTCTTATTTCATTCTCTACCAGATGCACAAGACTGCTTGCCAGACTGGCGGGGAATGGGTTCCACAGGAACCATACTGTATAATGATGACCTTTGATCCACAGAACCACACTGTATTAACAGATGTCCTTTGATCCACATGGTCCACAGCTAGCCACCCTGTCATTCAGGAGCTATGGTGGAAGTTTAGGATGTTTTCAGTCACCTCAGAGGCATGCTGGGAAGCCTGGAAAAACATTCATTAGAGCAGAGATCCACCATGTCCCTGATGGTCCTCAGAACCAGGGTGAAACAGATGCCATAGGAATTTTTTTCTCTTTTTGTAATTAAATTTTTATTTTTTAATATTAGTTACAGTTTATTTACTTTGTATGCCAGCTGTAGCTCCCTCCCTCATTCCTCCCAATCCCAACCTCCCCCCTCATCACCTCCCTGCCCCTCTCTTAAGTCCACAGATAGGGGAGGTCTTCCTTCCCTTCCATTTGATCCTAGGTCTCAGGTCTCTTCAGGACTGGAACTTTTTTTTTTCCAGAGCTGAGGATTGAACCCAGGGCCTTGTGCTTTCTAGGCAAGCGCTCTACCACTGAGCTAAATCCCCAACCCCAGGACTGCAACTTTTTAAGAGCAAAAAATTTATACAGATTCTGGATTGGCGTAAAACTACAACTCTCATCCTTCATTGTTCTGCAACCAAATGAAACAAGATGGAGGACTTTGTGCACGTTCCTGGAAGCTCTCTCCAGGAGTGCTGAGCCTCTTCATTCAGAATCCTTCTTGGCCCCTGACTAGCAGCGCACAGGTCTTGGAAACATCCAGGAGCTTGCTCATGGCACAGGTGGCGCAAGGTAGCCCGGAAGGATTACAGCACACTGCAGGATTCTCCTATTGCCTCTTCAGTGACGCCCTAGAAGTACCCACATCTGCTGTGCTGCTCAAACAAGAGATTTGCTGAGAATATTTGCAATTCGATACTCTTCCTTGAGTCTTCACTGTGACACCAGATTCTATTTGTGCTCAGTCAGGACACAAAGAGCCAGCTGGAGGGCTTCCAGTGGCATTTGGTTGGAAAGAAGAAAAAGTCATTGTTATAAATTCCTTGCACTTCAACAGCTCAACAGGTGGAATCTATGTTTCTTCCAAGTTCTTCTCCAGAATTCACTCCCTGTCAGCATCAATCTGGTATCTTATAAATAAGAACAAGAATGTGTCTTTCTTTTTTCTTTTTTCCAACAGACCTGATAAAGACAACATTTTATATTCTGCATACTGAATAATGGCTTCAGGCCAGGTATAGGAAACTGCCAGGACAACCCAGAAGATCAGGGCAATTCCATCAGGGCTCCCTCCCAATCTAGTCAGAGTGGCATGCTGTGAAGACCAGTGTCTCCAGCTTGTTCTGAGTTGATAACCCCAGAAGTTGCTTCAGCCAACAGAAATCAGAGGCATGGAGGATGGATCGATTCATTAAATCACTTTCAGTCTCTTGCCCTACAGGCTCAAAGCACATCATCCTGGGGCAGGACACTGATTGCTTGGGAAGTGGGAGTTTCCGAGAAGGGGTCTCTCAGCACATAGAGTAGTAGAGATGGAGGCTGGCTTCCAAAGGCAAGGGTTGTGGCGCCAGCACATTCCCTTTGATTTGTTCAGGGAGTTCAGGCCAACAGGAGGTTTTCCTGCATCGTTGAACAAGGAGTCAGCAGGTGAAGGGGCGGGTGACAGATGGCAGCCTCTGCTGAATCTAGAGTCACTTAGCTGTGGATCAAACTGATCGCTTCAGAAACTTAGGGGTGGGGTCTTGGGCAATGGTGCTTTCTAAGTATCTGGATACCTCTGTCTTTGGCTATCCTGAGGGACACTAGAGTAGGGCTTGGATTTAAGCGCCAGCCACCTGGAAATGAGGCTGCCAACTTCATGGGTGAGATACCTAAAAGGCAGACACCTGAGCTTCCAAGTGAAAGAGAAGCAAAGCAGAGCTTGTAGACAGCGAGCGTATCATAGGGCTTCTTAGTCTCAGGCCTCCACAATCACATGCAATCATGCACTGGTCCTCAGAATCAGCCAATCATCTCCTTGTGCACTCAACATACACTCCTGTTTCCCCAGAGAACCTGACTGACATGCTGATGATGGAGGACAAATGTGATTCACCTGATTTCTAGTGGCTGAGAACAGGCATCCCAAGGCTGCCTTCTAGTTCTTTTATCTAGCGAGGCCCCAGGGTTTGCCTTTATGTTTGGCTCAGTGTCTTAGTTAGGGTTTCTATTGCTGTGAAGAGGCACCATGACTACAGTAACTCTTACAAAGGAAAACATTTCATCGGGGCTGACTTACAGTTCAGAGGTTTAGCTCACTATCAGCACGGCGGGAAGCATGGTGGAGCAGGAAGTGGGAGATCTACATCTTGAAACGCAGGCAGCAGAAGGACACCGGGTGCCACACTGGGCATAGCTTGAGCCTAGGAGACTTCAAAGCCTGCCCTGACTGTGACACACTTCTTCCAAGGAGGCCACACCTAATAGCGCCAGTCCTTAAGGGCCAAGTACTTAAATACTTGAGTCTATGGAGGCCATACCTATTCAAAGCACCACTCAGTTCTCCTGACGTGCGTCTTTCTTTGGCTATCAGTGATACCGAGAGCACTGTCAGGTAACTTATGCCAGTGTGGCGTTTGGAGTAATCTTCTCCAAGCTCCTCATTTTAATGCATACAAGGCACTTCAACTGGAGAAACTGAAGTTTGGGAACTCGGTGTCTTTTTCATCTAGATTTGGCGAAAAGTCTGGATTTCTTTCAAGCATGGAATTGAAGACTAAAAATCTGCAGTCTGCTTGAGGCTTGTTCTTGAGATAAATATTTCAATTCCTGTCTAGTGATTTGGAAGCTTGCTTTCTTCTTTCTCTCCTTTCTTTTTCCCTTTCTTTCTTCATGACTTAAAATTTACCAGAGCATTTTTCTCTGTCAAAGTCACTTTTCATGAATTTTCTTTCTACCATGAAAAGTCATCATACAAACCAGGGTCTTTCGGCACTCAGGATATGTTTGTCCCTTGTGATATGACAACTTCTCTGTGTTAGTAGGCTGTCGGTAATAGATATCACGAGCCATAGGATGGCAGGGTTACTTTGTAGAGGTGTCACCGAGAAGTCCAGTGGCATTTAGCCCATAGCGGGACCAGGAGAAAGCCTGAGGGAACCTGCTGACTCTAGGGGCTCAGGCAGTTCTGCCCAACGGTAGAGCCAAGATAAGCTAAAACCCTAGGCGCCTTCTTACCCACCTGTTCCTTGTCTCACATGCATCCTTTAAGGCCCAGAGGACCCTTGTTCACATTTACCTTTGTGTCTCACGACGGTCTTTCCTGCATCTGGAAGTTCCCAAGAAAGGGGACACGAGTCAGCCAAGTAGACAGTACAAAGACTTGGACACCTAGTCAGATCATCTGGGAGCTCAGATCAGCGTGCTTACAGAAGCACTCCACACCTTAGCCTGTTGAGCCTCTGACCTCTTCCTGTTTTCGAAGAAAACTGTCTACCTCTGGCCTAGACCTCCCTGATTTCCTCTTTAGCTGTGTTACAGCTGTCTTTTATGGACACTCATGCAGCACGTATCTTGCTAGTCAGAGTGCAACAACTGTATTTCCGGGTTTCCTTCCTCTCTCCTCCCACCAGAAGCAGTTTCTTTTCCCTTTTTGGTCCCCTCCTTAATAGTCTGCATATCCTTGTTTGTTTGTTTGTTTTAATTTCTTTTCTCTTCTCTGCAGCTCAAGGGGGTGGTGCTAGGTAGTTTTAAGCAGTTTTCTTTGGTTCCAGTCATCAACATTATACAGCTGGATAGCTGCCGGGTTTCTGTGGGGCCAATTCTTTTCTTTGGGTTAGGCCGCTCACTGTTTTGGAGAACTTGCTTCTATGTCTTTCATTACTCCTGCTCATTTTCTCATCTGGTGAGTGGACAGAGGCAAAGGATAGATTCTTGCCTTGCTTCAGCTCCATGGCTCTCAGATCTACTTCTCTTTCAGGTGGTATCTAAGAGACAGCATAGAAGCCTGATGCGGTCAGGCCCAGTTCCTGTTTCCCCAGATCCTTACCTAGGACAGTTTATGGCTAGGGAGCCACCTGTCTTCTGTGCCTTGGTCCAGCGGTCCAGCTTTCTGTCCTTCTACTGTGCAGAACTTCTCTTATAAGACCATCTACAGTGTGTCACAGGACATGCCCTTTTCCTCCACCCAAGCATTGTAAGTTGGAGGAATCATCTGCCAGACATAGTGTCCTTTCCTAGCCCTCTACCCTCACTTCCACTCTGGGGATTGGCTGCTTAGCACAAAAGGAAGACACAAGAGAAGTAGGGTAAACAAACCATTCAGGGGCCCAAATCCTAATGTAAGATCTACATAGCATGTTCATTGGCTCAGGTTCCAGCTTTCTATATCAGGACAAGGAGGGATGGGAGTGGCCCCACTGGCCAGTTAACCCTTCAGAGGTCATATTCTGGGAAAAAGAGAAGTCAGACTTGATGAAGAACACTATAAAATCACCAGGTGACCTCTATTTAAGAGAATCTTCAGATTCTGGGTTTCCCATGTTTCTGGGCTTGCCTAAACACTCAGCAAGACCTTGGTTTTCAGAGCAGACTGGTTTGTCAGTGTCCTGTAAAGTGATGTGTCGTGACCTAAGGTGACAGAGTTACACATGATGCATGGCTTCTCCTGAAAAGTGAAAGAAGGTGTTGTGAAGTTATTGGGTATGAAATCCCTGAGCTTCTGGATGATTCTCTGTTCTGGGCCATGGTTGTCTTGCTCTGTGATGTTCCTTCCTGCCTTTCTCAGTGAGTGGCAGCTGGAAAGCCTGTCTTTAGAATTTGACTGCAGCACCTTCCTAGAACATAGATGGACAAGATGCCTCAAACACATGAGGACACCGGCATCTAAATTCCACTGAGTTGTGGGTGGCAGTCAAAACACCTAGGTATCAGGCAGGGATTGGGTCTGAAATGGGGTACAGCCAGGCCCTTGGAGCCCCAGAGGAGTGCTATGTGTGGATCCCAGAGCAAGAGCAAACTCAGCAGCGGAGAAGGAAAGGCTATCCCTAGGTGCACCTGCATTCTGGCATACTCAGCTGTGCAGGATTGGGGTTTGGGACAAAGGAGGAGCTAGGAGCCCAGTTCTGTCCATGCTCAGACTGCAAATGCCTTCCCTGTCAAATGAGAGCATCATTCTGGAAAGGTGCATCCAGGCCTCCAGTTAAGGTGGGTATTCATCAAAGGCTGGTATTCATCTGTCTGTTTCCCCCAAAGCGGGTGCTCTCCCAGGAGCCACGGGCACTCACAATTTATCACTGCTCTGTGCTTCATGATTGTCAGGTAGTATGCAGGCCCTAGGAGCTGTCTACCAGCTCATTAGGTAGCAGAGATTAAGGAGTGTGAGTACCATAGTAATTGACAGAATGGTGTCTGACACCATTCGATTGAAACCCAGGGAACTGTACAGAAACTTAACAGCAATCTTTTGTGGAGTCAATAATTATACCCTGATTTTAGTACCTCATAATTTAGTCACGAAATGGTGTTTAAGGTGACAAGTGGTGTAAATGATGGAGGCTATTGCCACCATGGCATTGAATTGTTAACCTGTGGATAGCTGTGCTGTGGCTGTTCAAGGTTTGTTTTTTTTTTTTTTTTTTTTCTTTTTCTTTTCTTAAGAACACAGAATCTGGGGCTGGAGAGATGGCTCAGCAGTTAAGGGTGCTTACAGGTTTTGCAAAAGACCTAGGTTCAATTCATAGCACCCACATGGCTATTCATAACCGGCAATTCAAGAGCATCCAATGTCTTCTTTCAACCTCTGCAGGCACCATGCAGTTGTTATACGTACATGCATACACTCAGGCACACACATATAGCCATAAAGATAGATATTTTTAAAAAAATGAATCCAGAATCAGCATTGCCTACTCAGAGCCTTTGCAAAAGTATGTTTGAGGATAGCAACGGTATATCTTAGCTAATGAACTCTCATAGGCAAAAAATTACAAAACTGGGTGTAATTGTTTTTAAAATGTGACTCTTTGTAGGTGCTGGAGCGAAACCCAAAGCAAGCAGAACCTTGGGGAATGGAAGCTTAAACTTGACGTTTATCCAAAGTATCTGGGAATTGCCATTGCAAAGGTGAGGCAGAGAAGCTCAAGCCAATAGAGCAGTCACCTCAATCCGGAAGAGGGCATGCCTTTGTGCACTGAGTGGGAGCTGGATGGGCTCCTGCAGAGGAGGGAGCTGTGGACAGTGTTAGCCTCTACAGTAAGACCTGGAAAATTCCAGGTTAGCCACTGAACTGTCATACACTGGGAAGGGACATATATTACCTTTCTTTATGGTGACAAAATGCCCAAGATCAACAATTTAAAGAGAGAAAAAAATTGTTTTAGCTGATGTTTCAGTCACTCAGCTCTGTTCTTCTTGAGCCTGTGATAACGAAGAACACCATGGTGCTTTCCTGTGGTAGAGAAGAGTTTAGTTTATGGGGGCTGGGAAGGAGAGAGAGGGAAGAAGTAAAAAGCCAGAGAGAGAGAGAGAGAGAGAGAGAGAGAGAGAGAGAGGAAGAAAGCAGGGTAAGAGGAAAGGGGAAGGAAGGAAGATTAAGAGAAAGGTGGAGAGAAAAAGGGAGAAGAGTGGCCTCACAGACTAACCCTTCAAACACATACCTCAATGACCTACTTCCTCCAAATAGTCTCCACTTCCTAACATTTCCACAATCTCCCAATAATCCACCATGCTGGGACTCTGTCAATGGATTAACCCTTTAATGAAGTTGGAGCATTCATGATCCAATTTCTTCCCCAAGGCCTTCCCTTTGGCCACTGTCCAGCCTACAACAGAGGAGATTTTAGGTGACATTTTGATCCAAATCACAATATATAAGGTCTGGCAGAAAACCCAGATTAAAAATAGAAATCACTGCTATGATACTTTATCTTCCTCCTCATTCTAGAAATAGGCTTAAGCTTGATTTCAGGAAAATTATTTGCAAAACAAAAATCACATAACATAACCAAGCGCACAGCATAACACAGCCACAGCCAAGAGATCTGCAGTGTAGGACGCACCCCCCCAAAATCCAAGCCTCCTCCTCTTCTCCCCTCCTCTTCCTTTCTTCTTTTACTCTCTTCTTCCTTCCCTTTCTCCTGCCTTCTCATGGCTATCACAACTATAAAGAGAAAACTGGAAAACAAACAAATAAACAAAAACCCTATATATACATAGCTTAAATAGTTAAAGAAAATGTTAACTCTTACTCATATTAAAATATTTCTTTTTCTTGATTGAAATAATTAATTAGCCAGGTGTTGTGATGTGCACCTTCACTCAGCAGGCGGATCTCTGTGAGTTCTGCCTGGTCAATAAAGTAAGTTTTAGGCCAGCCAGGACTACATAATAAGATCCTGTATCCCAAAAAACAATCCCTTAAAAGTAATTTTCAGGACAGTTAAAATAAAGGATAAAAAAAGAGAAAAGGGTGACCCAAAGTCAGGAAAGCATGTCAGCTGGAAGGGATTGGGATGTAAACACCACCCATGCTGCAGATTCCACACAGGGGCTCCAAGTAGTGGTGGCTCGAAGAAAGACATAAACAGTATCTAAACTGATGGGAATCTGCACACAAATGTTGACTGTGTACATATGAACCAGAGGAGTATTTGAAAGTTGGAAAAATACAAGTCAAGTGAAAAACTCACTAGGTGAGTTTCATAGAAAATTTGAGAAAGAAATAAAGAGTCAGCAGGCCTGAAGGTAGATCAATAGAAATGATCCAATCTGAGGACTAAAAAGGAAGAAGAAGAAGAAGAAGAAGAAGAAAAGAAAAAAAAATAAGTTAAAAATGTAAAAGCTGAGTCTTGGAGACATGTTGGAAATAGCAAACAGGCATGGGTCTATGCTGCTGGAATTACAGAGGTCAAACAAGAGTGAATCAGAAAGGACAGGTGAAGAAAAAGTAGCCAGAGCGTTCCAAAGTGGGGGAGGACGTTGAACATATACATGAAGCTCAAGACGTGAAGGAGGTGAACACACAATCCACCTGTCCTCCAAAGGCAAAGTAAAAAGCTAAAAATATCCAAGGAAATGCCTTACATCCAATATAAGAAACAATATACCGGCACGAGGCAGTTTCTCCATGAGGAAAACACCAAAGCCAGAAGACAATAAAATGGCACCTCTGCAGTATGGAAGAAGAAAAAGTCAGGAGTAGAATTTCATCTTCAGAGAAAAGTTCTTTCAAAAACTAAGATGGAATATATTTTTATGCAAATAAAAACAATGAGAGGGTTTATTAGCATCCCACTGCTGAAGACAGCTTTGTTGATGAGCAGGTTAAAGAGCATCAGACACTGCAGACCCCTGTAAAAACGTGACCCAAGCAAAGAACAATCAGCATAGTGTTGTGAACTGTGAATGTCTGTGACAGTCACATGTGTGCCGTGAAGACTAGGAAGGCACACAGGTATTCTGGCACAGCAGGAACCGTCGTGCACATAACTTCTTCCATGCAGAGCAGACCTTAGCACAAAAAGTACAGCTAAAGGAAAAAAGAACAGTTAGAAAGATGGGTGCACCAGGGTGCATAACTATTAGTGTAGAGTGAGAGAGAAAGGGGGAGGGGAGGAGGAAGACATAAGAGGGAGGGGAAGGGAAAAGGGAAGAGAAGATGGGAGGGGAGAAGAAGGGGAAGGGGAGGGAGGGGAAGAGAGAGAGAGAGAGAATATCTTCAAAAATCTGAAGAATTAAATGGAAAAGCAGACAGAGCTTGGCATGGGAATGGCTAGACCACAAATAGAAGTGAGGTCAGGGCGACTAACACGCCCAAAGAGTTATCAATTGTGTCTACATATGAGAGACTCTTCATCAGTCCTTACTCCATATCCTCTCTGTGCTCAGAGGAGAGGTGTTTCCAGAAAGTGCTCTGTACTGCTCATGTGCTCCCAATGATAGTTCTTTTCTCTGAGACCCACTGGGACAGAATGCAGATTCAGTATTGTTCAGGTTTGGGGACAGATGTGTCCCTGGCCTACCCCAAGTCCCTCAGCCTGGCTGTAGAAAATTGGTGCTTGGAAATCTCCATGCAGTGCCAACTCCCAACACACTCTGCACTTGACTTTAATATTCTGGATTTATTCCCCTCCCTGGATGCTTCACTCTGAGCCCCATAACCTGAACTGTATTATTTGATTTTTCAATATAATAGCATATTCTGCATTAATGGGAGGCCACACGGAGGAATACAGATCTGTGGTTTAGAATCAGGAAATTGGCTCATTTCTGGTGTTTTGTTCTCATTTTAAAATTTAGCAAATAAAATACCGAATGGAATATTGAAATCCTAAGAGTCCAAATTATTCACTCAGTTCCATTGTTTATCACCTCATGCATTCCTTGGGGCCACATGCTGGGCAGTCTATGCTGGGACAGGGCTTGGGAATGCCACCACAAGGAGGGTGAAACTCAGTGCACAGGGTCCTCACTGAGGGTAAGACTTCCTTTTCTTTCCTCCCCAAGTTGCTGTTAGTCATGATGTTTTATCACACACAATAGAAACCCTAAAAACTCCTGGATTTCAATACACAGTGGCTCAGCAACAGGGAACTTACCTGTCTATGACGGCACTCATACAGCAGTCAAGAAGACTTCAGCAATCAAGAAGAGCACACTTCCTACATCTCACCCACTACATCCCTCACCAATACCTTAGGCATATACTCTGGTCTCAAGTGACTAAGAACTGTTCCTCTCTACAAGTCTTTAAATTCTACATATCCCATGATTCCTCTTTCCTGGTTGAGGGACACAGTCAGGTACTCTGCATTGCACCCCAACATTTCAGAAATTGGAATCATGAGCATTAAAAGTCCACCAAACAGCTCTCCCCAGAACCATGTGTCCACACCCTAACCTATACCTTGACTGTTACCTTATTTGGTAATAAAGTCTTTGTAGATGCCATTAAGTTGAGGATCTTGAGACAGAAGCACCCTGATGTAGAATCTGAGGGCTAGAATCCTTATGAAATAGAACTGGGAGATTCAAGGCAGATACAGGAGGAATGCAGTTTTCTGGAGACAGAGGCTCAGAGTGATGGGCATACAAGCCAGGTATTGCCAGAAGCCACCAGAAGGTGGAGAGAGATAGGAGGCAGACATCCCTAGAAGTTCTCAGGAGGCACAAACAGACAGCACTGGCTTGTTAAGGTGGCATGTTAAATTCCCGTTGCTTTTCCAAGCCTGTGGTGCTCTTTCATGACAACTGCAAGAGACCACCAATAGGTGCTACCTGTGTCTTGTGAGTAGAAGTTTCAGCCTCCTACCTCCCTCCTGGGATGACATTTCAGCTGCTATTCACCCAGAAGGACTGTGGTATCCAGGTTGCTCTTTACATCCCAGTGTGGAGCAGGGAATGCTAGCTGAGGGGGGGTACTGGTCCTGACTCAGTGCCCATCTGCTGGATGGTGTTGGGGGTCACTTGTTCATCACTGGGGTAATTTGTTTCCTAGAGGCTCACTCAGGTCTCCTAGCCCTGGAGTGTTTTGACTCCCCTTCAAGCCATGTCTGTAGATCTACTAATCCAGTATAAAAGCATTTTAGGATACAAGGTCTGAGAACTCTGCCACAGCATAGAAATCCTCTCCAGCATTTTGCTTTTTCAGAGGTGGAAAGCCATGCTGTAGGTGGAGCAAAGATACTATGCATCTTAAAGAACCAGTAGAGAGAATGCAAGGATACCATAGGAAACGTCCTGTTCCAGCAACACCAGCTGTTGAGATAATACTTGTTGGACCCAGGTATCTTAAGGTTTCTATCCTTGTGATAAAAATACCATGAGCAACAGCAACTACTTGGGGAAGGAATGGTTGTTTGGCTTATACTTCCACATCCCAGTCCATCATCAAAGGAAGTCAGGGCAGGAACTCAAGGCAGGAAGCTGGAGGCAGAAAGGGGAGCAGAGGCCATGGAGGAGTGCTCCTTACTATCTCGATTCTCATGGCTCACTCAGGTAGCTTTCTTAAACAACTCAGGACCATCTACACAGGGGTGGCACCCTCCCCCAAGGCTGGACCCTCCATATTAATTATTAGTCAAGAAAGTGACTTACAGACGTGCTTATATGTGGAGCCATTTTTTTTTCCAATGGAGGTTCCTCTTCCCAAATATGTCTAAATTTGGATCAAACTGACAAAAAACAGCCAGAAATCAGGAAAGAGAATCATCCCAGAGACACAGTCCAGCCATACATGGTCTCTCTCTCCCAGGGGATGGCAGTATTCCTTGGCTGTCTGCAGTCACAGGTTCAAAGTTTCATTGTGGTATACGTACTGTGGGAGACAAGAGAACTCCATAGCTATCTGCACTCGCAGGTTCAAAGCCTCGTGGTGGTATAACATGCTGTGGGGAAATGAGAGAAGTACAGAAGTGGGAACTTTCTGGAGTTGAGGCAGTCCTGGTAGCTCTAAGAGATGACACTATGGCCACAGAGGAGTCAAAGCCTGCCTTGGCTCCCTCCCCATCTTGCCTCATCATGCCTGGGGTCACTCAGGAAGCTAGTTGCACACAATCCCTCCTGCATCCAGGTTTCTGTGAGTAGCAGAACTGCATGTGTGCCTTGTGTGGCTTCTCCAGGAGATACAAAGACAAGCGTCTATCTGTCCCAGATAGATCATCAATGGCAGACCAAAAAAGTGATTCTGCATGAGTCTAGCTTGGGGAAACCCCTGGGCTTACAGGTGCATGGTGGAGGGAATCTTACAGGACTGTGATGATTATACCCAATAGATGTATCATTGAAAAGTTCTACCCAGGCATGAATGACGACTCTCTCTTAACTATAAAATAGAGTCCCTCCTTCAGTTAACATCCACTCGCTGCATACTCTAGCACCTCCGAAGACCATGTGCAGGGAGGGCTCAAATGTCTATGGCTAGGGGCATACATAACAGAGAGAACATCAATAGGCCCCATCTTGTGGGGGTCTTTTGATGGCAGTTACAAGTGTGGCTGTGTCAATGCTCTGAGGTTCTCCACCAGTGTGCTTCATATCTGCAGTGGTGCTCTTTGTCTGCATTGAAACAAGCATTAATATTATACAAGAAACCAGTATGTCTTACCCAATTGTACAAAGGAGAGAAGTTGCTGCATATAAAATTCACACCGAAACATTGGTGAATGTCATTCACAGAGATACCACCAGCTCTGTGGGCACCATTCAGGCAGGTCCCATGTGAAAAAGTAGCCTCTTGGAGTAGGTGGGAAAGTAGGTGTGTGAGAAGAGAAAACATGGACAACCCTTTGCTATAAAGTTACAGAGACCCAGGGTTAAGCTCTAAGTAATCCTGGGATTTGGACTCCTTCCTCTGTTTACATGGGTTGAACCATTACAGTTATCTAGGCTGAGATCTTTTCCAACCACGTGTGGATGGACCCTCCTGGCCATGTTGAGCTGTGGAGAAAGTCACCCCTTTTCCTCTGGCAGGTATAATCGACTTCGTAGCAACTGCTATCGATGTTTCACGTATTCATCTTCATCTAGATGACAAAAATCTTTTCCCTTTAGGGTAAGTGTCAAAAGGAACAGCAAGCTTCAAGAGCCATCCTGAGTGGGGCCACATTAATCACCTGGCCTTTCTAAAGACTTAAACTTCAGCAGCACTGTGGCTTCTACTGCAGGTGCCATGGGGCTTAATGGGATTTCTTTTTCACATTGAGGATCTTTTGAGTCTGGTTGTGTTTTCTGCAAATTTCTCTCTGTTCGCTAGTCAAAAGTGACTCTGGAAGTTTCTACGGATTGCCAAAGTTTTAGGGTAGCCCTCACTGAGTCTCAGTAGGCTTACATGAGCAGCTGGTGTGGGAATTCCCCTGGACAACAGGATAATGAGCTGCCCTTGGCCTTCAGGCCACCTGTGTAGAGATGTGATGCTCTACTGGCCTGCTTATAAACCAGAGAAACAGCATAAAGCTGTCACCAGAAAGCAGGTGGCTGGCTGGTATTTGTTTTTCAAATGTGTCCAGCATTAATCGGCTTATCTTTTGGTTGGAGCTGGATCCTGATGAGAGGCATTGAACTGTGGCTCCCCATCGTGCCCTTGGAATCTAGGAGGCAGATATTCTCGTGTTCAACTGTTAACACAGTCTGTAATTGTCTATTAAACTGTGGATCTGAGTCCCATCTGGAAAGTTCAAAGGAAAACAATTTCCCAGTTATATGTTCAGCTGATTGTTCTTTGTTCTTATTGTTCAGTAGATGGGACATTTGTGGCAATCATCAGGTTGTTTACAAATGTTTTTAATTAAAGCTGAGAGACCCTGGGACTCGGGTGTTTGGATAATCAGCTTGTCACATGTGAATATATTCCGCATATGTCTCATAGGACCAGAAAGTTATTGATCAGTTCTGTCCTGGGATGAGTGGGAAGAAGGAAAATGGGGAGAGCAGAAGGACAGGAGTGTGGGAAGCCCCAGCCTGAGATGATCTCTTGGAGCCCCTGAACTGTCGCTCCCCAATGCTCAGGCAGATGCAATTAGCACTGGAAAGGCAGCAGCTGGCGTTTCCATCCAAGTCTAAAACCTGGAAGCCAACAGTTCTCCAGTCCACAGAGGGAGCTGCAGTGGCTCCTAGCAGCTTGCCTATCTGCTCAACAGCTTGCTCTGGATTCTGTTGGTCCAGATTCTAGCCTGTGAGGAAACTCTAGATGCAGACATGTAAGCATATGAGGCACTCCAGGGTGCCGTGAGCTTGGTCTTGATAGAGACATCAAATTCAACTCTTGGCTTGACCAAGGCTGTGGATAAGCGAACTCTGTCTGCTCTAGCTGCCAACCTAATGGTCCTTGTCGGCCCATGATTCTTCAGCTTTTGACGCTGGAACAGTGCTGTCAGTGGGTGACTGAATCAGCACCTGCTTGCTTCAGAGGAAGCACATGGCTCTAGTGGATGGTCTTCCATGGAGACTAAACCAGCTCGTACTAAAGTTTGGTCCACTCTCAGGCCTTGATGAGAGAAAAGAGGACCATGAAGATGGAGATAAAAGGAAACCTATGCCAAGGGCATCTGAATGAGATAGTAAAAACAGGCATGTGCTGAGATGCACTGGTATTTCTCCATGCCTATGTTCTCCTGCTCTGTGCAGGAACTCAGCAGGCCAGGTGCCTCCTCACCACTCCTTACCTGCAGCAAATAAATCATTGGATATAACACTGGGGAAGCAGCCTGCACACATTGTCTGTGAATCCTGGGCCACAGGGACATACCTGTTCCAAGACTAGAGCACATCTCTGTGAACCTTTAGTGTCAGATCTCAGTAGCATAGCCCGGGCTCAGTGGACATAGGAGCGAGTGTCTCCTCTCCTCCAAATCCCTGGGTTGATATCCTCCATCTCCCAAAGTACATAGCTGTGATTGTGGACAGACAGACAATGGACGTATGGATGACTGGAGAACTGAAGGCAGGGTCTTGGCTTTACAATTTGAGGTTATCTTATGCTGGGGTGGGGTGAGACAATTATTGTCTGATTAAAAAAAAATCCATATATGTGAGGTAAACTCTAGGTGACAGGGAAATACAAAGTAAAGATTGTTCAGTAAGAATAATAAGTACCCGTAGCCCATGGCATCTCAGTATCCAAGTGGCTTCCCTAGTAACGGGAATAGGGACTGTCTCTGGCATGAACTCTATGGCTGGCTCTTTGATCTCCGCAGGCCCCGTGAGAGGAGCAGCCTAGCTAGGCCACAGAGGAGGACACTGCAGCCAGCCCTGGTGAGACCTGATAAGCTAGGGTTAGATGGAAGTAGAGGAGGACCTCCCCTATCAGTGGTCTTAGAGAGGGGCAAGGAGGAGATGAGGAAGGGAGGGTGGGATTGGGAGGGATTTAGGGAGGGGGCTACAGCTGGGACACAAAGTAAATAAACTGTAATTAACATAAAAATAAGAAAATATAAAAAAAGAATAATAAGTACTCCAAAGTGCTAATGTGTGGATAATAGTCTGTATAACACACACACACACACACACACACACACACACACACACACACAACCTATGGAGAGTGTTTAGCGACTTTCTTTTTTGTATGTTACTCTCAAAGCAATGCAGTGTAGACTGGACCTGTGCCTGTTGAATGGAGGTGTAGAGGCCACTGTTAGGCAGGTGAACCATAGAAATCGCTGAGGCTGATGTCCTGTTCTGCTTTGGCAAATCCTCTTTGCCCAGAGATCAAGACACTCTGCCTCATCCATGTTTAATGTCACTGTAGGGTATCAGGGACAGGAGCTAACGTGATAGCCCTTTTTGGGGCAGAGGAGAGATGGTGTGATTATGAGGTCGGGATTGGAGTAAGTACCCCCTGTGGTATCAATGAGGAGTCAGGGAAGAAACAACAAACCAGTAGGTGAGTGACCAGCAGCAAAATCTTGCTTGGGTCTGGAGATGAGAGAGGATCTTTGTGCAGGAACACAGAAAATCATTATGTCAAGCACTCAGGTACCATAGTCAGAGGAAACCCAAAGCCTGGGAGGCAGAGATGGTTAAGAAGCTTGATACAGGATGATCAGAGACATGCTACGAAGCCCTGGATTCATGTCCTTTGCCCTAGGTGGCTGAACTAGACTCTGCCATATAACAGAAATGTTGAAAGAACAGCTAGTAGCTGGGACCCACAAAGATCCAGGAAGAGCAAACAGGGACATGCATCCATGGCAGGATCATGCAGGGAGCTAAGTCTAGGTTACAGGAAGTGAGTCTATTGGAACCTGTAAGGCATGGTTAGGAGGTAGCGAGGGTCATGCTGGAAAGAGAGATGGAAATGAGTCTGGGGTGTATGTTTACCACAACTACACCATCAAACACCCTGGAGACATTAGGGTCAGAATCTCCCCTGTGTTGCAGCCTGAAGGCTGCTCTGAGCTCTAGCCAGGCAGCCACAATTCCTGGGCTACAGAGCAGGAAAGAGGCTGAGCCTCTGAAATACTAGAGATCCATTTTGTGGGCTACCTTGAGCCAGCTTGTAGGACCCCACTGTTTCCATGGCAACTAGAGTGCTTCAGAGCTGAAGGTAGAGGGGCAGGAAAAGGGACAGCAGAGCCCCACCACTGCTGGGCAGCCATGCAGGGCCAGCACTTTCTACCAACCTTTAACTGAGGATGCTACTGCTGTTCTCTGAAGGGCCATGGTGCACATTAATGTGTACTGGGGTATACATTTCATTTTCCCAAGGACAATTTCTCTGCTTTCTCATACTGAAAATCAACCAGAAGAATGGGAGAGGCAGGAAGGAAAACAGGGGTGACAGAGTGTGAGAGCATCACACAAGCACAATTCCAAGTAATGAGGATTGTGAGGCAGATGCAGGAGAAGCCAGCACACCAGTCCTAAGAGTCAGTGGAAGTGGCGTTGGGTATGAACTTACACAGATTCATTCACTGCCCTCTCTTACTGAATCCCAGTGCCATCTTCCCTTTGGCAGCCCTAAATTCAGGGCTTCTTATTATTTACCTAAAGGTAAAAATATCGAAGAAAGAAAATTCCAAAGTACTTCCCTGCCAACATAGTACAAAACTTCGGTCCAACGCTAAATAGCAGAGCCCATCCCAGGAATAAGGAGGTCCTTTGAAGTTTGTGAGAAAGACAGTTCTCAGCATTAGGAGAGGCTTTTCTGAGGTCCCTCCTTGCCTTTAGGTATGTTATTATGGGTTACTCCAGAAGATGCAAGGAGTCCTTCCTCATACTAGGCTCAGAGGCTCTGATCCAAATGTTCCAACAATGGCAGAGAGGCAGGTGTATTCCCCTGTTGACAGTACAGTGAGGAAGAAGCTACAAGCTGATGATCTTAACTCCAGAGGTGAAGGACTTGACTCACTCTGTCCTTCCACAGCCAGGCCAGGCAGTACCTCTTACACCTGAACCCCTGTAATAGACTTCCCCACTCTGAGAGCACCAGCCAGGAACTTACAAGCAACAGTCACCCTGGAGTGGTTTTCCTATATGCTCAATACTTCCCAGGCTCTGCTCTGCCCAGCCACTTACCAGGGGAGAGAAAGGAGAGGTTTCACTTTGCAAACATCCTGCCATAGGAAGAGAATGCCATAGGAAGAGGACAGTTAAAAATGCTGAGCAGGAAGGACTAAGACAAAAAATTGATTGCTTTACCCTGCCTGATTCGGTGCCCGTGTGGATCATGTTTTCTCCTGGGTCCTGTGAATGACAGACTATAATCAGCCTCCTTTTTGTGCAGCTGCTGACCCAGTCCACTGGCCCACTTGAAGCTTGGACGGACACTGGATCAGTGTCATAGATCCATCATCTTCTGGCTCTGGCACTGAGCTATACAGACCAACACAACCCAAAACAACCTCACAAGAGCCCCTGTCAACTTCAGCCAAGAATACCAAAAATCACCTATCATTGCCTGAGAGACACAGATAGGAGTCGAGTTCCCGATGTTGCTTCCCACATGGAAACTTACTTGGTGTGGTGTGGGGCTACGTACTAGAGAGAAAACAGACCTGCCTTCTCGAATCCCTGAAAGGCCAGCTCCCTGTCCTTTCCCACGGCATTCTCCTGGTGAACAGTGCAGTCTGGTGGAGGGCTCCTTCGCAATGCTCCCCACACAAGTTCAAGTGCAGAAGAAGAGAGCTCCAGATGTCAGAGACTCAAGTAGAGTGCTTCAGCTGCCATGTCAGTTTGAGTCTGAGATCCTCCAAGACGTATTTACTGAAGCACCAGATCTTACAACTGTATGTGCAATTAAAAGCTTCAGGAAAAACTGGGATGGAATGAGATGGACATTGAATTTCTGTCCATAAGTAAAGTGGTGGAACTTTTCTTCCCCCTAACAAGACCATACTTAATGGGATAAAGCTGATCCCCACACTCACTAGATACTCAGTTTCTAATTGTCCTTGGTGGATGGGTAAGTGGTAAGTGAGGCCATCTAGACAGAAAGTGCGGGAAGGCAGATGTTCCTAGGGAAATCTCCAAGTTGTGACTGGCAAGGGTGCAGCAGCCTCTGCTGCATGTCCCACTGCAAAGCAGAACACTTCTGCACTTTCCGCCAGATTTTCTTCCTGGGCCAGTTTGAGCTTTGTTGGGGCTCATTGCGCTCTATGTCTTCCTCTGCTCAACCTAGCTTCTTCATAGGCTATGGCCTCTGTCCCAGTTTGCTTTAACTGTCAGCTTAACTGAGACTGAAGTCATCTGAGCAGGGAGGGTTCAGTGGAGGGATTACTCAGATTCATTGGCCTGTAGGCACATCTGTGGAGTACTGTCTTGATTGTTAATTGATGTTGGAAGGCCCAGGTCACAGTCAGCTGCCCCATTCCCAGGGCAGGTGGTCCTGCGCTGTATAAGGATGCTAGCTAAGCATGAGTCTGTGAGTGAGCCATGAAGAAGCATTCCTCCATAGCTTGTGCTCTACTTCCTTTACCTATGAGTGAGCTCCCTGATTAGAGGAAATATGTAGAATAACAACAGATAGGCCTGTCTTTAAGTTCCTGCTTGAGTTCCTTCCCTGGCTTCCTTCACTGGACTGTGACTTCAAAGTGTAAGCCACACAAACCCTTTCCTCCCCTAAGTTGCATTAGGTCAAAGTGTTTTGTCATAGCAGCAGGATAACACTAGAACAGTCCCAAACCAACATCTTTCACCCCAATCTCTGCATTGTCACCTACTTCCAAAGAACCCATCTGTGACACTGTCAGTGACAGCTGACATCTATACCCATTCTGAAAACCACAGTACCAGAGCAGAAGGTTCCGGACAAGATGAGAGAATTGATATCAACTGAATGCCCCTCTGCTTCATGGTAGAGCTCCTGAACAGGAAAGTAAAATAAGGAAAAGCAATTGGCTAGACATAAGAAAGAACTAGAGTTACCAACAGCACTGATGGAAATGCTCCTGTGGCTAGACTCTGTAGGTGGAGAGATGAGATAAAATTCAGGGAACTCAGAGTTCTCCAGGCAGGTGACATCAGTTAGAAACATAATTTGAAAGTCGCTCAGGCCACATGGCAACTCACCAAATAAAGAAACAGGAACAATTATGGAAGAAAATAAGTTTTTCAGATAATATAATATTCTGCTTTAATGTAAGAGATGCCAGTCTCAACATAATACAACTATACTCTCACATGTAAACTCAAGGGAGCCAAGCTAGCAAACCCTCTTGGAAGGGAGGGGGAGCTTAGCTTCACTGACAAGCAATAATAATTAAATCATGAGGTACCGGTGCTGACATTAGACCATGGGGATATATCCAAGGTCTAAAACACAGATTCGCCTGTATTAGTTACCTATATTAGTTTTCTCATTGCTTTGACAAAATACTGGACAAAAGCAGCTTAAGGAATTAGGATTTGTCTCACAGTGTGAGGATACAGTCCATCTTAGCAGGTAGAGTATGGTGGCAGATGTGTAAGGCACCTGGTCATATTGTATCCACAGTTAGAAAGCAAAGAAATATTAATGCTGGTGTTTAGCTGGCTTTGTCACTTTTGTTCAGTCCAGGACCTTTGCCAAAGGAATGATGCATTCATATTTATAGTGGCTCTTTCAACTTACATTTGCCTGATCTAGAAACAGTTGTATACAGAAGCTTGTCTCCATGGTGACTCTAGACCCCTTCAAATTGACAACAGAGATCAACCAGCAGAGGGGCCAATAAGGGTATGAGAAGTTGTGGGAGGGGGGATGAATCAGTCCAGGGAATGATTCAGAGATAATTAGCAAATAAGTTCCAGGTAAATTAAAGACTAGCTGTGAGAATCAAAACTTCAAATATGTTACTAGAAACTGTAGAGTTCTGTTAAAATTTGGGAGTAGGAAGGATCTTAAATAAAGCTCAAACAGAAAAATAACTTTTGAAAAAGATTAATTAAATTATGTCAAAACCTTTAAAGTCCTGCATTGGAAAAAAAATGGCAGGCTATACATTCAAGCCCATGGGGTAAAAGAATCCATACAGATCACTTATACAAATCAATACTTGTCTACACAGAAAGAACAAATCTAACAGGAGGATAGACAAAAATATGGTAAAGAAAATTATATGAAAGAAAACCTGAAGATTCAGTAGTAGGATCCTATGATTCTCAGTATCATTAGTGATAAGAGCAAAAGAAGGCTAACATGGAAAAGAATTAGCTTAGCATAGATTGGCAGACTCTAATACCCAACTGTGCTGAATATTGATGAGATCCTAAAGCAGTGTTGGTAGCTGGAGCTTAAATTGGTATAATCGATTGGGTAATATCTAACAGAGTTAAAGATGTAATTTCTGTCTAGCCTGGAGTTTCATCCTTAGAAAAATATTTCACGGTTGGAAAGTTGCTTGGCAGCAACCTAACACGAGGCCCCAGCACCCACATTAGGAAACTCACAACCACCTGAAACTCCAGCTCTACCTCTGACCTCCACAGGTACTGTGCTCATAAACACATACCCATACACAGATATATGGGCACACACAAAATTAAAAGCAAACTGAATCTTTTTTTTAAAGCTACCTATTTATTTTTTAAAGAATACATTCTAAAACAATTCATGCAAGCACTGAAATTCAGAGAAGGGTACTTGGACCCCACTATCATGTAAAAGAAGGGTTATGCAAGTCTAGCATTTATCAGAAAGGGGAGACATGTTCTACATGTGGGATACTGTACAATGTGTGAGCTGTGTGTTCACATGGACACAGGTAGAGGAGAATGATGGTTGGAACTTGGCTGACCTCCAAAGCATATCCTCTCCTTTATGAGAAAAGAAACATTTAAATAATGAAATACAAAGCAGAGAAGTGACACTCTTACGTCTGAGAATCTTCCTGGGAGGGAAGTGAAGAACTGTCCACCTGGGACAGTCTGCTAAGTCACTGTTACAGTGAGAGTCTGTGAAATCTGAGCAGAGCTCACAGCTGCTGCTCTCTTCACTCCCCTATCTCTGCATGACCAAGTTCTATCGAGTGTGTACAATCAAGAAGACAGGGCTGAACCACAAGGCGGTAATAGGTTTTGCACTGCTGACAAAGATTATAAGGAGAAATGATCTCAACAGATTAGGTAATTTAGGTGATTCAGAGACATGCCTGGAGGGACTTGGACAGCCCACAGAACTGGAGAAGAGATGAGAAACACCTGCATCCTTGTAACAAGTCAAGCAATTGAATTAGCAGCAAAAAGCCTACTATGGAAGAAACTGAGCCAGCGAGTCATCCTGGCCTAGGCTTTCTGTTATAGAAAAGAAATATTTACTCTTTTCACAGTAGAAACAAAGTTATTTCTCCGAAGCTATTCCTTGGGTCAAACCAGATACACTTTTGCCAAGGAATGAAAAGTAGTATATAGTTGTATGCCTTATGGATGTCACTGCCAGATTCTCAAGGGAAGAGACAAAAAAAAGAAAGAAGAAAAGAAGAAAGAAAGAAGAAAAGAAAGAAAGAAAGAAAGAAAGAAAGAAAGAAAGAAAGAAAGAAAGAAAGAAAGAAAGAACAACAATAAAACAAACCAAACCAAACCACGGATATACAATACCATGACTGAGTGAGATTCTTGCCTGGAATTCAAGGCTGGGTCATGGTTGAATTTCAGTCATCATAACACCTCATGTCAACCTTTTTATTCTTCTTTGTTTCCTTCCACCCTGCTCCCTTTTTTCTTCTTTTTCTTTAAAGCAGAGTTCTGATAGATACCACAAGCCTGATGGCAAACTCATAATCCTCCCAAGTACTGGGATTCTAGGCCCATGCCACCACCCCTGGAAATGACACAGGTCTAAAGAATTAAGGACCAATCCATACTCTCCTTAGACATTGATGAGTGTATGGACTTGAAGTCCTGTAGTCATTCATGACAGAGGCACTCACAAGAATGGGACTAGAAGAGTATGCTCTCCTTGGGATTAAAACATGTATGAAGGAACCTTACCCAACATCGTACTTCACATCAATGGACAGAATAGGGAGGTATGTTTTTGCTTGTTTATGCTCTTCTGCTATACTAGTTTCTAGATTAGACAATTGCTCAGTAAAACAAAATCAGTCCATACATACGAGAAATGAAAAAGGAAAATTATTTCATATAGAAAGATGAATATGGACACTTCCACAGAATCCAGAAATAAAATTAAAGGTAATTAAAAATACACCAATGTTTCTGGATACAAGATTAGTATATAAAACTCATATTTTAATTTCTAGTCAATAAACATAAGCAATTAAAATGAATTTAATAAGATTCATTTATGAAAATATCAAAAATAATAAAATACTTTTAGATATAAATACACTAAAAGGAAGTTCAGTTATTGTACACTAAATACCATAAAATGTTGCCAAAAAGAGTGAAATTTCTCAATTAATAGTGAGATACACAATGCTCATAGATGAAAATATTTATAGTTGTTAAGAAATGATTTTCAAATTGGCTGAAAAATCCAACATAGCGTCTCTCAGGATGCCTAGCTAGGTTGTGTCCTTGCTTAGTAGCAACTGAACAGCTGATTCCCATGGAAATATCTATGAAAAATACAAGGGTTCCAGAAGAGCCACCAAATCATAAGAAATTAGAGAGAGAGAAATTGGACTTCATCCAAATTAAAAAAAAAAAAAGACTCTGTAATGATAATGGTACCCTTCAGAAAACAAACTCATAGCCAAGATAATAAGAGACAACTTGGCAATCACATCTCTGATAAAGGGCTTATAGCCCCATATGTAATGAACTCTGAAAACTCAATGAAATGAACACACATTTGAACACATTTTTCTAACACAATGTGTAGAAACTTTGATAGCGCCCTGCGTCGTGTGCCTTGATTTGTTCCAGGGTCACAGTTTAATAGTCAATCATGGGTCACCCATCAGATTTTTTTTTTCTTATTGTGGAATACTATTTCATTATGTGGCCACACAATGCTCTTGTCCACTCATCCCTTTTCATATTGGTGGCATTTAAGCAGCTTCCAGTTTTTGGCTGTCGAAAGCAAAGCTGCTACAGGATCCACCAGCAGGTCTGGGGGACACCTGTTGGATTTCTTCTAGCTGGTAAACTCATAGGAATGAGGTTGATGAACTGTATGAGGTCCATGTGTGTACATGGGTTCCTAACAAGTCTAGATTTATATATACAACAGATTTGTTGAGGCTTAGAGCATCTACAATAAAATGCAACAGAGTGAGTTTAAATGTGTTTTACTCAAATATGTAGACTCGACAGCTACTGCCGCAATCCCAATTGAGCATAATTGGGCATAACAAACTTCCCGATGCTCACTTACAAGGTCCTCTGTCTGTGCCTATCAGTTCATCTCTCCTGGACACACAGCGCATGGTTCTGACTTCTGGTGTCTTTGTCTCAGTGAGTTTGGAACTTCACCCACAATGTGGCACATCTCTGCAGTTTCCTTTCGCTTGCTGAGCTGAGTTCTGCCATGTATGCAAAGTGCATTTCCTTGCCAAGCATCCAGAAAAATGGACCTGTGGTTTTCCTGTTCTGAGATCTGGAAGCAAGAGGTGACCATCAGGTCCCCGTGTGTCTTTTCTTTCTTTCTTTTTTTCTTAGATAGAGAACAATATGTGGGGTGTTTGGATTGTGTGGTCAGTTTGCCTTTAAACTGGATAACCCAGAGGGTTCTGTTTGTTTAGCCATAGCCTACTGGGGTCAGGGACAGAACAAGCACCCTAACCCCCTAAATACAAGTTGGTGTCTCTGGAGACTCTATCTGTCCTGCAACTGAGACCAGTGTCCCCATCTCCTTCTAGGGCAATCTAAGGAGTCTTTGCCAACTCTTCCAAACAAGCCAGGACAGACCAGAGTCCTTAGGCATCTCAGCAGGTGTTCCAGGAACCTTGTAAAAGGGTTGGGGTGAAATCTTCACTCTTTCTGCTCAGAGCTCAGTCAAGCCCCATCCTCCTGCCTTGTTTCCTGTTTTCCTTGGAACATCTAGAGCTTGTGTCCACACAGAAAGTAGGAGAGACCTTTTGCTCAAACAAGTTTCCAACCACAGTGGAGGGCAGTTTTAGCAGAGATGCACCATAAGAAATGCCAGCCCAGCACCACATCTGTGTCCAGGGATACTCTCTGTGGCACACAGGAGGAGAGGCATCTTCTCATTTGATGGTCTTGAGACAAAGGTCTGCAGAATGGCTGGCTTCTCAGGACCTCAGCATCAAATTCTCACTGCTGCTATACTCCAACATCTGAAGCTTTGACTCAGAACGAGTGCAGTGTCATCCTGTGCTGGAACGCCATGAATAAGAGGGTCAGGAGTCCTCTGCAGAGCTGCAGGCTGGTCTCACGACTAGCGAGGAGTATTCTACAGCCTGAAGTGCCAAGTGAGGATTTCAACCCCAGAGGTTTGGGGAGCTATTTGTTACTATAGCATGACAGGTCCTTCCCTGACTGATGCACATACTATTTACAATGTCACTAACAAAGTAACATTTCACCAAAGAAGTGAATCATCTGTTATGAGAAAATTATTACGCTTCATTGAAGGCATTAGATGAGGCAGAATTAAGTGGAGAGAGATGTCAGGCTCATGGACCATAAAACTAAATATTGCAAACCTTAGAATGCTCCCCAGATTGGTCTAATTCTTCAATATAATTCTAATCAAAATCTCAACAGGGTTTTTCATGGAACTTTACAAGATAAATCTAAAATTAATACGGAAAAACAGAGGGCTAAGAATAGCTAATCCACTGCTGAAAAAGAACTAAGCACAGAAAAGTGCTCAAGCCACATTACGAGAATGAAACATCACAGTTATAAAACTCCAGTGCGGGCAAGGACACTGCTCCAGCTGGAAGAGCAAGCACAGCACCAGCCCTGTGTCCAGGGACATGCTCTGAAGCATGGGGGGACAGGATTCAGGGAGGACACCTTCTGTGGTGTGTAGGGAGGGGCAGGGATACAAGCTCTAAAGAATGCATAGGGCAGGGAGAGAGAGCATGCTGCCCTTTTTGCAGCATGTGGGATGAGGGGAGCACTTTTTGCAGTGTGCAGGGTGGGGTAGGAAAGGCACCCTTGGTAGAATGCAGAGGAGGAATACACCCTCTGCAGTATGTGAGGGCAGGCTGACACCTCTGTAGTGTTCAAGGAGCATGCAGTGAGGGTTTCTTATTCAGTGGTCTCATGGTCTGGGGTGTTATACAGAGTGTACATAGTCTGAGACCGTAAAATTATCAATATGATTTTACTTCCACACACATATAGTGGCTTACATGAGAACATCACCCATGAGTTCAGGGGCTCATGGGTTCATGATACTTGGTCCCCAGTTGTTGGTGTTGTTTGAGGAGGTTTGGCAAGTATGGCCTTATTGGAGGGAGTGTGTCACTGGAGATAGGCTTTAAGGTTTTTAAGCCTCCTGTCATTTCCAGTTCATTCTCTCTGCTTTGTGGTTGTAATAAAGATTGTGAGAACTCAGCTTCCTGCTTTAACAGGCCTGCCGACATGTTTCCCTACCATTATGGACACTTATCCCTCTGAAACCAAAAGCCCAAATTAACCCTTCTTTCCATTAGTAGTGTTGGTCATGTTTTTTTTTTATTGCAAGAAAGCCAAGGGATGAGAGAGAGAGAGAGAGAGAGAGAGAGAGAGAGAGAGAGAGAGGACATGTCAGGGATAGGAAACCTAGGTGGTACCTAAATGTCTACTCTTAAAGCAAGGTCATTTCTCTGCTGTTTACTACAATGCTTATTTGATCTCTTTTATTTTCAGTATGATATCAGCAAGAATGTTAAAGGAGAAAGCCAGTATCCACATTGTAGGGAAGCTTTGTGTCCACAGGCAATTCTGGCTGAGAAATAGATGGGTAAGAAAACAGCTTCAAGAAATGGCACCTTAATGCTTCCCGCACTACTCAATCATATACAGGAGAGAGAGAGAGAGGGAGAAAAAGGAGAGAGAGAGAGAAGGAGAAAGAGAGCTGTATGAGCATATGAATTTACAGATGTACATGCCTATGCATGCATGTGGAGGTCAATGGATGATGTTGGGTGTCTTCCTTGATCATTCTTCATTTTATTTCTTTGAGGCAAGATTTCTTCATGAATATTGACTGAGCTTGTGTTTTTCAGCTGGCTGCCAACAAGTAACTGTAACAGTCCTCTTCTTCCTGGCTCCTTTTCTTCAATACTGAGGGCACAGGCATGCACAGGTCATACCTACCTTGACACATGGATGCTGGGGCTCAAACTGCAGTCCTCACGCTTGCACAGCAAGCACTCTTACTTGTTGAGCCACTCTTCTAGCCTTCATAGCTGTATTTCCAAAATTAAATAACTTGAATGTGATTTAAATAAAGCCAAGCCAATCTTCTATTATCAGCAATGGCCGCCTGGGTGACACAGACCCAATCAACTCTCTTTTTCTGTAATTTGTACAATTCAAACTTTTCCATCTGAGGATATACAAGGCAGGCAGTAAGTCTGCTGTTCACTAAGGTGGGTGTGGGGCTGGAGTTGAGAGGAGTCATAAAATGCAATCTTTCAGGATTGCAATCCATTAGGCAATGGCTGCTATTTGATCACTAGATAAATAAATCCCATGGTGTGAAAGGAGATGTTCTGAAGAAGGTTATGGCTTTTATAGTTCAGAACAATAACCTTCTTTGAGTCTTTTGGAGTCCAAGAGACTAACAATACAGACCAAAATAATTGCATGACCCAGAAAATTGGTTTGAAAGTGGATGAGGCAAGGCAGGGCCAGTGGATTCAGGTACTGTAGGTCATGTTTACAGGTATCAGTAGGGTTCAACCAGGGCAGCAAGATGAGATGCTGTTGGAAAGATGTAGTACGTATAGGACTTATTTCAACTTTAGAAGGTGACAGACATTACCCTCATAGTATACGGTAAATTTAATCAAACGATCTCTGATTCTATCATGTACAAGGCGAACAGGGAAAATGCTTCTAAGTCACCTCTTTCAGGTGATCTACTGGGCCTAGACATGACCTTGCTCAGTCAGCATCCGCCTGCCCAGGTCTAAGCCTCCTTGCCAAAAGATGCAATGTCCTCCTTTGGTAATACATCTCTATACCATTGTGCCAGAAATTTGATAAGGAAGGGCTGCATCAAGTCACACGGTAAGGGTGAATAGATAAAAGACGTAGTCACTTGGTTTACAGGGAGGGAGAAGGATGGGCAGCTTGAAAGGATCCCTGAGGTGGGACATAAAGTTGGAGGCACCCGGGGTTTGATGGTGGGGTTCACCAGAGGGTCTCTGGCATGCCCACAGATTTCCCTATGGTGTGCCATGAGATCCAAGCCATTTCCTCTGAAGTTCCCTGGGCCAGGCAGGATCTGGGAGAAGGCACTTCTCAACCAGGAGCCCTAGGCTAGGATGCTGTGTGCCCACCCACCTGAGTGCTGGTCTCTCAGTGAGCTCAGAGGCACACTTTTCCATCTGTTGCTTAAGAAAGGAGGCAAATCAATTTCCTCCCAGACCCACCATGGGGAACATCACTTGACACTGTAGAAAATATATAATGTCCTGCTGATTTATTTCTGTTTCCTCCTGGGCCTGCCCAGCCTAGGGGAAACAGTGACAGACCCGTTCAAATGACAAACCCATCACAAAGATGACGCACCACAGTGGCATATCCAGCATTGCAGAGCATTCAACTGTGTTCTGGAATAAATTCTGCCTTGAGATCATGCGAGCTCATCACATTGATGTGACTGTGATTTCCAAAGAGTGTGTGACTGAAGCATCTCCTTTCCCACTATATTATTGCTTACTGAAGTTTCCACGACTAGGAATAGAAACAGAGAAGCAGCTGGATGGTGGTTCAGTGATGTGTGGTACTCTGCCTCTCTACATGTCCCTCATCCTGGATGTGAATCCACAGGAAGAAATGCTTGGGTGGGAGCTGTTGCTCCTTGGTAATGAGACCTTGCTGTCTTTCTCATCCCTCCCCACAGCTTCTTGGTCCTCTTCCTCCCATAGTACTAAAGGGAAGAGACCCAAGGCTAGAGGTCAAGAGGGCTCTAGTCTTTGAGAAAGCAGCATGGGCTGGGGGACAACAGGGTGGTTGGAGGAGGCCAAACAGGTTCTTCCTGTGCAGAAGTGATAGAGTACTAATGGATAAGCCAGGACAAAGAACACATCTAAGTGAGCCTCTGAGTGGAGAATGGAAGATAGGGATGAGGCAAGGGGGAGTGGAGACATGCTGAGATGGACAAAATGTGGAAAAAGAAATCAGTCTGTTTTCTGTTCCTAAATCAGAGCTTCTATCTCATGTGGGTGACTTTGCCTTATCATTTCAGGCTGAAGATGGCGTTTGATGAACATGGCAGCAGGGAGTCCCCGGCAGCTTTGCTGTGTGCTGGCTGCAGGTGGTTGAGCTTCCCGTCTCTGAGCTCTGTTCCCCCAGTATTCTCCATTGTCCCTTGTCCAGTGTTTCCCCAGAGACACACACACTCGGTCTTCTTTGGGGGAAATCTGTGGAATAAATCATCTACTCCTGCATATGTTTCCATTCCTTCTTTGAGCTGGCTCCCTCTAGACAGATTATAAATATCCATTGTCAACCATTGATGTTGCTAAATGTCTTCTGAATATCATCACGGACAGCCTTCTGGCAAGAGCATCTAAACACCCGGGTTTAGTCCACATTTCCCGTCATGCTAGAAAACAAGCTGCAGCTATGGACTCTTGCCCACCAAATCCTACGGCCTTACATAGCTAGGAGACTACATTGCTTTTGTGGATCTCCTACACCTCCAACCCTGCTTGCTGCCTCAGGAGAAGAACAAGCTAGACACACAGCGGGTGTCAGACCCAGGGAAGAAGCCCTTGCTTAACCCCACCAAAAAGCCTCATGGCAGGGACAGAATAGAGTTTAACAGGTTTTGTTGATCAATATTGACCACCTCTGTGGGAAAAAAAAATCCAGGCTGGGTTTTGGGAAGATGCTGAGTGTATCTCTCAGATGAGAGAGATGGAAAAGGGTGAAGGTTAGAGAGAAACCAAGCTCATTATTAATGGCTGCCCAGGCTCAAGGGCAAGAACAAGATGCATCACAGCTTTAGGGGTATTGAAATGCTGGCCATGAAACTTGCCATGCATACTCTGCCCAATGACAAGCTGCGGAATCAGACAGCCCCTCTCCTTGAAAGGTGTAGGGGACAGTGTTCTATGTCATCTGTCTCAGAAAGATGAGCACCCAGGAAAACATCCTTCTGAGGAGGAGTTGGGAGCGGCAAATGAAGGTCAACCTTAGGTTTTGGACCTGCCACCAATGTCAGTGCAGCTATCACTGTTAAGATACTTGAATTTGGCTCAGTACTTCATGGAATACAGCTAGTTACAAATTCCTGTTCCCTAGTCTCGGAACTCATACAGCATAAAGAATGGACCTTAGAACAAGACCTTGAGCATAGCAAAGTGCCTGTGTTTACAGGCCATTTGTCAGTTCTTGTTGTAGCTAGATATATTACACCCTGTCGTGCTCCTACCCTGGGACTTGTTTCAGGGAATGGACCCATTTCACAGGCACAGGTAGCCCAAGATCTCCTAGTAAAGAGACTCATCTGGTTCTCAGGCTGCTGGAACAAGCCCCCCTCCCCAATTCTAAGCACAGTGGATGTTTCTGGAAGGAGAAACATGAACTAGCCAGCCTCTCACTAGCACCTAATCTTCTCAAGCTCAGTCGTGGCACCATCTTTACAGAAGCTACTCATTTTTATCATTGCTGCTAATCACATTAAAATAGCTCGTTCCGATGGAACAATGATAAAATTTAAAAACAATACCTAATTAGATGTTCTTTATCCACAAGGAGACAAAGGACCAATCCTATACAGTGGCTCGATCTGTGATGAAAAATGCCAAATAGTACGGTTGGCACAGGCCTCCTGGAGGGAGAGGTGGCCAAGCCAGGATCAAAAGCACATGGGTAAGTTCTGGAAACAAACTGAGGCAGACATGAGAGCAAAGGGTTCAAGGCCATGGATGCAAAGGTTTAAGGCATAACATGAAGCAGGACATTAGCAGAACTGAGACTGGTATAGAAGTGGACAGGCTAGCCAGGTGGGCCATAAGGGGAAAGAGTGGTCTTGGCGTGGGGAACACTGATGTACCTAGACCGTTAGATTCCCCGTCTGAGAGCGGTGAAAGGGTCAGGTTCCCATCCTGCTGGAGGCTTGTCATTTGGACAGTGTATACCTCCTTGTATCAACTTTTGAGTTGATTTTAAAAAGGTGCCGGTTACTCTAGCGAGACATGGTGACCAATATGCTGGAGTTCTGATGTACTTCTGATACTCGCAGAGAACTTGTTGGAGGAGCTGCAAGTCCAGGCTCCTCCCTCAGGGCCATCATTCTGGCTCCTGTGTAAACACATTTTTGTAACCAAGAAGAGAGGATCCCGTTTTGCATAACAGAATGGCTGATAAACAGATGTTTCTTTCTGATGTAGAAGTTGCAGAACTTGTCATGAGGTTAATCTTGTGTAAGTGCAGGAAGGGAGTGGTGAAGTTAATATCTAGCTTTGAGTCCTGAACAACTTTCTGGGTGGAGAGACCCCTCATGTGAGGAACACTGGAGGAGGGGTGTAGACCACAGCCTTAGAAGCAGGCAGGGACCAGGGAAGAAGACAGAATGGGATAGGACTCTCAGTGCTAGTGTTAATAGATTTAAGCTGCTTGCAGGCTGTCAATGAGAGTCATGCACTCTAGCTAGAAATGAAATCTAACCAGACAAACTGGCTCCCCAACATTCACTCCCAGTTCCTCCAGGCAGTGAGTGATTTGGGGTCACAGCAGGAGGGGGCTTACAGAGCATACCACCCCAGCTGACCACACTGATGGTTAATGCCAGCGTTCAGAAGGAGTTTTGCTCATTCCTGGCTTTCCCAGATAATGGCCAAGCTTGGGATCCTTGACAGCTCCCCAGGCCTGTTAGCCCACAGCCTAGGAACACAGAAATGTGAGTTTTAGTATCTTGATTCCCTGACAAGTGTAGCATGTGTGTGCATATAAACATGCATACAGATTAGAATGTATGCCAGTGTTTAATAATTGTTATAGTAATCGAATTTTTCCTTCCCATTCTAATTGGGCATTAGCACAAGCTCTATCCTTTGATCTTGGCTCCTGGTGTGACTGACTTCTGTGGCACCATGTGCTGTGAAACCCTAATAACTATAAGGGCACAGACTCTATCCATCTCTCCAATGAAAATTACAGAGTGCTTATTTACTGTCATCCTAGACGGTCCTTTGCAGTACCATCCTCGGGATGTGCCCCAGGAAAGAAGATGAGCCCCCAGCAGGCCTGCTATCCATCACTCCAGGCTTTCCACTCCAGATCCAGCTGGTAAGCAAGCAGGCATGGGCTGATGGGAGCTGCTGCAGGTCCCTTGCTAATGACCTAGTTAGCAGCTTAATGGAGAAATGGAGGGCTTGAATTAGAAGGAGGAGCCCTTGCCTGGTGCATTTAGATGTTCCCTGGATTTATGGGCCTACAGTTACTAACCTTTGCAAAACAGTCATTGTTCTTATTACAGAAAACAGTCTATTTTTAAAAGCCACAGAACCCTCTTTGAATACAAAACAGCTCTTGCAATTTCCTTTTGACTGATTTGTTTATAAGGGAATGTGTCTTTTTTTTTTTTGTGGGAACTGAAAAGCTTCTGGAGCATGCCTGTGGAGCATCATTTGGCTCAAAAACTTGAACTTTGGACGCAACCAGTATTTAGCATTGATTACAAATTGCTAAGATGTAGTATTCGAGTGAGTAGCAGCTTTGAGCACTGTGTGGAAGTTTAAGATGACAGCTACTCTTCTCCTGAAAACTCTGAAGATTTCTCCTTCACCTGTATACCCTGTGGTTAGCATTCCACTACAACAGTGCTGTGCTGGGCTAAAGATTGGTTTGGGCATTAGCACAATCTGAGATCCTGTATCAATACCTGAGATCCTGGTATTGTCAAGTACCTTCTCACCAGTTTAGTTCATTCTACACATCAATGCTAAACTGCTTTTCTGTCTGGTCACTAGTTGAAGCTGTTGTGATCCACCCTGGTGACAGGACTTTGCAGACACAGAGTGGGAGCAAGATCCATGCAAGATCAGCCTGTCTAAAGCTATAGAGGAAATCTAAATGGTTTATGGAGCTTGAACAAGAGAAAGGGTGTATAGTTCTCTGGTTCCTTGTGTTGGGATCAGTAAGCAGGCACTTCTACAGGCAGCCCCAAGGGACCTGACAGACCAGTTATCAGGCATTTGTGAAGACACCCAGACCACCTGCTGACCACCTGGAACTACCTGCGCATGCCCTGGGTCACCCTGTAAGAGAACTGGAGCCCTCCCCCATCTCTCTCTCTCTCTCTCTCTCTCTCTCTCTCTCTCTCTCTCTCTCCCTCTCTCCCTCTCTCCCTCCCCCCTTCCCCTAATAAACCTCCCACATGGAACCAATCTCATGGTGTGATTTGTGAACCTGAGTGTAACCTCCACAGGCGCACGTTTCGCACCATTCGACGTTTCCTAACATTGGTGCGTTTTGGCAGGGATAGGTCCCCTCCAGTGAGTTTACTGAGCGGGTAATGCCGGCATCCACCGGGGCTTCTGGAGACCTATTTTTCTCCAAATCTGCCCGAGATCTCCACTTTCTTGCTACCAGTTCGCTGCAGAGGCATCCAACACTGGCTACATTGGTAAGTTTCCCTTTTGGTCAGCATAAACGTTTCTCTCGACAAGGGGAGAGTGACCGATGAGAGTCTGGCACCTCCCCACTGCTCTTTTGTTAGATCACACCTCTATTAGGGCCTTAGTTTACCCTGGGAGAGCTTTCTCTGTCTACACACGGGTTTATTTCTCTCTCTTGCTCACTGACTCTCTCTCGACCTGCTCTTGCTGAAAGCCCTAGCTAGGCAAAACCGTGTTCACTTTATATCCCGATTAAATCCCCCTCCCTGGTCCTCCTGGTTCCACCCTCTCTCCCTCTTCCCCCCAACCCCATCCCCTAGTTCTCAGAAAAGGGAAGCCCTCCTCCTTTACCAACTGACCCCAGACTATCTAGTCTCTTCAGGACTGCCTGCATTCTTTTCCTCTGTGGCCTGGCAAAGCTGCCTCACCAGGTGGAAGTCATTGAAGAGCAGGCAACCAAGTTCATGTCAGAGACAGCCCCGGGTCCTCTTACTAGGGAACCCACATGGAGACTGAGCTGCCTATTGGCTATATCTGAGCAAGGGGCCTAAGCCCTCTCCATGCATGGTCCTTGTTTGGTGTATCAGTCTCTGGCCTCTGGCTCTGTTTATTGTCTCTGTTGGTCTTCTTGTGGAGCTCCTGTCCTCATCAGGTCCTTCTATCCCCCAACTCTTCTATAAAGACTCCTTGCATTCTGCCCAAAGTTTGGCTGTGAGTTTCAGCTTCTGCTTCAATCCTCTGCTGGATGGAGTTTTTCAAAGGACTGCTATGAAAGGTTCCTGTCCTGTTTCATCACTTCTACAATATTCGGTCTCTATTCTATTCACCCTTCTGAATGAGAATTAAGCATCCTCCCTAGAGTCCTCCTTTAGGTCTGTGGATTGTAGTATGGTTATCCTGTCTTGAACTGAGATACTACACTCCCGCCAGAAAAGATAAAATTTTAAAGACTGGCAGTAGCAAGTGTTGGATAGGATGCAGAGCAATTAGAATCGTCATGCCATGGCTTAGAGCTATGACTCAATTGGAAGAGTGCTTTCCTAGGATGCATAAGGCCCTGGGCTTGACCTCCAGCACAGCATGATCTGTACACAACTCACATACTAGCACTTGGGAGGTGGAGGAAAGACCTTAGAAGTTCAAGGTCAGCTTAGCCTGGGGTACATGGGACTCTGCCTCAATCAAAGAATTCCCACATATCATTGCTGGGAACACAAAGGAAATCATTTCTGGTCTTCCTTAATGTACATGCCCATGCATCACACACACACACACACACACACACACACACACACACACACACACAGAGAGAGAGAGAGAGAGAGAGAGAGAGAGAGAGAGAGAGACGACAGACACCTCGCCTACAAGTTCCAAGTATTTGTGTATGACCTAAAATGTGATGATCCATTTTCAGGACAAAATACCTGAGTCAATTAGGTCCAGTTACAAACAGGCAAGCAGCGCTGCTGCTCTGCTGTGGCAGCCCGATCAGCTAGTGAGCTCTGCTATCACTACCTCTCCCACTGAAAAGAAACTCTTAGAGTTGAAAGTTACCAGTAGCCAAGCTTGCCTGATGACCTGCAGATGTGACAAGGTCATGTGCCTGAAAGAAACAGGATGTGAAACAGGGAAGACTCATAATTAGTCTTTTTGGAGAAATAGACAAATGTTAAGTGGCCGAGGAAAAGATAAGGCCCAGATGGCATGTAAGATTGTATCTTCCTGATGACTTAGCCAGTGAGGAAAGGGAGGAATGGACCTGCATTCAGTTCATAAAAATCTCTCTGTGTATGACCGGAGCACCAGCAGCTCTGGGCTGACACCGGACTTTAAGATTTGTGGTTGCTGCTGCTTTCAATGAGTTCCTGTCCCTCTAAGCCTGGAAAAGACCTGCTGGTCTCCATGGCTCCATTATGCTTGGACCCTCATGAATGCTTCTTACAAATCACATGCATAAAAAAGATTGGAAGGGCTAGGGATGAAGAAGAAGCCAGCCAGACACTGGTCTTTGATCAAGAAAGCAACAGAGCCATAATTTTTTCAGTGACTTCCCTATATAGCTGTGTTTTAATCTTTTAAAGATTCATTTGTATTGCTGTTAGTCATTTGACAACATTTAAATAAAATTCAAACCTTCTCAATTAACACAAACTTCGAGCTCTTGTATTAGCACTAGTCATAAGACTTGATCTTAAGCATCAGTGTGCTTCCTGGAGGGTCTGGTGGTGGCTTTTTACTGTGAAAAGGAGGACTCTCTAGAAGGAAGCTGTGTGGGGATTCAGTGTGAGCAGAAAGGCCTCCTTATCTAAGGAGCCCCACAGACTGAAGCATCAGGAAAGTCACCTTGACCTGTGAGCAGAGTCATGACAGTGGGGTAGCCCCACATACAAGCCCTTTAGTTAATTACGACTGGAGATAGTCCCCGCACATAGCCCACCTCATCGTCAGTATCATGCTGTCTTTGCTCAGCAGGTGTGAGAAGGCAACTAAGGTATGCCCCACCCACCTCCATCTCACAGGGCACATCTCTGAGACCATTCAATGTTAGAAATGTTGAAGGCATTGTAAGGCTGTAGAGCATATTCTCTCTCTCTCTCTCTCTCTCTCTTTCTCTCTCTCTCTCTCTCTCTCTCTGTGTGTGTGTGTGTGTGTGTGTGTGTGTGTAATGTTACCCAGCAGTTTCACCCTCACAGGGGTAGTTTAACTGGCTTCCTGGCCCTAGCTTGTTTCGACACCACTGAGTTGTTAAATATACTGTAATTGTGTGTTGGGCACAGCATTCTAGGATGTAATTTTCTTATCACAGGCTCAAGGCTGGCCTTCTAGCTGCTCATTAGCCTAGAAAGCTTCCTTTGTGTGGAGCGTGACAGTCTCCGTGAGGCGCTTTGTGTTGGGTATGAACTGAGGGCAGTGTGTACATACATACAGGGTGACTGGGGCAGCCTCCATTGAAGCCACATCCTGCACCTGCCTTCACCGATGCCACGTCTGACGCTTGCCTCAGCCTTTAGACACGCATGCACACTAGCTGACCCAAAGCTGGCAGGTACAGAAGCACACATCATACGCAGGGAACAGAAGCAGCTCCTGAGGGCCAGGTGAGGACTCATCTTTTTCATCCTCTGTCTCCACAGTGACATTCTAGCCAAGGGGAGAGAGAACTTCAGACAGAGGTACGTGTCATATCACAGAGGCCAGAACCGCTCTGGTTCAGGGAAAGCCTTAGATGGCCGTCTAGTGCTCTCAGGGGGTGTGACAAGTCCCCTTCAGGGAGACTTCAGTCTCCAGCACGGGGGCTTCTCTGTTTATCACATCTTTGGGGTGTTGGCATGGCATATCTTAATGGCCCTGACCTGAACATTCTGAAATTGGATGTATCCCCAGAAACATGCCTGCCCACTACTTTCTTGGAGCCTTGGCCGAGGGCCCAGTTGGGTCATGGACCCTCCCTGGATAGCTGAACAGCTTAGGGAAACCTGTTTTAAATCATCAGGCTTGGTACCCACCGAGAAGGCTCAGGGATGGGATGTGCCATAAGAGTTTTAAAAGCCCCATATGCATCAAGGGGTGTGGCTCCTAGGGTGGTTGTGGAGAGCTGTGCATTCAGCTGTTGCCGTTGCTTATCAAGGCCACTTCATCTCCATTCAGATCAAGGAAGCGTAGCTAAATCAAGAAAAGTATGGGTCATCAAATCGTGACTCGAAAAGGAGCCTTGGGGGGAAATGTTTTTCTGCAGTGGTGGTCTCAGGCAACAGGACCGATTTAAGTGTGTGTTCTGGTGTTCTTAGGAAGCAGGGGCCATTTAACTTCTCAGTGTAGTGGTGGTAAAATAAAAACCAACAAATATGGGGCACCCCCTCCCTGGTGTTCCGTCTGGCTGTATGAATAAATTCAATGTCGTGGTGCTTTCAAGCTCTGATAGGGTTTATAACTAGGGTAAAATTCTGACACGAAATAAATTTTGATCCAAGTTTGGTTTTATTTGGAAGTTGTAACAGAGAGCGCCTCAAAATGCTAGAATTATGGCACAACATATTCCGTGGGTTTCCTCACTTTATGGTTCCCTGCATCACTGTCCAGTTAGTAAGCGGGATGTCCCCTGGGACCCACCCAGAGCCATCTCTGAGCACCTGAGAGTGTGTCCTTGTTTAGGAGACACTGCTTAGCTGCACTGAACACTGTGTTGAGGCTCTGGACCCTGGTGGGCTTGGACTTCCTAGTCACAACTAGCTAATGGGTTTCAAGAGCCCTATTGTTAGGCTTGGGTCTAGGGAAAATGGTTCCTGGGACATCTCCTGATGACAAAAGGCGAGCAATCTATTTGCTGCCAGAAGCTTTGTCACCACAGGATGCCTTGGATTTATGAAACTGAGATCATTATTCTCACAGGAACAAGCTTTATTCCCCCCTTTTAAAAACAAAGTTGACTTTTTGATGAGGCAGGTGTGGCCCAGGTCTTAAATGTCCCTTAAAGGTACATGTTGTGCCAAGGATGTGTCTACTAAAACTGTGGTCCCCAGCCTGTGGCATCATGTGAGGAGATGGAGCCTAGTGGAAGGAGGTTTGCACACTGGAGAGTGACTCTAATGAAGACACCAGGCCCTGGCTCCTCACCCTTTCCCCCTTTGTTTCTTTGCTTCCTTGAGGCAGTAAGCCTCCTCCTCCTCCACATGTTTCTGCCATGATACTCTTTCTTACCAAAGGCCCAACATGGCAGAGTCCTGTGATCATGCACTAAAATTTGAGTGTAGCCAACAGAAACGTAATAATTTTATTACAGGGCTAGAAGCCGGACTCACACAATCACAGACTCAAATGATCTCACAGTCAAAACTCAAAAGCATGCCTGAGGTGGATGTTCCTCATCCCAAAGTTTTGGCACCCAAACTGTTCTTATTCTGGATTCTTTTTAAGATTCTGCATATAATTTATATAATGAGACTTTTTGAGGTCAACATGAAATTTACTTCGTTTTTATCTACCATTTTTACACATGGTGGGGGTAATTCTACATCTCATTTTTTTATATTTACATTTTGACTGTGACCTGTCTCATAAGATTTGATGTGGCATTTTCCATCATGGCTTTCTGTCATTGCTAAAATACTTTTAGGACTTGGAACATTTTGAAGTTTGCATTTTCATGATAGGGATAGTCAACCTGTGGTGAAACATTTCCCTTCCTTTTTTTCACTTTGACTAAAATACCCTGAAAAGGGTCACTCCAGGGGAAAAGGATTTATTTTGCCCTACAGTTCTAGGGGGACATAGCCCATCATGGCAGGAAGACATGCATTAGGCAGGGGAGAAATGCACCAGGCAGAGAAGGCATGCAGAAGGGAGGGAAGGCATGCAGCAGGCAGAGACATTCAGCAGGCAGGGAAGGCAGGCATTCAGCAGGCAGGGAAGGCATTCAGCAGGCAGGGAAGGCATTCAGCAGGCAGGGAAGGCATGCAGCAGGCAGGGAAGGCTGGGCAAGAGCAGGAGGCTGGCTCTGCACATTACATCTACATCTCGGAAGCAGAAGAAAGAGAGAGGAACAAGACAAAAAAGCCTCAAATCCTGCCTCCAGTGACACACTTTTTCTGGCAAAGCTCTACCTCCTAAAGGCTCTACAACCTTCCTGCAACCTGGGAGCCAAGAGTCCAAACGTGTGAGCCTGTGGGGACAGTTTGCTTTCAAAGCACAGCACATAGACATTTATGAAGGCCCTTTAAAAGAAATACATCATTTCATTTTTACTGGAAATATTTTAAGAGTACACTTGATGCTTGGATGCACACGCGCACAATGATGTGGTTGCTAAAGACAAGCTTGTGTGTGTGTGTGTGTGTGTGTGTTTAATAATGTGTATGTAGGAATGCATACTGCGTGCCCATTATAGCACAGTCATATCATGATTTCTCTATCTGCGGCCTGTCAAAAACATTCAGGCTCTTTCCGAATCTGTGACTAATACAGCATGGAGTGTGCAGGAGGGCAGCTGTCTCCGTGAGGTGCTCAAAATATACTGAGGATCTCACTTGTATCTGATTTATATACGTAAATTAGAGAGGCAGAATGCAGAATGGTGGACACTGGGTAGGAGAGGGATGAGGGTCACAGGGCAGGGTTGCAGCTGTGCCTGATGGGTGAGGTCAGAGGGAAGGCTGAAGCATGACAAGCAGTTACCACTGCTGTGTTCTTCACAGGTAATCTGCCCCAAGGGTGAGTGAACTTTGGATGGTCTTATCTAACACACACTCATACACACACACACACACACACACACACACACACACACACCACACACACCACACACACCACACACACCACACACCACACACACACACACACACACACACACCACACACCACACACACACACACACACACACACACACACACACACACAAACACACACAGCTTTTATAGATATATATCCTTGCAAAACATAGTCATCTTTCCACCTGCAGCCACCCAGGAGAACAGGGTGCAGAAGGTAAGGCTGAAGCGCACCTCTCACTGTCCAGTCTGGAAACAGCTCTGCGATTTCCATCAAGTCTTGGGAGTAGTGCAGATGATGCATTTGTAGTGATCTCAGACTGGGAAAGGTTTTATTCACTGAGGATAGTGAAGTGTCATTTTCAATTTTTCATCAAAAACTTACTGTGGAGTGTGAGACTAAGAGTCGACATTGGGAAAGTTAGCCAGGCTATCATCAGGCCTGTCTAGGCCACTCCAATTTCTTCACGCTTTTGCTAATTCTCTGTTGATGGCTTATGAAGTTTTGCAAGTGTTTAAAATAAATTTTTATTCATTCCAAGTGCCATTGGAGAAGCATGCTTCCAGGTTGGTTGAGCCATCTTTCTATGAGATAGGCACCTCCGTGAAGGCCACGCTGACAGACAGCTACCTTCCCTCCTATGTTGGCCTCCTAGGGTGATGAAAAAGTCATTGATTGCCAGAAACAGTAGTGACAGTTACTAGAAAATTTTTTCTTAAATTCAGGGGACATTCTCTTCCCACTTGGAGTCAAAGGCTCTGAAGAGTAAACTCCCCTCTTCCCTCTCAGCTGTGTGGGGCTGGGAAGCAGGCTCAGAGTGTACTTGGCTGTCATCTCTCCAGAGCTCCTTATCCCAGAGCTTTCAGTGGTTCCTCCCTGGTCACTGGGGTATTGTGACCGACTGGCATGCCCTGGGGATAGACTTGCCTGTGGGTACTGGGGAAGAGGATTTTGATGGCTGTTTCCCCAGTGAAGACAAGATTTGCTCAAACTTGGTGGGCCCCTTTCCATGGAGAGTTTTAAGAAATTCACAGTGGGACCAGGATCTTTGGCAGCACAGAAGTTGCTAGGACTTTCTGAGTGGCAAAGTCTAAAATGTTCAGTGTGAGTAATATCACTACATAACCAGATGTTCGAGCCCACTTGTCCATGATGGGCCTCTCCCCAGAAGAAGCCTCCTTTAGAGTCCTGGGGCTCTAATGTAGTCTTCCTGCTTCTTAACTTCTCACAGCTGCCTTGGAGAAAGAGAAAGTGTGTGGATTTTCCTACAAGACTGTTGGGTTCCAAATCTCTGCTCTAATACCTGTAACTCCAGGCCTGTCACTCCCTAAAAAGGACATGGTAAGGTGACCTTGATGGTACGTGAGAGTGGGCCTTGAAGGAGCTAGCTGGGAAATGAGTCCTAGCCTGGCTTGACTGTCATTGACGGTGCTGATTCACCAGACAGGGTGACTTGACCCTTGTGGTAAGGAGCAACTGTTAAGAGTCAGGCTTGCAGACTGTTCAATATGCAGCAGCTTCCTCACCATTGCACTGGGTTGGCTCTTCCCCCACCCCTTCCTCCTGAGATCTGTCTGGCTCCCTGAGTCCAGCCCAGACATGATTTTGCCATGAACTTTTCTGCCATGTCTCAAGTGTGGCCGATGCATCTGTGTCTAGCCAGCAGTCTAGGAGGGGCACTGATTTATGCCCAGGTTGGGGCATCCTTGCTCAGTACCCATCAGAGTGACAACATAGAAAGAGAGAAAGGCTGAGAGATTGGAGGATGAGGAGAGAGAGATGTGGATATAAGACATAGGCAGATTTCACTTTCTTCCTGCCAAGAGAGGAGTTGGTGAGGCCAAGGCCAGAGACTCAGTGCCAGATCCCCTTCCCTGGTTTTTCTCTGTGTGAACATAGACTCACACTCTCCCTACTCCTGCTTACCTGGGGTGTAGATGTGAGTCACCATTATTTACAATTTACCAATAACACAGACGGGTTGTGGTACTGGTTTATGTCAATTCCTTCCCCTTACACACAAAGTAAGATAAAGTTATTTTTGAGGAGCACAGTGTAAAAACAAAAATAGGGCTCTTTTGCTGATGGTGTGAAAAAAAAATACATCCTCCCTTACCACGGAGGAGTTCATCTTGTCTCTCCTGCTTTTCTGTAAGTAAAACAGTTTGCATAAATACAACTGTGCAGCCAGTTCCCATGTAACCTGGCTGTGTTGAAGGCAGCTCATTAAAGCACTTTTGATTGAAAAGCATCTGTTCAAACACTGAGATAAAGCCAAAGTGTCAGCAGAGCACTTCCAGCAATATCAACTTTTAGTACCTGAAGAATATATCTGTGCTGGCTTCTCCCCTAGACATGGGCTGTGGCTTCTGTTTTTATTAGTGCCTGGACTGATGAAAAACAGTGAGAGATCTGCTTCCTCCAAGCCTGCCCACATTATAATACCACATCTCCCATCCTTGGATGGCCCCATGTGGGGGAGTGATAAACACAACTGTTCTAAGGCTTGGACTGCTCCCTCATGGTGAGTCTTTGCTCTGTACCGAAGCTGAGGTCTAGTACTGAACACAACAGCTGCTGGTTTTCATTGTTGTTGTTGCTGTTTTATTTATTTTTTTGAGATGGGGTCTTGCCCTCTAAATTTGGCTGGCCTAGGCTTCAGGACATAGCCTTCACTGATCTCGAATTCACAGTAGTCCTCCTGCTTCTACCTCCAGAGCACTATGCATTTTTTGCTCATTTATTGGCTACCTCTTCTAAAATTCTAGCTTTTCAGCCAAATGTAGTGGCTACAATCCTAGCCCCTAACTAGCTAAGACAGGAAGGCCACCATGAATTTGAATGTCTATGACAGGAACGTTAGAAATAGTGGGTGGAGCCACCACTCAAAAAAGAGAAGCAAGGAATAAATAAAAATTTTAAATGGAAGAAAATGAAGGCAAATTTGGAAGGTTTGACAAGAGAGGTGAATGGAAGCATCAATCCTTTCTTAGTGACAAGCATGGCATGAAGAGGAGTCTATGTCCCTGAGGCAGGTGTGTGAGAGGTGGAGATACATGCAGAAGGAGAAGGGTATGGAAGGACAAATCTAGAAAGCAGCCAAGGAGCAAATCCATCTGGCTGCACATGGTCTGGTATTTACCAACCATCCTATCCCCCTCAAACCACCATCTTGTTTTACCTTCCTGGAAGAAGACGTGCAATTCATTTTTCAGGTTTTGCATGGAATATTTCAGATGGACAGTGTTTGCAGGGAAATACCTGGAGGTGGCTTTTGTAAGCACAATCCTAAAACAAACAGGAGGGCCTTCTGCTGTCTGGACTGCCAGCGCAAGGGCAAATATGATACAGGGCTCAGGCTACTTGTGATACGCAGAATAGTGACTTCAAACAGCAGTGTTTGAGCTATTCTAATGAGAGCAGAGTGGACAGACCACTCTGGGGGTGAGCCAGGACCCCTGGGGAGTGTGACTGTTAGCTCTTCTTTAAAGACCTGGATTTTTCTTTGTTGGAAGACAATTTATTGATGCTCCGCTCTTGTCTCATGCTGTGACTCCATGTACATGGTTTATATCTTCTTGATTTAACTTCGGCTGGTCATATCTAAGAATCTATCCATTTCAAAGTGTCACCTAGTGATCAGGTGCTTTTCATTGGAATCTCTTGTTTTGTTCTGTTCTGTTTTGTTTCATCTCTATTTTTACTCATTTGAATCTCCTCTCTTTCTTTTGGTTAGTTTAGTTAGGGATTTGTGGAGTTTTTCTTTTCTTTTCTTTTCTCTTCAAGAACCAACTCTGTCCCATTGATTCTCTGTATTTCTCTTTTGTAATCGCCACATTGTTAATTTCTACCCCGACATTTACTGTTTCATTCTGTAGACTTTATTTGGTTTTGACTGATTCTTGTTTTGCTATGAGGCTAACCCTCAGCAAAGGTGTTTATTTGAGATCTCTTGAGTTTTTGATGTAAGCTGTCATTGCTGTGGAGTGTCTAGCATGAATTTGCTTTATTCTAAAGGGGCTGATAATTTCTCTTGCTATTAATTTCAATTAGTTTTATTCCATGATAGCCATAAAAGGCACAATAAATTATTTAAATGATTTATTTATCTGTTAATATTTGCTTTCTGACCTATATTTTTTAAAGACAGTTCTATGGGCTGCTGGGAAGATTGTGTGTTATATAGCAATACCATGTAATACTCTGTATAAATCCAACTCTGTGAGTGTGTAAATCCATTTGATCTATGATGCAGATCAACTCTGAAGTTTCTTCATTGATCTTTCAATCTTGACAACTGACCTATTAGTGAGGTGGAATGGTGAAATCACCCACTGTTACTGTATTAGGGCTCATTTGGTCCTTTATGTCCGTGTGTGTGTGTGTGTGTGTGTGTGTGTGTGTGTGTGTGTGGTGCCCATATTTGAAGTCAGAAGTTCCAAAGCTTAACACATACATGTAGTCAACTGTTCCATCTTCCTGATGAATTATTCTTTTTATTAATATGAGGTGGCCGTCTTTATTCCACTCAACTGATTTTTGTTTGAATTCTCCTGATCAGTTTTCAGAATAGGTACGAGGCTTTCTTCAGGATTGTTTGGCAAATAGGCCTCCATCCTCTTACTGACAGTCTGTATCTTTGACAGTGAGGTGTGTTTCCTAGAGATGGCAGACAGCTGTTTTTTAGTTCACCTTGCTAGTTTGCATCTTTTTATTGAAGCATTAAGACCATTAGGGCTATTGTTGGGAAGAGCTTTGCTAATTGCTGTAAACCTAATTTGAACTGTGCGCCTCTCTGAAGACTTCAAACGGAACCTGAAGTCTTGTAGATGCCTGCTTACCTCAAAGATTGAAGCTTGGAATTACAAAACAGAACATGTAATCTGATCCACAGCTCCTCCTCCAAGACTGCTGTGAGGTCTGAAGAGTCCCAGAAGGCCAGAGAAAGAAACACATTTAGAGAACAAAAACCAGTCCTTTTTGCTGCAGGGCTGTGGTCTAGACAGTTTAGATACATTCTCCTGTAACACTTAGCTGATTACTGGTGGGTCTTCATCTTCCTCTGGCATCAGGTTGCCTGGAGCATTTCTACATGCCTGCTATCACTACTTCTCTTAGGGATCTACATGCTCTAGCAACCAGAAACACAGAACGAGTGCTAAAAACCAAAAACCTGAAGATCATGTTCTTATTAGAGTGGGTTAATTGCTTCTCTGGTCAAAAGATAGTATTCAGTTGTTACCCAGCAACTAGCTATAATTGCAGTGCCTCTTTCTGTGATCCCAGGAAATCCAAGAAAATATTAAAGGGCAATTTATCAAAGAGTCTGCTCTCACTCTGTGCATACGCTAGCTGCATTTATACCACGAAAGTCTCGAAAGTACTGTGACATTTTAAAAAACGGAGAAGTGGGAGCTGGAGAGACACCTCAGTGTTACACGCACTTACTGCTCCCGAGGAGGACCTGGGTTTGGTTCGCAGTTCCCATAGACATCTGGAGGTTCACAATTGTCTGTAATTCTAGTCCCAGGGGAATCTAATGCCTCTTCTGCCTCTGAGGATATATCTGGTGGATATAGGTGGCACACACACCTGCACAATAGATAGATAGATAGATAGATAGATAGATAGATAGATAGATAGATAGATAAACAGACATATATACATATTCACATACAGACAGATCCCTCACCCAAGCCCAGAATCTGTACCTGATGATCTATTCTAGAGCACAGCAGTTATGAACATGAGGTTTGTGGAGAACTATCTTTTGTATGCTGTGGCACTGTGTGGCTATGCAAGTCAGGAGTAGAGGGCTGGGCTGCCCCATTCTCACTGCTTGAAGCAATGCCAGAGCTGCTGGTTACGGTCAGCCATGCACTGAAGCATCTATACCTCTGAGGCTGCAGAAGAGCATGGGACAAGGAATTATGTGCACGTTACTACTAAGTCTGCAGAAAAGCTTGAGAAAACAGTATAATGATACCCAGTTCACATGTTTTCATAGTCTGAACACATTAGACCTGTCTCCTCTTCTGCTGGTTCCGTCCCCTCAGCCTAATTTATAATAAACTCCATCTCCAGTCCTCTATATAGCACACTCTTCCTAAAGAATCCGGGATGGCACTGAGCTCATTCTGTAGCACAGACAGGTATCAAACTAGAAATCCTCCTGCCTCAGCCCCCCAAGTAGCTGAGATTACAGAACTGCACTACCAGATCACCTTGCCATTCCTCTCTCTTACTGTATGTTGACAAACAGGTATATACTTTTTTGGATGTAATTTACATTTGGTATTTCCTGGATAATTTTAAAGTAACACTTAGATATATCGCACCACTTTGGCTTTTAGGTTTGTCCTTAGGAAAAGGTCAGGCTCATCCTAACCTCAGTGCCCTTTATCATACTCCAGGCAGAAGTGTGGGGGGTTACTAACTGGGATTCATCTATAGAACGTAGCAGGATGTAGTGGCTTAGAAGCTGAAGAGTGGCCTGGAGCTGAGGAGCATGATCTTATGTCTTGGTGGATTTTTGAAAAGCAAGCATTGAGGTTGCAGTGCAAAGGTCTGCACTTCATTCTTAATTTTACCCTGAGGCAGACAATGTGCTTTGGTCTAATTCGTTTATTTATTTCTGTCTTGCTGCATTACTTTTAAAATTGAGAATTCTTTCAGGTCTGAGCTTAGTTGCCATGTATTTTGATCTTCTTTGGAACATCTCAACCCTAGAGTATCCCTATGACCTCCGATGGCTCCCGTGGTGGTGGTGACATTGGCCTCTGAATATATCAACATAGTTATCCTGAAGATTTCCCAGTTTCCAAGGTTTGTCTGATCTTTTTCTTACAGATTCACAGTGCACAAATTTACAGAGTGGTGTTGCTGTTATTAGTATTATTATTAGTATTAGTATTAGTATTTGGAAATGGCACCACTACTTCAATTTGTGGCACTGTTGATCAAATGTATTCCATCACTGGGTTTGGGAAAGGACTTTCTTCATAACTTAAAATTATTCAATAACCTTGGAGTGATCCTTGATACGGTTGTATACATTGTTTTTACTGTCCATTGCTGGCTCTTGTCTACGTCAATCATCACATAGCATCTTTCTAACTCTTTCTACCTAGCAGCTGGCTGCCTACTGTGTGGTAGCCTCCCTTCCTGCTTTGATGCTTGGGTGTAACCAGTTGCGTCGCAGGTTGTTTGTGCATCACTAGGTGTAGTCAGGATTACTTTATTGATACTCCATCTGTCCCCATGACTGTCAGGCTCTCAGCACTTCCTCATTGGTCCCTCATGTAGAGCCTTTGTTCTTCTAGAACACAGGTGCAAGCGCACTGATTCGGCTGATAAGCGGGTCACCCCCAAAGACAGCAGCCATCTGGCAGGATGGGCACCTTCTTTGTGCTTCTGAGATCAGAAAGGAAGGCAAGCACTCTTTCTATGCCTGAGGGCCAATTGTAGTCTTGCCTTCTGTCCATGCTTCCATGCAGATTTTTATCAGATAGTCGTTCTTCATTTTCTTCAAGTATCAAGAATTCTACGGAAAGCTAACTGTTTATCTCTAACAAACAAACTTTAAATAAAAAAGCTGACTATTCAGCTGAGAAATGCCTCCCTCCAGGCAAAATTTATGGTCATTCTTTCTGTAGCTTTTCACTATTGTACTGCCACATCCATCGGCTTTTACTGCGACTGCATTTGAAGGTGTTGCTTGCAAGCTTTTACGTGTTTACGTGTTGCATAGTATTTGATAACATTTCATGTTCACACTTAATGGTATTCTATGTGTGTTCAATTTTTCAGCTTATCCAATGTCTCTTCCGCTGATTTCATCATCTGCAAAATGCCTTTTCTTTCCCTGGTGGACAGAGATGTTGGGGCTCATGGACAAAGATACTGTGTGTATAACAGACAGCATCTCTAGTCTCCCGGGAGAGCTCCTGTCCTGGATTTCTCTGTGCTCTACTCATCTGTCATTGAGACAGCCCTTATCATTTTGAAAATATTTATTTTTAAATTATGTATGTATGGGTGTTTATATGTGTAATTTTTAAACTATGTATGAATATATGTATGTATGTGAATGTATGCCATGTTTGTTCAGGTGCTCTCAGAGGCTGGAGGAGGACACTGGATCCCCTGAGGATGAAGTCACAGACAGTTGCGAGCCACCAGATATAGGCACTGGGCACCAAACACTTGGATACTCTATTAGCCTGCAAATGCAGCATGCACATTTAATCTCTGAGTCATCTTTTCAGCCTCTGGGATTCTGTGCTAACCAGGGTCAAGGGGTGGCTACTCTAGCTATTATTTTTTAGGCTTTCCTTGCTGTGATAACATGCTCAACTTTTCTTTGTGAACTTCAAAATGGACATCAGAGGATAAACAAATAAGCGAAATTAACTAAAGCCCGCCCCTCCACCCAACCGCTGCATGTGGCTGTGCCTTTGGTTACGCGGGCCCACGCTGTGACTCTGGGTGTGATTATCAATGTCTTCTCCCAGGCAACATTTATGGCCTGTTCTTTCCTTCTCATCATTGCACTGTCACTGGCCATCTCCCCTTACAGATTTTTAGCAATAATCTGGGGAATCTACCTGTTTTCCTCAACGTGGATGGTAGAGTTTTCCATGTTCTCCTCATATTATTGTTTCATATGAAGAGGTCTTACAGAGTGTCCTACTGTGGGAGTAAACTAAGCCCCTGGATTTGTTTTCCTTGGGTCTTGATTTCCCCAGGTCTCCTAGTAGGACTTTATTTACTTTCTTTTAAACTTGTATTTAAGCTATTTCTCTTTGTGGTGGAATTGCCTTGTGTGTTTTATACCATGATACATAGTCTGAGAACCCTTGCATTTCTTCTTGTCCTTGGGGCTGAGCCCTTGGGGCCCTTGTATGTATGTGTTCACCCTGGATCTCAGAAGGTTGGTCCAATGAGTGCCCTGCACTGAGAGTGATACAGTGGCTGAGGATGTTGTAGTTGGTCAGTCAAAAGCTATCACAGACCTGTGAAGAAGACAAATGTGTATATGTGTGTGTGTGTGTATGTGTGTGTGTGTGTGTGTGTGTGTGTGTGTGTGTGTGTGTATTCTGGATCCATATGAAGAATTTGTTAAGAGATTCCTGATCTTGAAGCATCATGTGCTGTTGAACTAAATCCCCCATAGCTAAAATAGATTTTTAATAGAAGTTTGACTGTGTCAGTAACAATTCATGTTTTTTATGTTGACTTTCATGGTATCACTTTCCTGTTTTATTTCTTGTGCTGTTTTTATCAGGCATAAGCATCCATGGCATGTTTCTCAAGTGAACATTATTTAGAAGATTTTCTTTTTTTCTGTTTTAGTTTTTATTTTAATGCTTACGGGTTGAGGGGTTTGAAGAAAATTCCTGAGCCACTCTGTCTTGGGCCTGGCAAGTTTCTTTGTATTTGGAGAAATTAATTTGCTTAATCTCTCCTTTTCCTCTGAAGTCAGTTTTGGAAAATTATAGTTTCCTGATAATTTATATTTTTTTATTTAGAAACTTCAAATGTGGGGGCTGGAGAGATGGCTCAGAGGTTAAGAGCACTGGTTGTTCTTCCAAAGGTCCCGAGTTCAGTTCCCAGCAACCACATGGTGGCTCAATAACCATCTCAGCCCAGGTCAGTGTTTTGGGAGGCACAACAGCCTTTTTTTCATTCCAAGAATTTTTTTCCAGATAATATCTTTATTTTCTAATTAATTAGTTAGTTAGCTTTACATCCTTATCATAGCTCCTTCCTCTTCTTTCCCCATTCCACCTTCCATCCCTTTTCCCCCTTATCCCTCTTCCCCTACTTGTCAGAAAAAGAAAGCCCCCTCCCCATCAACCCACCCCAACACATTAAGTCACATCGGGACCGAGAACATCCTCTTCCATTGAGGCTAGGCAAGGAAGCCCTGCCAGGGGAAAGTGATTGAAGAGTAGGCAACAGAACCCATATCCAGAAACAGCCTCTGCTCCCCTTACTAGGTAACCCACATCAAGACCAAACTTCTCATTGGCTAGGTATGAGCAGGGAGTCTAAGTCCAATCAATGGCCCTTGGTTGGCGCTTCAGTCTCTGTAAGCAACCGCCTGGGTCCAGGTGAGTTGACTCTGTTAGCCTTCTTGAGGCATTCCTGTCCTCTCTAAGTCCCTTCATCCCTCCTTTCACTCTTGCACAAGACTAGCTCAGCCATTAAAGGCTGAGTTCACAACCAAAAGTACATATTTATTTTTTAATTTAAAATTTTAATTTAAATTAAATGCTTCTCCCACCAACCTTCCCAAGGAGCTTTTTATACAAGGGGTTTTTCCTCCCAAAAGATTTGGAAGAAACTTGAGAAAGAAGTCTGAGAATGGGCATGGAAAGCAGGTATTTTAAATTTCCTACATGAATAGTATTTTTACATAATTTTCATCCTTCCCTCTCCCCAATGCAGCTCCTCCTGTGCCCCCTTACTCCCTCTCATATTCATGATCTCTTCTCAAAAAATAACATTCACACATGTGTGCATATACATGCAACCCAGGGAGCTCATTTAGTGTTGGTCGGTCGTATGCTATACGTTTAGAGCTGACCACTTGATATTGGATAACCTGTCATGGGGCTAGTTCCTGGAAAATGCTGAATCTTCCTCTCTCAACTGCCATCTATTACCTGTAGCTCAGGAAACATCACTAAAGATGAGACTGAAAGATTGTAGGAGCCAGAGGACCAGAACATCTGTTACAAGATAGTGTTTTCTATGTGTGACAGAGAATCTGCATCCATGAAAATCTCAACAATATGGTTACCTAAACAAGACCATCACAAGGACAACATCAGTTGACATGTCAGCATAAATGGGAGAAATCTTGCAAGACCTCACCATTAGATGTGTATTGTATCTTCAAATGTTGCTTTTGGGATAGGGATCTATCTCAGCTGGTATAGTGCTGAACTAGCAGGTGTGAAACTATGGGTTTGGTTCTCAGCAACGCTTAGACCAGATATGACTGGTCCCAGGATGACCAGGTATGACTGGTCCCTGGTATGACCAGGATGACTACACCCTTCAACATTCAGGAGATAGAGGCAGAAGAATCATCTGTTAAACTAATTCTTAACTACATAGTGAATTCGAGGCCAGCCAGGCTATATGATACGAAATGTCTCATAATGACTGTCTCAAAATGCATAGATAGATAGTAGGTAGGTAGGTAGGTAGGTAGGTAGGTAGGTAGGTAGGTAGGTAGGTAGATAGATAGATAGATAGATAGATAGATAGATAGATAGATAGGCAGGCAAACAGACAGACAGACAGATCTTCTGATACACTGATCCTGTGCTTCGGTATTCATTTTCTTACCTGTTTTCAAGATACAGTTCATCATTTTTATTGGCTTTTCAGCCCAAACTTTGCAATACAGTTCCTATCTAAGGAAGACCTCTTTGCCCCTGTTTTATTTCTGAGTTAAATTACTCTTTTGTCTGTCTATTTTTGCTGCAATTTTTTGACATTATGTCTAATATGCCTTTCCCACCATGAAATGGTTAAGAAAAATCTATTGAGCTGACCAATATGTGACATCTGAACTCTGGTCCATGACAAAGGACCTGCCGCTCGGTGGTGACATTGACATTGAGAATGTGTTGGAAATGGCAGTTTAGGTCTGTTCTGGTCACCTCTAGTTTATTTCAGCTCTCCTATGTCAAGTTAGCTCCTTCCTCACCCAGGGACTCCAGGACCAAACCAGGAGCAGAACAACAGCCTTGCACAACCTCCTACCTGTGTCCAAAACTGAGATCTCTAACCTTTGCTATGCATTGCTTGATCCGTGTCACCACTGTCATTTCTCTTCTATGACCCCCCCGCCAACTATTTCAGCTGCTCATATGAACAATGCCCTCCATGATCATCCTCAATGATACAAACTGGAATGTAATTGAAAGGGCTTTGGAAGTCTGGGAAGGAATGAGGAGCCGGGCTTTTATTCAGGGGTTTTTATTCCATAGAGACTATAAACTCAAGGCCAGGCACCATGTCATCCTAGTCTCCACACCACCCCAGTGCTACCCAGAGCCTAACTTACAGCAGCTGTTTCCTTAATGTGGGATTTTCTGAGGAACCCCAGCTCTTTACCCTCTGTTTCAACCTCCTTCTCTTCCTCTAAGTTACCCCGAGGCCCACAGGATACTCTTCCCTGCTTGGAGATGAATGAGGTGCTGTCTCCAGTAACCCAGGGGCTTACACAGTGAAATGGTGCCCTTGGCATGCCCCAGGCCAGTGCAAGAAGGAACAGCAGACGGCAGAGCGGGCCATTCATCCTGTGCATTAACAAAAAAGCAAAACATCCATTACATAGTTTTTTAAAGTGTCATTCCTACTTGCAAATGTGCTGTGGACATATGTCAACCAAGTGTGCCTCTGGCACAAATAATGCAAGAGACTGGAAATATTTTAATTCAAGCTACAGTATGCATCCTGGTTGACAGTTTTATGATGGGTCTCAGAGCCTCCATATGCTGTGGATAAGGGCTGAGTGGTTTCCCCTCATTCCAAGCAGTGGAAGGAGGGGGGAAGCAAAGGGATAAAGGGGCATCCTAGTTAGGGTTACTATTGCTGTGATGAAATATCATGTCTAAAAGCAACTTGGAGAGGAAAGGGTTTATGACAATCACACTTCCTTGTAACAGATCATCATCAAAAGCAGTGAAGGCATGAACTCTACCAGGGCCAGAACCTGGAAGCAGATGCTGATGCAGAGGCCAAAAAGAGGTGCTGCTTATTGGCTTGCTTTCTCTGGTTTATTCAGCCTGCTTTCTTATAGAACCCAGGACCACCATTCCAGTGATGGCATCACCCATAGTGGGCTTGACCCTCCCCCATCAATCAATAATTTAAAAATTATTGATTTTTTAATACTACAGGCTATACGGAGGCATTTTCCCCAACATAATATTTTTATTTATTATTTGAGAATTCACATCATGCATGATGATCACACTCATTCCCCAGTCCTCCTGTGTCTGTTCTCCCACCTTTGTGACCTCCACCCCAAAGAAAAAAGAAGAAAGACTAGGAAAACATACTTTTTGTGTTATCCATATACTCACTAGAGCATGGTCAAACACCCAGTGGCCAGCCCCCTAAGGAAAACTGAGTACTTCTCCACCTGCACCCCCACCAGAAGCCATAAATTGTAGAGAGCTACGCTTCAGCATTCTTATCAAACATTTTAAGAGTTTCCTGTGATGGCTTCCTTTTTAGGCTGTTAGTTTTGGGGGAGGTTGGAGGTAGGGGATGTCACAGAAGTCTTCCATGTTTCTCTTTCTCAACTCTACATCTGCAGCCATTGCTACCCCTACATGAGTAGCTATCCTGCCATTTGCAGTCATCAGGAACATGAATCCAGGTCTTCTGCATGGTTTCTGGCAACAGCACAGAAACATACACAGAAGCCACAAATACCCACATGGTCTCCAGCATCTGCACATGCCAAGGATCTCTGCTTGATGTCTGGTTGCAGTATGGCCAGTGGACCTCAACACAGCCCTCTGCTAAGTGTGGGCCACAGAGCAGCATGGCCTCCAGGAGAGAAGTAAAGGACTATGGAGGTCTTTCAAGGAGTTCCAATCCAATATATGGACCATTCTTCATTTCAAACATTCTGTTGCTGTTCAGAGCCAGGATGATCATGCAGCTGGGAAACTTGAAAGCCCAAAGCTGCTGCATACCACCCTGCTGACCCTGCCAGGTAACGGCCTGTTCATCCATTGACCGCAGCCTTCTCTCACACTCATTACAGTTTTTGTGTTTCCAGTTCCATTGCATCGCTCCACTCCTCTACCTCTTCAACCTCTCCATCACATATTAGTTCCTTGTAGTGGCACTGGAAGCTGCAGTATGTTACACAGTCTGTCCTTCTGTCCAAATAGCTTTAAATGCAAATGTTCATTGCAATGAGTCGTTGTTCTGGTTCACAGCCTCTGGCTTCTGCCATACCATCAACCCTGAACCCGTACCCTTGCTGAGACTGCTCTTGGATATCCTGCTGTTGCTCAGAGTCATGGATTCCCTGCCGTACTGGTTCTACCGAACTGGCCCCTTCATGCACTCCAGCAACTCATAAATGGAGTAGATGTTGGAGTGGACCAACTCAAAGCCCTGGACCTGGGCCTGGATGGTAGCTGAGTTGATGAGCCTGGGTCACAACCAGGGCTGGAGGTGCCATCATTAGGCTGGGGCCTCCCACCCACACCCAGAGACATTTTCCTAATTGAGGTTTTCTTCTCTCAGAAGACTTCAGCTTATGTCAAGTTGACATAAAACTATACAGCACAGGGGGTATATATCAAGCACATACTGTGCCCTTAGTCAGTGAGCTGAGCAACTTTTAGTTCATCATGCTAAGTAGTCCCAAGGATCAGCGGGAGGGGCTTTGCTCCACTTTCTCACACCCACAAGGGACAAGTAATTCCTCTTCTCTGCATGGCTCCTGATTTTCAGAGCCAGGCCTTTCTGAAGAACCCATCACAGCCATGACTTTTAAAAAATTTTTATTTTATTATTTACAGGTTATTCACTTTGTATCCCAGCTGTAGCCCCCTGTCTCATTCCCTCCCAATACCACCCTCCGTCCCTCATCTCTTCCCATGCTCCTCCCACTGATAGAGGAGGTCCTCTTCCACTTCCTTCTGACCCTAGCCTATCAGCTTTCATCAGGACTGGCTGCATTGTCTTCCTCTGTGGCCTGGTCAGGCTGCTCCTCTCTCAGTAGGAGGTGATAAAAAAGACAGCCACTGAGTTCATATCAGAGACAGTCCCTGTCCCCCTTACTAGGGAAACCTGTGCAAAGAAATATCATTGTTCTCCAAAGGTGGACAGGACAGGATTGCACCTAGCCCATCTATCCTCAAAAGGCTGAGAGAGGGCAGAAATTAAGAACATGTCTCTTGGAGCCTCTTGTGGACCTCTGGACTGGAGAGCAGGCAGAATAGTTTCCTCTCCTTGTGCCAAGGAAACTGGCTTCTGTGTTCTTAGGAAAGGTCAAGAATGGAAGAAAGGAGATGAAGGGAGATGAGGGAAGTATGGCTTGATAGGATGGGGCAGGCTGGAGCAATATGGCTGAGGGCAGGTAATGGGGCTGCAGATGAGGCACAATAGTTGAGCCCTGTGTGGAGTTTCCCTTGTGAGCTTAGGTAAGTTATGATTACCTTGGAAGTCATCTCCCTGACCTGAAAAGGGGAATATTCCCCATGGGTTTATCCTGAAGACACAGGGTATTGCTGGAAGTGGACAGAGTAGTTCTCAGAACATAGACAATGCAGAATGAAGAATAGCTGCTCTACCATGGATGCCACAGATTCCAGAACAAACTGCCACATCCCTGAGCCTGCAGATGTGCCTGTTTGATCCAGCAACTAAAGGTCCTCTTTTAGACCATGTATCAACCTGAAGACTTCTCTTTGCATTCACTGCCAGGCCCTCATGACCCCAGCTCTGTGTACTCTCCCTGAGGGATATTACTCAAACCTAGGAGTATTTTTATTCACTGTGGGCAGGTAGCTATGGGTATGTGTTGTATTACTCGGAGTAGACAGAAACACATCACTTCCATCAGATTTTCAAAAGCTATGAACTCACAGGATGGTCTCAGATGCAAACAAGTCAATAGAAACCTTGGTTATGGAGCTAAATACTCCAGCATGGCAGATCTAACAGAACAATATAACAAAGGAAACTTGTGCATTGGTCTATTTACTCCAGCACTACAGACCTCAAGCTTGCTCTCTGCACTTTGATCAAGTTGTCAGGAAAGATGCTAAATTCAAAGTCAGAGCGTCTTAAGGCAAGACATCTAGGCCTTCAGTAATCCATGCCTGGGCTTCCATGGCTCTACCATGTTCTCACAAAAATCAGCTTTATGGGCCCACCTGGACCTGAGAATTCAGACCTTCCAGAGAAAAGCAGCAGGCTGTGGTGGAGTCCAAAGCTTGGGAACATATAAAAAATCACTGCCCCGGGGAGGACATATAGTGGGTTACAGGATGGCTTCAGGTGTTGTACCTAGGAAGGAAGGCTGGAAAGGAGAGGAGCCTCTATGGTGGTTCAATACGTAGCTGAGTTATCACACACTAAGTGACCTCTTCATATTTCTAAAGTGTTTAAAACCCATCTGCTTGTTTGGCCTCTGGAAGGAATTTGTTGTTTACAGTTAATATCAATATACAGAAGCAATGTAGGCAGAGAAAACAATTTCCATATTTCAATCACATAACAAATGAGATACCAAAACATGAAACTGTGTTCCTGGAGGTGCAGCTCTCTGCATAGCAAACAGTAATCCATTTTGTTAGTAAGCATTTGTCAAGGCTTTAGAAGACCTTGTTGTTAAAAGTTGTGGCTGTTTTGAGGTAACCCTCTGTGGTCCATCCCAGGCCTGAGGGAATTCTGTACCACAGCCAGAGCCTCTGCCTTGGACTCATCATGTCAATCTCACCAAATCACCTTATACAGGAGCCCAAAGCCCTGTCTTTGGCTTCATCTTGTGGCCCTGTCCCTTGGCCCACTGCTGTGGCTACATATGGCTTGTCTCCTAAAGGTCATGGGTTGGAGGTTTGTTCTCCAGTAAAGCAACTAAGAGGTTGAAGGGACTTTAAGAGATGGGAATTAGGGGAGTAAATGAGATCATCATGAGTGCCACTATCAGGGGGTTCATTCCTACCACCATAGCATGTGAATTACACCCTGCAGGAATGGACTAGCCACTGGCATCAGTGAACAGAGGCTCACAAAATGGGATACTTCATCTTGGACTTCCAGACTCAAGAATTATGATGAAATAAGCCTCTTTTTATCCCCCTTGATGTAATGTACAGCCACAGGTGTTTTGTTATAGCAGCACCAAAGAGACTAAGACACAAAGCCCAATTTGGGCAAGAATCCTGTTTAGGACAGTTTAGCAAAAATTTCCCTACTATGGAAACCTCTCTTTGTTACTTTGCACTCACCTTGCATAACCTTGATCTTTGCTATAAATATTTGTTACTTTGTCTTATTTAATTTGATTTATATTTAACATTTAAATTCATTTTGGCTTAAGTCCATCTCCCTTATTAGAGCATTGCTAAATCAAATATGTCTTTATGACTTTTAGCAAGAGTCTATACCAACTTCTCTCTAGCATTCAGCACTGTTTGTATCTATCACATCTGACAAGCTGAAGACGGTAGCCTTTATGGGCATCCTGGATGATGAAGGCTCAAGCATCTCTCCCTGTGCAGATGGCTTGCCGGCAGAGCTCCAGTTCCAGAAGAATTAAAAAGAAAGTCCCCTGCATCTTCACTTCTGGGGGCATTTATGAATTCACAAATCATCATATAAGTCAATATGGTGACAACCATTCCCCAAGCCCTAGATGCTTGATGCCACATTATTCCCAATCAAAGGACAGTCTAACAATTAGCATTGGGGCCCCAGCAACCTTGTATTATGATTTGGAAGTAAAGAGTTCTTCAGGCTCATGTATTTGAACACCGCAAAGTGATGGTGTTGAGTGGGGAGCTGTGGAATATTTAGGAGGTGGGGCATATCTGGAGGAAGTTATGTCACTGGAGGGGCGGGACCTAAGGGTTGAATTCAGACTTCTTTCCGCATCCTCTCCATTTCCTTTTCCACTGACACATAAAGTGGGGAGTTCTGACCATACACTGATGCCACCACGAAGCTAGATACCACTATGACTGACTGCATCACCTTAAACTGTGATCTAAAATTCACCTCATCCTTCTTAAGTTACCATGCCTCTCTGTCACAGTGATGAGCAAAATAACTATTATGCCGTGCTACCCTCTTCCCATAGTCTCTGCTACATCCATGTGGACTGTGTCCACCTGCAGGTGACTAGAGAGGGTCACACACTGTCCTTTCCTATACACACCAATGCTGCTGATACACTCACTCTTCCACCAAGCTCCATGGGGAAAAAAGTCTCAAGGGCCAGGACCCAGCTCTGAGCTCAGGAGCAGTAGAAGAGGCCACTGCTGCTACAGAGCTTCATGTCTTTCTGATGAAGTTCACAGGCCATGCTGTGGAGTGGAGCAAATGGCCTGCCTGTGTTAGCCCCATGAACAAAGGTTCAGGACACAAAGATGCTTGCGTCATACCATATCAGCTCTGAAAGACCAGTAACTTCTGGAGACAGTGGCTGTTTCTGTCCATCGTTTGCATACACGATCCCCATGAGCCCTCACAAGCACATTCCAGTGGCACCTTTCTGGGCATTGTACCTTTCTTGGGTCTCTTTTGTCACCCAGTCATCCAGAGCTAGAATTCTATATCTTTCTTGTGGATCTGTGTATGCTCTCAAGAAAACTAACATTCTGCTTTGCTTCGCAGACCGGGATTTCTAAACTTCACTAAATCTTTTGGAGTGCATGGTAGTTGTAGGGAATCAGCTTCAGAACCCTCTTTGGTCACATCCAAGCATTGTTCATGGAAACTGGCCTTTCTTATGCTTCCACTTCTAGACCCAGCTACCCCTTATTTCTGTCTTCCACTGTTTCACAGCCTCTTAACCTGATGTGGTCTTGTCCAGTGTCCTTGCCCAGAGCATGTGGGCCTTGATCATTGGACTTTTCCGGGCATCCAGCTACTAACCGAGTATTGTTGTCTAGCAAAGAAGATGACACTTACCTTGTACAGGGCTTTGCATCTCCAAGAAGTTTCACATGCAGAGCTATAAAAAACAAGTATAAATAGATCAAGTCAAACTGTGAAGCTGCCTGGGAAATACAGATGCACAGTAAGTGAAGTGAACCATGAGTGCTAGCATAAGCATCACTTTATGTCTAGAAAACCTGAGTTACAGATTAACTACAGAAAATGCAATGGTCTTATATTTTGAGTTGATGTACACATTATGGGCCAGCTTTCATGAGGAAGCTGACAAATGGACTTTCTTGGTTTTGTTGCCATATGATGTAGTCTAGACAGATATCCTACCTCCTCTAAGTTGCCCAATACTGTGGAGTCATGCCTTACTGTCTCCCCTTCAGGGCCCATAAAAATCATTTACATTTTGTAATCTCTTCTGTGGAACTGCGAAAGGTTATTGGGCATCAAAGAAAAAAGTCTATCCTATGATAGCTATGAGCTACCAGGAGACAATCATGTCAGGAGCTTCTATCTCCCTATTTGATGCAGGGTGGCATTTTCTGTCCCCACCAAGAGGCTTCTGGGAAAGTCAAAGTTGCACATACATTGCAGACATTAAGATAACCACTTGCAGCAGCAAGCAAGCTCCCTTTGTGTTTGTTTATATCTATCCTGCCTCTTCTGACCTCAGCTCTCCTCAGACCTCATTGATGGGTGCACAGTTGAATAGTCCATTAGGAGATGAGGCCTGCATGAAGAAAATAGGTCACTTGTCTAGGTATTATTTTTTTTTTCTATTGCTGTGATAAGACATCATGACCAAGGCATTTTAGAAAAGAAAGTGTTTAACTAATTATACAACTTCAAAGTGCTCGAGGCCATGATGGTGGAGCAAAAGCGTAGTGATAGGTTGCTTGAGCAGCAACTGAGAGTTTACATCTTGGTCCGTCACCAGGAGGCAGAGAGTGATAACTGTGAATAGTGTGGGATATTAAAACCTCAAAGCCTGCTCCCAGTGACATTCCTGCTCTAACAATGCCACATCTTCTAATTCTTCCTGAACAGTTTCACCAACTGGAGACCCAAACGTTCAATCATATGAGCCTTTGTGCGTCATTCTCATTCAGATTACCACATCGCTGGAGGTCTCTGTCTCTGAAGGATCTTTCTAGTCCTCAGTCTCCCCCTCTCTCCCTTTATTCTTCATAATTCCCATGAGCTGAATGTTCTCCTTCTGTTCTCCTCCATATTCTTGGTAACTGCCCAGGACTGATGGCCCCAGCTAGCTCTAGGCTGTAACTTCTGATACTACAAGCCAAAGTAAATCATTCCTCTTTTAACTTATTTTTCCCAGGTGCTTGGTCAGGAATGGAAAGCTTACGTACAGCTTTCAACCCTAGCAGGCCTGCAGCGATGATCAAATTAGAATTCTCTTGAGAGCAGGATCCAGTGAAAGTGATAGTGGTGGTTCGAGATACTGATGTACTGTCACCTCCATGATGAGAAAGGACCTGGTCAGAATACCACTGAAGAACCTGAAGAAGGAGCGCAGTACCTCTGCATTTCGCCCTGTAACTCTCCTGTGTTGAGGAACCATATTGACTGAAGAGCCACCTTGAACTTGCTGGATATTATTCCAGTATTGTTTCCAAATCAAGTACATAGCTAGGTATCAGGAGCCTTGGCCACTGCATTCATTAGTTTCTCAGACATTGTTCCTGACTCCCGTAGCTTTCCATAGGCAGATGTTAGATAGAAGCCACTGAGCCTCCTATTATGAAATGTTATTGGCTGGGTTAGAATACTTTCTACCCCAGATGAGCTGTGGGAACACAGTAGGGTATTTCCATCGTGGCTTAGCATCCCACCCCAGACCTCCCTCCAAGTAGCACCACCTTTTAGGTGGGTGCTGAAAATCCAAACTCTAGTCCTTATACTTGTACAACAAGTGGCTCACCCCTTAACAATACACCCAACCCCAACCAGTCTATTTTGAGGCAAGATCTTTTACTCATCTGGAAATCACCAATTAGACCAGCAAACCTGAAGGGTCAACAAAGCTCTGCCTTCCTAGCACTGGGATTACATGTATGCACCAAAAACACCCGGCTTTGTTACATGTTTGTTGGGGACTGGACTCAGGCTCTCAGGCTTGAGTGACAAGCAGTTTACCATGGAACCATCTCTGTGTCCCTGGAGAAAAGAGCTGGATTGATGGCAAAGGTTTTCCTTTGAATTTTTATATAAAATGCTGGCTACCAATATACATATTTTATACAAACTTTTTTCCTGAACTATTCAACCATTACATTTTTTTTAAAAAGCTGTGAAATATCTTATCACCCCAGGGAGGATGAACCTTTTCATGAAGAAGAAAAAATTCCCCTTAGTTTGTGGATATTTCTTTTATGTTGCCTTTTAGGTTCAGTTGGTAATGTATGTTCTGTATCATCTACTATAGCTGGAGACACAACCCATTATCTTCCTTGAGCCCAAAGTGTGATGGGAGGTTATGTGAGGGTGGAGGCTGAGTACTGCAGAGGTCCAAACAACAACTGCTTGACAGTTACAGGTTATTAGTGTGAGGGAGGTTGCTCATACAGATGCATGCCCCCAGTAGAGAGAGAGAGCCCTTGCTCTAGAGAGCACTCCATTTGAGTCTGTGAGCATCTGACACTACATACATATATGGACTTACTCTTCACCCGTTCACCTGCTGGCATGCCTTGGCTTTGTTTCTACAGGTACAGTTGGTTTTATTAGTCCCAGGCAGGAACAGGTATCAGAAGTTATGAAGTAAAAGTCTGTCCTGATTTCCAGAAGATCCTACACCTTCAGTTTCTGTGTTTTCACTCACATTCATAGGAAGGTGGCCTTCCCCAAAACTTGAGGGACAGAGGTATCGCTGCAACATGTCTTAGGTTTGACTTATGTTGGTGGAAGACATCAGAGTCAGAATCTTCATGGAGAATGCAGTCATGAAACCAAAGGTCCTTTGCCCAAGGGTCACCTTCAGCATCGTCCTGCTTCTTGGACATGTTGTTCCTGGCTTCCCTGATTTCAGGCTGTAGAAATGACACAGGATCCTATTAATCCCAGTCACTTTTTTTTTTTTTGATTGATCAAGTTGCTTGTTTGCTTTCTCTTTTTGTTATTTTCAGACAGAAATCCTACTAAGAATTGTGGTCATGGTCTCAAGCTTCTTATTTCTCTGTGGCCAGAGGCTTTTCTGTGCCCTTTCTGAAGAGCAGCAGTCTATGTTAGCACCACAGTCTGCTTGGAGTACAGCACAGTAGACAGTTCAGAACCAAGGCAGCCAACAAGTCCATGGACAGTAGGGTTTGGCCTAGTGGGTACTTAGAACCATGTACAGATAGCCACCTGCTGCTTTGTTATTGTTGTGGGAGGTCAGAACCACAGACAGTCTTACTCAGCTTCCTGGCTGGGGCTGGGGATCAGCATTGCTAATAGCTCCCCCTGACAGGCCTTAGGGGCAGCTCTTCTCTGAAATGGATCAATTGGATGCTTGTCCAATTATTGTTTTCCAGAGAGGCTGATGTCTAATTTCCTGGCAGATTCAGCGCTTGTGGAAAGGGGCATCCTTGCTTGTAGAATGGCAGACTTCCTCCACTTCTCAGAATCAGAGGTACACAGATAAATTCCCATTCACAGAGGAGGGACTGAGTTATGCTCTGCCCTTTTTCCCTTCCTCTGACAGGAAGTTAAAAATGTCCTGTTACTCTGTGAAGTGCTGATAGGTGGACAGACGCAGAGATGAGCTGGGTACCCAGGTCTGTCCTAGTAGAGCTCAGCCAATATCACTCCTACCCTGTTGCTTCAGCATCCTTTGATGAACTAGCTATAGGCAGGCTTCGTGTGTCTAGGTAAGAGGAATGTGCTCCAGAGTGTGCCAAAATTGGCACGACAGGCTGGCGTGGGCACACTCAGGCATCTTCGGTGCCCTCAGCTTTGCAACACCTTTTGCTTTACTAAATATAGTAAAGAATGATTGAGAAAGACACTGATGACAACTTCTGGCACACAGACACGCACACGTACACACACGTTTGTGTGAGGTAGGTGGTGAGTAGATAATGCACAGCTGGGATGGGCTCATCCCACTTACCTGTGTATGACTTCCGGTCTGCACCACATCTCCTTGTAAGTGATATATGTACATTGTAGCTCCGACCATCTGGAGACAAAGCCAGGGCTTTCAGAAGTGGCTCTAGTGTGCTGGGTTCTCTTGTTCACATCACGTCACTGCCACCTTCTCCATGAGCTCCAGCTGCCTTGTGTAACGCAGCCTCTAGTTGTCTGCACTTCACTGGGTTCTTTAGTGCACAGTGCTGAGTCACATCCATCTAAAAGAGAATGTTTGTATGGGTGCCCAAGATTTAACAAATGGAAGGACACGAGCAGCTATGAGGTTCTGAGCAACACTAAGAGATGAGTTTCCTATAATTCTCCAGGGTCCAGAAGTTTCTTTTCTTTCTTCTCTGTAATTTTTTTTTAATTTTTTACATTTTATTCAACCATCTTATAGTGAAATTGCAGCCCCCTCCCTCATTTCTTCCCAAACTTACCCTCCCTACCCCTTCCCCCATTCCTTTCCCCTAGACCACAGAAAGGGGGGGGGGTCATCCTTCCTGCCATCTGACCATAGCTTATCAAGTCTTATCAGGACTGTCTGGATCGTCTTCCTCTGTGGCTTGGCAAGACCATACTGCCAGGAGGAAGTTATCAAAGAGCAGGCAACCAAGTTCATATCAGAGACAGCCCCTACTCCCCTTACTTGGTGACCCACATGGAAACTGAGCTGCCTATGGGCTACATCTGAGCAGGGGGTCTAGGTCCTCTCCATGCATAGTCCTTGGTTGGTCCATCAGTCTCTGCAGGCCCCCCTGGGCCCAGAAATTTTTGGCTTTGTTGCTCTTCTGGTGGAGCTCCTATTCCATCTAGTTCCTTCAACTACCACTCCCCCCCACACCCTTTTTCCTTAAGACGCCTTGCACTTTGCCCAAAGTTTGGCTGTGAGTCTCTGCATCTGCTTCGATTCCCTGATGAGTGGTGTCTTTCAGAGGACCTCTATGGTAGGCTCCTGTCCTGTTCCATCTCTTCTACCACTTCTGGTGTCTATCCTGTTTGCCATTCTGAATGAGAGTTAAGCATCCTCCCTAGGGTTCTCCTTGTTGGTTAGCTTCTTTAGGGCTGTAGATCTTAGCATGGTTATCCTGTATTATATGGTGAATATCTGCTTGTGAGTATATACCATTTGTGTCTTTCTGGTTTTGGGTTACCTCACTCAGGATGAGCTTTTCTAGTTCCATCCATTTGCCTGCAAATTCATGATTTCCTTGTATTTAATAGCTGAGTAGTATTTCTTTGTGTAAATGAGCCACAATTTCTGTATCCATTCTTCCACTGAGGGACATGTAGGTTGTTTCAAGATTCTGGCTATTACAAATAAAGCTGCTATGAACACAGTTGAGCAAACATCCTTGTCAAATGGTGGAGCATCTTTCAGGTATATACCCATTAGTATTATAGCTGGATCTTAAGGTAGTGTTATTCCCAATTTTCCGAGAAAAAGCCAGATTGATTTCTAAAGTGGTTGTACAGTTTGCACTCCCACCAGCAATGGAGGAGGGTTCCCCTTTCTCCACATCCTCTCCAGCATGTGATGTCACTTGAGGTTTTGATCTTAGCCATTATGATAGGTGTGAGATGGAATCTCAGAGTCAGTTTGATTTTCATTTCACTGATGACTAAGGGCATTGAGCATTTCTAGAAGACTTCCAAACCTTCAGATGGCAGGATAAGTCCAAAGTCTCTGCCAGGTGCTCTGTTACCTTAAGAATATGAAAATGAGTGTAAAATAGACAGAACTTCACAGCTATCATGGAATAGGACATGTAACAACAGCCCCACATTGCCTTGTCATGCTTGTTAGCAATACACACAGACCATTTTGGAAGAATAAACACTGCTCTAAGAATAATAGTGCCACCACAGAGAATACTGAAGCAGGGATGAGCGGTCACTCTTTGAAGTTTTTCAGTGTCTCATGCCAGGCAGATTGCCGTATAGACCCACATGAGACATTCCTGAAATTGTTGGAAATCAGGTGAGTCTGAGTGACTACCAAAGCCAGGAGGGGCCAGAGAGTTGCAGGGGTTAAATGGATTGTGGAAATATAAGTGGCATTCTGGTACAGAGAAAGAAGACGGGGCAAAGGCCCCAACTATCCAAGAAAAATATGAGTATTACATAACAGCTTAGTTCCCTTTTCTGCTGCGGTGATAAAATGCTCTGGGTAAAGACAACTCAGGGGATACAGGGTTAGTTTTAGCTCACAATTACAGGCTACAGATTGTCACTGAACAGAAGGCAAGGCAGGAATGGGAGGCAGCCAGTCACCTCATATCCACAGTCAAGAGCTGAGAGACAAATGAAGCCATTCACACTTATTTCGCAGCTAACTTCCTCTACTCTTAAGCAGTACAAGACTCCAAACTTGGGATTGGTGCCACCCTTTTTCAGGCTGGGTCTTTCCACACCAATCAAGACAGTTCTGCACAGACATGCTTATAGGGTGAACCCATCTACGAAATCCCCCGTTGAGACTCTGCTCCTAGGTGGTTTTAGGCTTAAAATTAAACCAACCCTCAGTTAATAGTCCTTTACATTATTTTTCTAAACTAAAGCTAAGGTATCCTATGACACAAGATGTCCATAATGAGGGAACCTGATATTTGGAACCTAGGTACTCTGTAGTACTGTTCAATTTTTCTTTAAACCTAAAATTATTCTTTAAATCAAGTCAGAACAGAAATGAGAAACAAGAGGGCTCCCCTGAGATCATGGCTTCTTGCCCTAGAACATGCACCCTGTTCTCATGTCTTCTCAGGATGGACAAAGTGTGGACAGGTGGCTGTTGTGAGGTGTTCTTTGGAAGCAAATTCTCCTACCTTGCTTCTGCTTGAGCAAGCTAGTTCTGAAACTCCTTGCTGTGGTTTGGTTGGTTTGGCCCCAGGCAAACACCTTCAGTGACCCAATCCTCCATGTGACAGTGGTAAGAAAAGAGGGGGCTGGGAAGAGGCATGGTGAGTCATGGAGACCCTTTCCTATAACAGGTTGAAATGGATCTACAATTCTAGGTGTTTCCACACATGGCTGCTTCTGTTTCCACATCTCTGCTATTATAATACAGTCTGCGGCCCTCACCGGCAACAGAGCCTGGCTCCAAATTGCAAGCTGGCATGTACTGCTTTCTTTTTGTGATGTACATGCCCTCTGCACAGAAAAAAACCGAGATACTGCCCACTGTCATCCTTGTGTGTTTTGCAGAAAAAGAAATTTTTCCTTGAAATGAATGGGCTTGTTGCTAGAAGAGAATCCATTGAGAAATCGCTGGGAACGCTGACCAACTTTCCCTGTTCTGAACATATCTGACAGCTACCCTGGCTGTGGGGGAACTGAGAGGGAACATTTATCACTGGGTAGCTTCATCTCCCCATCAGATCCTGAGGCAGGATTAGCAAAACCCTCATCTCCAATTGACAAGCAGTCATCACTTTCAGGTGTTGAGAATTGAGCTGTGCACTCCAAAGTCACCAGTTAACCAACTAGCAGTCATTGCAGAGCAGACCTGAGCTGGCTTGTCAGCACGGGTCTGCTCTAAATCAGCCTTCTGTGCTCAGTTCACACCCATGTTGTGACTTCCTCTCCCTTCTCTGAATGTTCTCCCTGCATCTCTATCCAAAGGAATCTCTCTCACAAAGCCAAGGGAGTCCCAGTATGAATGGCCAGAGGTCTCCTGGTGCAGACCTCCAAGATGGGTGCCCTGTACCCGGCTTGGGGCAGCTGTGGAAACACTGAGTTGTTAATTATTTTAAGCCTCATTTCATTTATCTCATTTATAAAATACGGCTTTATGGCATTTGTATGAGAATTAATTTAAATAACGAACTCAGCACAGATGTGTGCTTATATTAAGGGTTCAATTCATCTTCTATAGCTTTGTTCCTTTGTATTAAAAAGAAAATGAAGCATGGATGGAGTCTGCCAGGGAGAAAAGTCAGTGGAAGTAGGAGGTTCCCCTTGGCACTTGCCGGGGACCAGCTGTTGGCATAGTTTTGAGCTCGACAATGCTTGTGTCCAGTGTCTGCCCCAGAGGCACTCAAGCTGCCCACCCTGCCTTGTGGAGTAGACTGGGAGGATGGAAGTTAAATTCTCAGTTAGCTTGTTGACCTCTTTGTGTTATTCAAAGTGATGACAAAGGATCTCTCTGAAGACGATGCTCTCATTCTTTGTGCATGTGGATGAGTTGGGGAGCTGCTGATGAAAGAGTCGTTCATCTTAGGTCCATTTGAACATCCATTTAAAATTTTTCTCTTTTATATGCCATGCCAGGTCTTGAACCCAGGGCCTTGTGCATCCATGGAAAGCACTCTAACTAACAAGCTTCATCCTCATTCAAACTCTCACTTCCACTGGAATGCCATTTGATTGTGTTCAAAAGCTTCTCTCCAGCAGCAGTGTGAGAAGGGATCCTTAATCCTAGTGAGGACTCTGCAGCCTTCCCCAAAGACAGTTAGCAAAGTTATTTGTTCTGCTCTATATCTGTCTCTTGCGGACCCCAAGCTTTTTCTGTCACAGCCCAGGGTGTCCTCCTCAGGTTCTCCTATGTGCAGCCTCTCTGTTCCTGGTCTACAGCCCCTTCTCCACATACTCATTCAGTTACTGACTTATCTGTCTACTCATCAGTCATCATTTGAGACTGCTAGGTCTGGAGCTAGGGGGAACAAGAATGATCACACAGATATATCCTCACCTTGTAGGGTATCGGGGTCTAATGGAAGACACAGAGAAGATAACTATTCTCCTAGCCCTTGGGCTGAGTGAAGTGTAACATACTCTTGGAGCAGCAAATCTGGAGAGGGTTAATTCCAGAAGAGGGACCAAAGACAGTGATCTTGTTCCATACTTATCCCCTGAGCTAAGGCAGCTGCCATCCCCACAATGGGACAGGTAAAAAATGATGTTGAATAGGGAGAAAAATCAGTAAGGCAGAGACAGGGCTGCCACAGGTGGGAAACGCAATAATTCTGACGTTTTGATGAACCGTCTTGGTGCACAGGAGATACAGTATTTTTATGGTGCTGCAGGTACATTGTAATTGATCAAAAAAGCCCTTTCTACATGGAAAGCACTCAGGTCCATTGCTGATCCAGCCCATAAATCACATTGATCGTGTCTCTCAGTTCACGTGCCTGGTTTGGGAAAGCAATGAAAAAGTTTTTGATGGATTTGCTGAGTTTTCCTTAGTCTCTAAAGGAAGTGTTATATTGGAGCCTTGGGCAGAATGCACACATCTTTTCCTGGGAGGTTTGAGGTTTCAGGGTGCTTAAGTGTGAATGCAAAGCACAAGTCTCATGTTAAAGCGGACACTGAAGTTTACTTTGAACTAAGTAAGACTGATCGTAGTTGGGCATGTAGATGCAGGTGGCCTCACATAAGCACTGAGATAAGAGTCTATTAGCTGCAGAACAAACACAGCTATGCATCACTGCATTTACCAGACTCATTGGTGGGGACAGCAAAGCAGTGGACTTCTGCCATATGTCCCATAGGCTATCTAATGACACCCTTAGCAGCAGGATGGGTTGAAGTTGGTAGTTTCCTAAGAACACATTCCAAAGGGTTCGTCTACCCAGTAATAAAGGATAGTTGATGAGACATGGGGCCGAGCCACAAATGGTTAATAGAACTAATTAATAGAAAGCTGGAAGATAATTTGGATTTATCTCTACAGAGCCATGAAACTCTAATCGATCATCCAGCCTTGTAGAATCTTCTAACACAGGTGTGAATATTTTCTCTCAGGAAATTTAAGTTTACACAGGCTCAAAGGCAGGGCTATGAGAGGACCTGGGTGGGGGTTAGGGGTGGGGAGTGGGGACGAGACTCTAAACTGCACAGGCTCTGACCACACTGGTGACCACGGTGACCTGTGTAGTAGTTTAAATCCCATGCTACCCCTGGCTTGCTGGCCTACAGGCAATGCAGCATCCACAAATCACCCATCCGAGTTGGCCTCACATCTTCCTCATAAATTCTGGTCCAGCAGTTGCACTGCCTGAAGCTGGGAGGATGGCTTTCCACAGAGCTACCAATGGACAGAGCACAGAAGTATCTCTGTGGCTTTAGGCTTTGTCAACTGCTGTGGCTTAGATCTTGACATTCCCCCAAAATTCATGATGGCATTTAATTTCTAATGGAACAGGACCAAAAGGTGGGACTTCAGGAGGCAATTGGGTTGGAAGGGCTCTGTCCTCGTGGGGGCATTAACTTTCTAGCAAAGGACTCACATGACCAGCCAGTCTCTTCTACCTCTTCTAACATTTGTTCATTTTACTCTTCTACCTTGTGAAGACATGGCAACAAGATGTCACCTTTGAAGCAGGAACCAAGTGTGTCAGATACTAACTCTGCAGCTGCTTGAAATTTTGCAGACTCCAGAAGATGAAACCACACGTTTTCCTTGTCTGTAAATTACCTGCTCTGGAGTATGCATGTCCTTGTGGCAGCAGAATGGGCTGAGATAGAAACTTAGGGTGTTTCTCATGGCCTGAAGGCCTCTATCCCATCTCAGGAAGGAGCTATCAAGAAGGACACTAGCCCTACACATCAGTGTCTCTTTCAAGCTCTGTCTCTACAGATCATTGAGCAATCTTGGGCAGCTTGTGCTACTAGGCGTTTCAGAAGTACTTTCTTAGCACCAGTATCACTAATGAATCTTAAGTTTTAAATATTCTCACTCATTCTCAACAGATAACTTGATAACAGGTCCATTTGTAAACCCTCTGTCTCCCTGCCCCCAACATACAGTTTCTGTGACCATGCAACATGTAGCTAATTGGCTTCATAGCGATTGTGTGCACACTGCTAAGCTTCGGCCACTTCTCTAGAGCTGGGTTGGAGAGGGCAGCAGAGTAAGTTTGCCCCCAACATACCATTCTGATGGGGATGGGGAGGAAGCTGTTTTATAAAAACATGGAGTGAATGGGAAGAATGCATCCCATAAACAAAGTGAATGCACAGCCTCAGTTTTTGAACAATTTGTAGGGAGTTGACCAGGAAGGAGGGATAGTGAGACAGCTAAGGCATGAGTAAAGATGTTAAAAGCTAGGTTAAGCCTTTATAAACACTGAGATCTGAAATTCAGTGTTTGGAATCAAACAAAAAAAATCAAAAGAAAAAAGAAAAGAAGAAAGAAAAAAAAAGAATGCTTTAGTGGGATGCTAATAAAACACTGAAGAAATCCAGGATAAATCACTCCATTTATGTTTTATTCCACATAACTTAGGAATTTGGGACAAACACAGGTTGTGCAGGCATGACTGCATTGTCGTGAGTGGGAAAGAGTCAGAGCGAGACAAAAGTTGGGCAACCTCGCCAGCCATAGCCCATAGGGGCTCTACTGTGAGGTCAGGAAACATTCTGGAGTTTTGTCTTCTCTGTTGAAACTTTGTGTCTGTAAGATACTGATACCCTCATGAGGCTTGCATGTACAGAGAAAGAGGAGCTAAAAGAAGGATACCATGGAAGCAAAGGGAAACACACAATTCAGAAGCACCACATTTTCCAGGATCTCACACTGTGAATTCCTAGGTGAGAAATTGAATCACACATCATCATGCTAGTAAAAAGAGGACCATACTGACACACCATGGGTTAGTCCAGCTCACAGCCTAGATTCTAGCTGAGGTCTGTAATCACCAATATGCAGGGGTGACCTGAGTATCTCAGAGTTCCTAGGCACAGAAAGACAAGAGGACGTTGTGACATTTCACTCTGCTGCACTCTGTGAGGCTCAAGTGTAACAATGAGGATGTGTTTGTGTCCCACAATGACAGTTGCTAAGGAAACAAGGAAGGTGAATAATTTCTTGGGGAAGTTGCATTCTGGTGGGAAGAAGAACAGATACATGGGTTTAGGGTGGATACCCACGACTGCAATGCAATGCAATTACCCCCCAAATCCAGTCCAATGGCTTCTCAGTCTTGCTGGACTGCCTGGACAGCAATGTCAAATTCAATAGTATGAAGCCAAAGAAGATGTGCTCACAGGCCAAGACCCACTGCACTCACTGAACAATGTCATTAAAAAAATGGGATTTTCCTGCCACAAGTTAGGACAGGTCCCAAGCTATGCCTGAGGTAAAAAAATATATAGATAGATAGATAGATAGATAGATAGATAGATAGATAGATAGAAGATTGATTAGATAGATAGATGGTTCAGGTCAGAGTGTATGAGCCTCAGGGATCTGGAAACAAGAAGGTATAATACAGCCAGGGAAGAGCTCATGGTAAGATGTTAGGGATAGGGAACCATGAAAAGTTTTAAGGCAAGGCTAACAAAGAGCCAGCCATCAAGAATCCTGAGGGAGCCTCCCCAAAGAAACAATCATAATTGGCAAATAAAGTAAAATAAAATAATGAGTTTGTTTGTGAAACACTTGGAAAACTTTTCAAAGTTTAAATGTATAGTTACCATTTGATCCAGCAAATCCATGATTAAAGATCTATCTGAGTAAAATAATAACACATATCATGGAATTTGTACATAGTGCTCACTGAACATTATTCATAACTGCCCAAATATGGAAGCAAGCTAGCTTCTCACCACTTGAGGATAGGAGGATGAAAGATGCTATGTGCTAACTGTGAGATTCCGCACAGTGCAGAGGACAAAAGCAAAGATGGAGGGAGTGGGCAATGTTAAGGAGCCTGAAGGCATCAGAGAGGGCAAGGATCAGTCACAACACAGAATATGGTTTGCTACTCTTCTGTGAAAACATCAACTACGAACAAGGATTTGGGCTGAAGAAGCTTCAGGAAGAGGAAGGTAACACATTTGCTTGAAGTTCTGTAATGTAAAATTAGGTTATGATAGCTTCTTACCCTAGAAAGGTGGTCAAAGAAATCGAAGTGTACAATCTGAGTGAATTGCACCTGATGGAGATTGCATCTCAATAAAGCAGTAACAATGAACTTTATAAACACATACTTCATGATGGTCAGACGGGATATAGGAGCTGCTCAGAGTGAGTCATTAATGATTGAAATGGTGTCCAACAGAGATTCACAGGCCATGTAATTCTTCAGAACGGAGCCTCATTTTGGTACATCTGTGCAGTGCAAAAAATATTGGTGTTACCTGTGGGAGGCAGGACTTAGAGCCCAAAGCAGCTTCAAAGTAGAATTTGAGTGGCAGGAAAGCTGTTACTCTTCCCACATTTATATTTTATGGACACATTATCTTATTGATAATGATGATGCATCTAATTTTACAAGTTTGTATAAAAGACGAAATGAAAAAGACTTTGATGGCAATTTCTAGCATAGTCAACCATACACTAATCATATGACCAGAAATGGCAGTACTGGGTCTTCATTCAAGATTAATAGAGACTCATGTTTACAAAATACGTGTTCCAAAATATTCATTCATAGTAACTCCATGCGGAGTCTTCCATAGTTGGGAAGAATACGAATGTTCCTCAGCAGGTGAGCAGGTAGAGAGCAAGGCTCATCCTAACACTTACTTATGGAAAGCAAGGGGCAACCATTCACCCACTGCAAGAGTGGATCGCAAACATGCTTTGCTACCTAAAAGAAGCCAAGCACCATAGGTTGCACAGGTGAGGATTCCATTTACAGGCCATTCAAAAGAGAAAAAAAAGGAACTCGGGGAGGAGAAAGCAAGCTTCCAGCAGCAGGGAAGAGGTGGACTAAATGTGCATGGTAGCAGCGGGTTTGGACTGTGTGTGTGCTGCAGGTGTTCTCACAGAGAGCAATGACTTTGCTTATAAAATATCAAACAACAGTGTGATGTGTCACTAAATATCACTAAATGATGATATTCACTAAAATGTGAATGTCATACAATGGAGACCTCCGAAACCGATAAACAAAGTCAACTACAAGAAATATGCCATAAACCCCCTTTTAAAATACCATTCTTTTCATCCATCAGACAGGCAAAAAGAAACCATGACTCACTGAGGGGAAAAACCAGCAAAAAGTTAAGGTGGAGGTATGGGGAAGTTGACCTACTGTGTTAGGGTCAGACTTTCTGGAAAATTCATTTCCTGAACTGCTGTGGGTGCCCTGCCCAATCAGGTGAACCAAGGTGAAATCCCTGGGCTCTGCGAAGGATTGATGGAGGTGCAGACTGACCCAAAAGGGTCTGATTAGAAAGCCAAATCCGTGGACTTCACAAGAAGACCCTGGGGCACCTCTGTCCTGAAATGAAAGGCAAAGAGCTGGGAGCCTCATTGAAATGCACAGGGGCGTGCTCTCTTCCATGAATTGCCACAGGCCAGATTGGGCCTCAGAAGCACCCGCTGGCTGGGTCCTTTGAGCACCAGCCTCCCAACACTGCTGCATTTGAAGGACAGAGATGGAATTCACTCTGTTCAGCCATTATTTGGCACACCAAGCTGCCAGGTTTGGGCATTTCATCTCAGCCAACATTCTTGAAACTGCAAGATTTGAGACACAACTATGCTTATTTTAACAGATGAGAAAACTCACAAAGGGACGTGGGGTAACTTGCTCCAAGGTACAAACCAAATGGGAAAGGAGAAAGGAAATCTTGTTGCCAAGATGGGTCTGTCTCTTCCCAATTTTTTTTTTTAATTTCTCAATCTTCTGCACCAAAGAAGGCAGGAGAAAGGAACGTGAGCTCATCCTGTGGGCTGTGTAGCATCAGGCCTCATTTTATTTAAACTTCACAGGACAAGCCCAGTTTCCTCCGCTGCAAGACTTCAGAGAGTACCTGGCAGAAAGTATTTCTTCTGCCTGGCAAGATCTCAACCAGTAAATGGCTCGGCTGTAGCTGGAACTTGCAGGTCATTGAAGACACATCACAACTTACAACTGGAACTTGCATGAGAGTTTCGTCGTGCATGGAGCTGTTATCAAGAACTGGCGGGGGCAGACGCAGGTGCTTAGTAAAGGTGACCCGGAGAAGCACCATTGGCTCTGTAAAGAGCCAACAGTTTAGGAAGTTCTTCATCCCTCCATCTGCTCACTTACTCACTCACTAAATCAGCCCAGGGAAAGCCCGTCATAAATAGGACAGGTATCCAAGGAACCTGTGCAGAATCAAGGACAAAGCCCAAGGTGCAGGTTATCTTGGCATCTCACCATGAAGCAGGGATGTGGGTCAGCATAGGTTCAGCACACTTCCACAGAGACCAGAGAAGTGATGCTGGGTTGACTGCGGGTTTAGTGGGCAGGACACTTTATATGTACGTAAAGTGACATCCACATCCATGTGGCTGGGAAAGAATGATAGTGGTGGTCTAGTTTAAGGTTGGGTGAGAGGAGAGGACGAGGAGACTTTATTGTTGGCTTTGGGCTGTGTTCCTTCAGGTCACTTCTCTTGTCCCACTTTGCTGTGGTCCAGCTGTGGCAGGCCACAGGGTATGAGGACAACCCTGCTATGGCTGGAGGATCGGAATGTTAGGGTACTCTGCCTCAGACCTGGGATAAGGGTGTTATGGCTGTTTAGGAGCAAGGTGAAGGGTCATAATAATTAGCTTCAGCTGTTAATTTCATGCAAACCCAGAGTCACCTGGAAAGAACAAACCTCAACTAAAGAGTTGGTTCAGTCAGATTGGCCTGTGGTGGTTGTGTCTGTGGTGCACTTCCTCAGGTGTTAACTGATGTAGGAGGGTCCAGCTCACTGTGGATGGTGCCAAGTGAGCCTGGGCTGTGTGAAAAAGCTAGCTGAGCAAGCCAGGGGAAGCAAGCCAGTAAGCCATGGTCTCTGCTTCGGTTCCTGCCTTGGCTTCCCTTGATGATAGACTATAACCTGAAAGCTAAATAAACCCTTTCCCCCAAAGTTGGTTTTGGTCAGTATTTTACCACAGCAACAGAAACCAAACCAGGCAGGGATCTACTTGATTCGTAGCTAATAAAATGGAGAATAAAGCTGATAATAAATCAAATAATCAAATCTAATAATTAATCAAATCTTTATAATCAAAGCTAATAAAAGGAGAAAACCTTACAAATACCTACCTTTGGTGAGTATGGTCCCCTAATGCCAGGGCACCTAAGCTACAGTGCTACACCAACTTCCTTGACTTGACGTGGGCCCACATGGGCACATGAACCACATGGACACCAGGGATATTGGATCATAGAAGCCACCTGGCTACGTGAGCTACCTGGCCACATAAGCCACTAGGACCCATGAGCTGCATGGTCATATAAGCCACCTGACCACAAAAACTACCTGGGTGCCTGGACCACATTATTAAATAAAGCTACTTGGTCATTTGAGCCACTGAGCCATACTTGACTACATAAGCCACTTAGCTGTATGAGTCACCTGGCCATAGGAGTCACACAATGTCCATTGTCAACGGCCCCCAGACCACTTGAATCCCCTGGCCATATGAACCGCCTGGGCCACCTGACTGCATGAACCACAGGATCATTCATACAAGCCATCTGACCACACAAGCCACCCAGCTCCTTGGATCATTTGGCCATGTCAGCCATGTCACTGCTCGGCCTCAGACAGTATGGAGTATGTATGTATATTCTGATGTATGTAGTGAATGGGTAGCCGTAGAGGCTGGGGTAACCCATGCTGAAAAGTTCTCTTCCAGAAACTAGCTGTTCTGGCTGCCCCTCAGATGTATTATACACTGCATTCTGCCTGCATGTGCAGGGAGAGCGAGGTGCCCTGCGAAGAGCCGTAGAGCCAAGCAGATGCACCATGGTAGACAAGGATGGTATACCATGTATGTACGTGTTAAGGACCAGGCTTGTTCTGAAATGTTCCTGAGGCCATGATGTGTGGAGAAGGAACTTAGTTCCTTTTCTAAAACCAGGGCCAGTAATGGCCCAAGGCCATTTCAGATTCTGCTGACTCAAACATCTCCTTCCCTACCTTAAAGGGCTGTGGTTATCAATCTCAGGCCACTGAAAGCTAGATCTGTGATACACTTGAGATACGCTGTTTTCTTTGTGCTACATTACTTGATTAGCTTCCTGATGACTCTGCCCTAATCTTCCCTTGCAAATAGCAAGTAAGATGCTGCGTTTCTTAATAAGCTTGCTTGGAATGGGGCATCAGCTCTTGCAACTCCTGATACCAACTTCCTTATCGTCTTTGTTTTCCTATCTCCAGTCCTTCCCCTTAGGAACCTGTCACTAAATGCCCTGCTGGCCCAAGTCATGTAGTTACAGCCCCTTGGCAGATCTAGAGGACTGACACATGCTGTAGTTATATAGAGAAAAATGGAAAATGGTGGGAAAAGCACCCAGGCCAGGATGCAGAGGACTTTGCCTATTAGGAGACCAAGTGGCATTCTTACTTGCTGGCCACCTGCCATCATGGTCTTTCACTGGCCCCATCTATGCAGCTCTATCTTCACGAACAAGTTGCTATGAACTCAGTGGGTGCTTGGGTGACAAGTGGGTGCTTGGAAGACATTATTTGGAGCAAAAATGGTACCCTGTGACTGCTTGTAACAGAGCAAAGGTAACCCCTATACCATCAGCTCCTTATGGTCTGAACAGAAGACACTCTGAAGTAGCTTTGCTGGTACAAGGAACCCCTGGCCCAAGTCTGGACACTACTATTCCTATTCCAGAGAGGGAGCAGTAGCACTTCTGCTGAGCTGTCTCCTGTATTAATGGCCTTTTTTATTTTAAGGCTTTGAAGAAGCAGAATAAAGCTCCCCCAGCTTTAGGCTGAAATGCTTGAAGTCTTCCTGGGGGACTAAGCAACATCAGAGCAAGAGATAAAAGCTCGGAGTCTGGCTACAAAGAATGAGAGAAGTGGGACCATGCTGCTGACCCAACTGCTGCTGCGTGTCACCTCAGAGGCTGACTCCAGCTGACGGTGATTCTCCGCACAAGGCCCTTCTACTCAGCACTGGGGTTTAGGGAGTAGACCTTTTTGCTAGGTTCCTACAAAGTTTTGGTCATTTTGCAAGGCTCCTAGTCTTCTTTCTGAGAACAGGCATGGATGTGTCTCTTGGGTTATAGGGTCTGGAGGGTTAAACACCCATAACTAAGGTGTGGGGAGAGTGAGCTGCCCAGCAGACTCAGCTCCACTGTCTCAAGAGGTCCTGGCCTCTGCCCAGCCACCAAGACAGGCTGGAGAGTAGTCAGGATCGATTCCCACCTAAGGAAATGGACAGCTGCAGAAAGTCATTGTGTTATGTGAAATGTCACTGTAAAAGCTTGCTCAATAGACAAATGTTCCTCCTGTTTAGTTGACTAAAGGATTAGGAAAAGCTGTTACAAGTTTGTCTTAACCACCTGTGACTGGAAACTGATGTATAACCTGGACATCGACACAGACTCAGACAAACAGCTATTTGCACTGTAAAGCCAGCATACCTCCCGGCGGGTACATAGCTATGCCTCAGAACTCATGGCTAAGCAGCTCTGTCCTGTAGTACCAATCCCAAAATCCTACTAAGAATCGGTTTTGGAGGGCTCCTGGGGCCTGTGGGTGCTTGGGACTGGGGAGCAGCCTAAGTGTCCCTGACTCACCTAGGGCTGGGAAAGCTCTAGAAACACTAGCCAAGTTCTAGACCCTAAAGGTGAATCAAAGGCCGGGGCTAGGGAAGTGAATGACACAGGCGAGATGGACCATGGTCACTAGGGAATGCTTCCCTCTGCCTCGCGGAGGCTGTCAGCATATTTTCATTTAGACGGTATGGCTGTAAATGCCAAGTATCCTGTACCTGTCACTTATGGTGGAAAGAGTTTAGTCCACCCCGCTGCATTGTCTGAATCATTAAGCCATCGTTCTCACGTTTGTTTTCACAGTGTTTTTGCCAGTCCAGAGAAACTGCACAAATACTGAAAACATCTGCGCATGACTCATTTATATCTCCTGTTCTGCACAGTTCACATTGCTTAGAGGAGTCAAGCAAGGGTTTACCCGGTGAGCCACCAAACAGACAGTGAGGACCCACTTGTGTCCCAGTTGGTGTCCTTGAAGGTGTTCTGCCAGAGTAGATCTTTGACTTCCAGGCTCTGGTGCTCTGGGACTCCTAGCTGCGAGTCTCAGTCTGGGCTCAAAGACTGTGTGTTCCTTCCCAAGGAAGCAGCATGCTCTGCCTCATCTCTTGAAGATTCCTGGGGCTGAGGGAAACCATGATGGTAAATAATGCATCACTTCCTGTGGCCCATGGCCCTGTACCCCTGTGACCTGCCAGGCTGGAAAGCCCCAGCCAATGCAGAGATGAACTACTGCAGACTCCTCCCTAATCTGCAGCCACACCTACAGGAGACTTGTATGAGCTTCTAGCTGTATGAAATACTTAGATCACCTCTCCCTGACAGGGGAGCAGCCTTACCAGGCCACAGAGGAAGACAATTCAGCCAGTCCTGATAAGACCTGATAGGCTGGGATTGGATAGAAGGGGAGAAGGACTTCCCCTATCAGTGGACTTGGAGAGGGGCATGGGAGGAGATGAGGGAGATCAGGCTGCCAAAGCTCCCTTGTATTTCCTGGAGGGCCCCAGGATTTGAATGTCATATGTGTTTTTGAGTTCCATATTCACAAGTCACAGTGGGAAGAAGAGAGTCACTTTTCTAACTCCCACAGAGAGGAGATTAGCTTTATTCACATACTGCAAATCAGAGTTGAGAGCAGTTGGGCCAGAGGCCACCTATGAATGGCTTTGATAGCCCTTTGAGATCAGTGACAAGGGGACACAGAGGCAGCCACACGCTGACAGATTTGTAGGGAAGCCATTAACTGTCAGAATCTGGGGTGGAATAGACTCCAGCTATTGAGAACAAGGGAAAAGGGGCATCTTCCCATCAACCCAATGTTGATTATTTTATTTATGTTCAGTTTATTTATGTTCATCAGTGCTTGGATTTAATTGGAGAGCTCTTAACTGAGTAAATCCAGTTGGCACATGGATCATCATATGGGCTCACGGTTGATGGAATATATTTTCAAGAAAACAAAACATCTGATTGTTTCCATTGCTTCTTTGTTCTAAAAGTTCGTCAAAATGCCCCTCCAGGAAGCTTAGGTAGCCCTGTGTGGGATAATGGAGTAGTCCTCTTATCTGGATCTTGAGATACTGTCCTAGACCTTCACATGATCCTGTCTCGGTCACATAGGTTGAGTCTGAAATGACTCTGTCCACAGTGATTCTCAGCCTGGGATCAGGGATGGCATAGCACACTTCTCCCTGGGCTTCTGAGGAGGTAACTGGGCTCCACATTGACAGCATTACCCCAGAGTGGAGCCTAGGGACCTTGGGTGACAGGTAAGCCTACAAAGTAAGTCACACAGGGGAGGTCACGAGGACAATAGTGGATGGACAGAATCACTGCTAAAAACTGGAAGCTTTGAGCCGAGTTCTTGTGAGACAGATAGAAACATGGACTCTCAGCTTGAGAAGTTAAGAACAGGAGAGTGGGAAGAAATGCAACTGGCTTGTCCTGGTTCCTGCTGTGACTATTCTTAAGCCAATTGTTCATTCCCTCATAGGGAAGGGTGCTGGTTGGCCAGCTTCTGTGCAATCCGTGCTGTAGACTAGAAGCCCAGACATCACCCATAAATTATGACTCGGCATTTCTCTGGCCTTTGACCTTTTATAAGGATGGTCCCACTTTTGGTATTATGATGGCTCCCAATACAGTGTCTCAGAGCTGACTGTCAGCAATAATCTACCTAGTGGATCATCAGCTATGACCCCACTATTCAACTGCACTGTGCAAAATCATATGCTAAGCCATGCCAGACCAAGGAATGAGAATCCGTGAAAGAGCCCTGGGCCAGCATCTCTCCCAGGTCAGGGAGTCACCTGTTTGCAGCTGGTTGAACTTCTCATGGATCCCAACCAATAAATGGCCAGGGTATAAAGGGTCCTTCTTCTCCCAGATTCATGCCTTCTCTCTCCTCAGTGCAAACAGTGGTCAACCTGCCACATTTGCTCTGTTTATGTCAGCTTCAGTTGACATCCAGAAGTCTCCTCTTCTACTGCAGGGCATCCAGCTCCAAGTCTCCTAGCTTGGCCAGGTGAAAAGTCACTTCTGGCTAAAGTGTGTTTTCACTATCTTAGACCACTTTCTACATGCCTTATTGTTCAAGGCCAGTCTCTAGTAATATCCCAGCTAGCCTCTGAGAAAGACAAAACCAGCCTGCAAATCTCCCCTAATTTTATACCTACCCTGCCCCCCCCCAGCTTCAAGAGTGAAAAGTGTGCATAGGAACTGTGACCTGACCTCTGTCTTCCTTCTCTGCCTGGCCTCCCTTGGGAGTGAGGTGGGTTCTGTCCTACAAGCCAGGTGCAAAATCCCAGCAGTGCTGGGAATGAACCAAGAGCTTTGTAATCTTTCTGATAGCCTGGCCTCCCATTAGGGGCTGACTTAATTGACTCGGAGAAGGACATGGCTCAGGTATCTCTTCATAGCCTGGTGGGCGATTTGATGTATAGACAGGGCTGAGAACCCTTCTTAAGTCAGAACTGCGGGACTTTCTCCTTTTCTTTGGAGTAAGCTTTTGTGCCCCAGGCCTTCTGGGCATGCCTTTTGATAAAACTGAAGCTGTCTGGAGCCTGGAAGTCCTCAGAGAGGCCTCACTCAGGATAGCATAGGTCTGAAGAGATTTAAAAAAAAAATCTAAGTCAGTCAAAGAGCCCTCTTTGTTTTCACTGTTTCACCTTTAAACACAGGAACTTTCCAACCCTGTGGGAGGAGCCTGGGGGTTCTTACTGTAGGAAATTGAAACTCATCAGCTCATCATGACTGCCGTCAAGTTCGTCCAGAGGCAGGACACACCTAGCCATGCTGGCATATATATAGCTAGACAGTGAGGAAAATTACTTGCCCCCTCAATACTGAACGCCTTAGCATATTCAGCACTCTGGGTGGGGACACAAATAGATGTGACAGGATATTGAGAAGTCTAAGGGAAGACCCACTTTTTGAGTTGCTTACTCCCTGCAAGGTCCTGGACAGCACCTCCTAGTGCCTGGCTGTGTTTTCTTTGAACTTCAGTGCCTTGGAATGGAACATGCATTTGGTAGTACACCAAATCCAGAGTCTGGCTGTAGGGAATGCTGGAAAGCTGCCCCCCTCACACCCTGTGCCCACCAACCCATGCAATGGATGGGCAAGGGTGGGGCTAAGGGTTATCTGAGCACCCAGGAGAACAAGTGAAGCCTCAGCCAAGTAACACAATGAGGGCAGAGCTCCAAAGACAATGATCACAAGAAGAGAAAGTCCTGCTTTCTAAACACCCATCCTACTCTGTCCTCCATAGGGCTCAGGTTACCCTACTCAGCAGGTTGAACACTTTACATCTAGGGCAGATATCTGGAGTAGCAATTCTTTGAGAGACACCCAGAGACAAGCTGCTACTAAATTTCCTATTAAACAAGTACAATGAACTCTTAAGGAAAATTAGATTACTCCAAGAAGCAAAATAGTGACATTTCTTCAAGATGTCCCTCTCAAACAGACCTTGAAACCTGAGACACCTATTTCCAAAGGCTCAGAGCTCCCAGTTTCTGGAACAGGAAAGGAAAATCATCAGATTTACCATCAGCAGAAGAGCTGAGAATGACTCCTTGCTTTGAGGGTTGACCTGGGCTCTGAGTATTTCAGCTCAGCCTCTTTAACCCCCAGAGCAAAGACAGGTGACAAGAACAGACTGTCTCTGTCAGGCCACCTGTGACTGTCAGTGAGTCGGCTAGGTGCGTGAGAGCTCTCCATGCTATGACTCCACCTCTCCTGCCAAGTCACTTCTGTCTGCCCCGTCCTTGGTTGCGGCTATGTCTGAAACACCCACTGTGGTCTGTGCTCAGATCTCAGAATGGCTGTCTTCTCAGAAAGGTGGGGAGGTAGACAGAACAGGGAGGTGTCTGTGGGGACAATCAGAGCAAGGAGGATGAACAAGTGACCAAGTGGTTTTTGGTAATGATCCCCACTAGTCTATCCACAGAGGTAGAAAGAGCCTCACAATATTTGTGGAATTTATTGGAGCTACCAGTAGTCTTATGACCCTAATTGACAATTCTCTGTACTGTTGAGGTAAGAACAAGGATAAGAAAATGAAACACAGGAGCATGGAGGCCTTTCTTGATGCTCCCCACATTCTCCATGGTGATGGCTTGTCCTGGCCCTGCCCTCAAACGCCCTGTCTTCTGGAAGGTCATAGAACCCAGCACAGACTCAAATCCAGCCATCCATCCTGCTCACTGCATCTCCCAGCCATGCCTTCTCTGATAAAGGAGCTGGCTTTTCCGCAAAGCCTCTCTTTTAAGAAACACATCCTGAGTTTCCCCACCAGGCACTGAGATTCAGGGTGCTCTGATCTGGCCTCCAATCCTCAGATCACAGCCCCACAGCATTTCTCAAACTGTCAGTGTAGCAAGGTCTCCTGTGGACCCACCTCTCAACTACTGTTGAGCTGTAGGGGTTTTGGGTGCCTTTCAAGAAAAAAAAAAAGAATATATATAAAGTCTTGTGTCAGGTTGAAAGCTGTAAGTCAAACAAGTAATTTTGAGAACACGCAGAAACTTTGGTTTATGTTTATACAGAATAAAGGCTCCTCACTGAGAGTTGAGCTGTAGGCTGGTTCTGCATAATCCAATAATTTTTTTCCTAGCAAATTGGTTCTTGATGTTAAACTACTGAAAGCATAGTATCAATCACATTCCCTCTTGCTGTTTCTCTGCTGCCCAATCCTTTTGCTCCTCCAATAGCTACAATTAATTATCCACGGCTCAGTCCTTGCCAGCACAGCCTGAGTTTTCCCCTCAAGGGGGCAGAGAGGCTCATGGCATGACGTTCAAGAGTCAAGTCAGAGGTCTGCAGCGGGGTTCTCACTCCATCTGGGAGCATGTCAATCTCCCAAAGACCTTGATTCCTTTAAAGTCAGTTGCGTTTTCTGTTCTGCCTTGCTGTGTGTTGTATAATCTTTGTCTTGGACTAACTTTAAAAAATTCTCTGACTGGGAAATATAAGGCAATTGTGTTGCTTATGTGCAGCTGTGTAAGAACAAAGAGCACTATCCCGGCTCTCTATGGATGCTTTGCTTGATGTGCGGAGCAGTTGAGGCTAGGAACTGTGAACGCACCTGCTCTTTGTGTTGTGACTACACACTAGGGTCCGGAAAGTCACCCATAATCACACATGTTCACATTGCTACTGGGAAATAACCAGCCTAAGAGGATGAACGAAGCCTTTGAACAGCTCCACAGAAGATGGAAGTATGTTTTGCTGCCTAATGAATTTTGAGCCATAATGAAGAAAAATGAAAGTTAAGGATTTTTTTTGTTAGTTTTTTGATTTGGGGACTACAGATAAGAGATTGTAGTGCTCTGTTCTTTTCCTCTGTTTTCTAGAAGCCAGTCTCCGCTAGAGACCCAGAAGAGACCTGCCACCATCGGCCTCTGGTGTTCCTAGGTAGAAAAATTATCTTCTCCAAGCCTGAACTCAAGATCACCCAGAAACATAAATGCAATATGGAATCCAGAATGGGGCTGGCAGCCTCAAAAGATATAGATTAAGATTGGGGTTCAAAACTGTGGTCCCTTCTGAAACATGGTAGGTAAGGAGGAAGAGATCCCTCTGCTCAAGCTGAGGGAGGAAAAGGTACCAGCCACTTTCCAAATCACAATCCTGCCTCTACTCCCCTTGAAGCTTATCAGACTGGGCGCTGACCAATGCTCCTGGCACCATTACATATATGATGCTTTTTTTCTTCTTCCTCTTCTTGATGCAGTAAGAGTCAGGCAGCTTTCTAGTCTGAATACAGACACTAAAGCAGTTCTAAATACATTCAAGATGCCTGCCTGCCTTCCTCCCTCCCTCCCTTCCTTTGTTGATTCCTTCCTTCCTTCCCGCTCCTCCTTCTTGCCCTTCCTCCTCTTCTCTCTTCTTTTCTCTCTCCTTCTTTTCTTCCCTTACCCTCCTTCTCTCTCTTCTCTCTCTCTGTATCTCTGAGAAACAGCCTTGGTGGGTTTTCTCTGTATAAGAGAACCATTCAGTAGCACTTTCAAGCCACCTGGCAGAGTACTGTTGTGGCCTGACTCCATCAGCATCTCTTGCTTTGTCTGGATTATCTAACCCTTGCAATATCCTAGCCAATGCCTAAGAAGAAAGGAAACTCATCCCATCATCAAACATAAAAAAATCCCCAGTCTTCTGAGAGGAAAGGAACAGCATCTTTGGGTTAACTCCCTACTCTGGGAGTCACAGGCATGTGTATATGCCTGTGTGTGTGTGTGTGTGTGTGTATGTGTGTGTGTGTGTGTGTGTGATTGTGTGCACCTGTACACTTTAGAGTTTATTAAAACTTTTCCAGCCAGTTTAGTATTTAAATCAGTGGAAACAAAGACTCTGCTCTTGAAACCTTGGACAACATCCTGCCAATTTCATCTATCTGCCCTGACCCAGTGGACAGAGGCAACCTTCCTTACAGTGAACAAAAGGTCAAACACCTTCTGTCTCTGTGACCACTCAACCAACCCCAGGAAGGGTTGTCCATCCTGTATGGATATCTAAGGGTACAAAAATTCCTCCCAGTGTCTGCAATAACATGAAACTTTGATACCTCGACTTCTGGGCCTTCCATGTAAGGAAGAAAGGAAGGAGGATCCACTTTGTCTTTTTCTTGGCAGAAGAAAGCAGATACAGAGAGGAAAGAGGATCGTTGTGGGTATGAGATAAAGTTTTAATTTGGCCCAGTTTCTCTCTGCAGAAACCAGTACATGCAAATGTTTGCTTGGCTCTAGTGTCATCAAACAACTGTGGTTTAAGAACCATGCTACAAAAATGTCACTTTCTGTAAATATAGCCATTCCTCAGCTACAAAGCTGCTTTTGAGAAGACTCTGAAATGCTAAGAATGCTTTACTTAATCAGCAACAGGGATGAGAAGTAATAATCTTGGGCCAGATCCTCATAAGTAGAAACTAGGTTTAGATGGAGCCACAATGCCTTTTATTGCCTATAGTCTCTCCTCTGGTTTTCACACAAGTTATCATGACTTAGCCAAAATTGGTTTAGGGCTATTTTAAAGTCAACCTAATCTGTACTCCGACTTCCACAGCATGTTGCCAACTGTGTCAGCAAGATAATCTTTCCCTCCGTTTCTCAGGTGAGGGTGCCATATGTAGGCCATTTTCCAGAAGCACTTGACCTTAGATTCCTTCAGCAACATATGTGAGTCCATGGTGCCTTGAGTGTATTTACTGCAGACCTGAGAACACTTGGCTTTCCTGTGCCTAGGATGCTGCATCTGTCTATTGGCATTATAACCAACCTGCCCCTAGTAGACCCAGAGAGAAGTATCTGTTTCTGTCTCTGTCTCTCTTTTTCTCTGTCTCTCTCTGTGTATGTGTGTGTGTTTGTGTGCTTACACATATGTATGTATTGAACCACTAGAAAGTAGCCAGTGGCCCAGCAAGAACAGAAGGTGGTATGAATATGATGGATTCCCATAGGTGTCAATTAGACACTGGAAGTGCATGCCTTGACTACACAGAGACAGAACAGTCTAGCATTGAATGACACAAAACCGCAATTCTCAACTCAAAGAGAATAAGAGGTAATTTTATTCTGGAGCAAGTGACCATGGCCCTGAAACACTCACTCAGATTACCCCATGTCCTTGCTTTTCAAAGGAAAAATAGTTTCTTGGAGTTTATAGTAACAGAAAAAAAGTCATAAATCAAGGCAATTTTAAAACACAATCATGGATACATCAGAAAAGCAGGTGAAAGCCAAGCAGCCAGGCCTCAGATGTTATTTGATAGCATTCTTAGCCCTTTGATGGGTGAAGAATGGGTTTTTGTTAGGTAAATACATTGCAAAAGTTTTTATCTGTTTGTTGTGATGTTAGATTCAGCTTTATCTGCTACTTACAGGATGTTAGGCCTGACACAGAGGTGAGCCAGCGATGGCTATTTGGTAAGCTAAAGATCTCCCAAGATAAATTGTAATTAGGTTCTGAAACTTCAGCATTCCAACCTCTCTAAATTCATTCAAGTTTTAATCAGCCCATCAGACTGTGCACATAGTTTTTTTTTTTTTTTCCAGGAATTTTTGTTCACACTAGAAAAAGAGCCACAGGTAAGCTGCCCTTCTTTCTCCCAATACCACTGCCTGAGTTTCTTTACTACTTCTTTCATTATTTTTTTTCTGAAATAAAGTTTCAAATAGACAAGGTTGGACTCAGCCTTACTACATAGCCAGGGATGACCTTGAACTCCTAATACTTCTGTTTCTACCTTTCCAGTACTGGAATTAAAGACATGTACCATCATACCCAACAGTCTTTTGCCTTAAATAGACTTTCTATGCTAGAGTAGTGCTTCTCAACCTTCCTAATACTGCAACCCTTTAGTACAGTTCCTCATGTTTTGATGACACCCCAGCCATACAATTATTTTGTTGCTATTCCATAACTTTAATTTTACAACTGTTATGAATCATAATGTAAATATCTAATGTGCCACCCCAGAGGGGTCAAGACACATAGGTTGACTGCTGTAGAGTAATTTTAATTAGCACACAGCAGCAGAGAAGATGCCCAGCTTTCTCTCCAGATCCCTTTGCCCATCGCCCTGACCTTACGCATCCTTACCCTCATAGTCTACGTCCCTTTCCTCTGTTTTCTCTGAGGGATTAAGAGTTGGAAAGATTTTTCTGATAGGCAGACAGACATGGAGAAGGGCCATGGCCAAGTAATAAAGGTGGCAAACTTCTAAGATGGTGGCTTCTGGCTTCTTTTTCCCTTCTATAATCTGAGACAGAAAGAAGCTTAGCAGCTGAAACCAAAGACCTGCCAGTAATCCCCTTGTGATGGACTAGCTGGATGAGTTTGATGCTGGATCAGGACATGTTATATAACAGTCGTGGGCCAATCAGCCATCCTGTCTTTCTTCAAATTGATCAGCCCTGAATTATGGAAGGAAGACTCTTCAGAGTATGGGTAACACCAGTCCCTAAAAAACTGGATTTTTTTGGCTTCCTAAACCCCTGCCCCCCATCTTTGCAGAGGGTCTTTTTCTCTGTGTGTCTGCTATATTTGTGTGTTTTTTTCACCCCAGTAAAAGCCTTTCTTCAACTGCTGATCTGCCTTCCCCTCTTCACTGTGTTTATGATTTCTCCTCTGCTGCCTGCCTTTTAATTCTTTAACTGGCAGAGAAAGTGAATCTGATCGAGGCCCATGGACATTAACATTTCCATGGTCTTTCCTGCAATAGCCTACTCACTGCAGGACCAAAGAACACTAAGATGGTCATTAGGGTCATCTCCCCAGGAGCCTACCCTTCCTGGGGAGGAGACGGACAATGGACAATGGTTGCTGGGGAAGGAGGCCAGTGCTGTAGTGAAAGCTGCTGTGAGGCTGTGGTGAGTCTGCAGTCACCAGGGTCCAGCAAGGACAAAAGTAGGAGAGCCTTGGAAGCAGAAGGTACTGTAGCTGCAGCCTCCAAACTGTGTCTCATCTAGGAGTGTGTCAAAATCATGAAGTCTGAGGACTGAAATCAAGAGTTTTCCACTCAAAATCATGGTTGAGGAGACCATATGTGGGGCAGTGAGTGGCTGATACCTGTCCAAAAACAACTGATGTTAAAACAGGTGTCCAAGAACAGAGGATGGGGTAGGAAAGCTTTTGCAGGTCATCTGTGATTTATTCAGCTCTGAGGTTTGGGCCACATAGAAAGATGGATCCAAATCCCTCAAGGATGATTATAGTCCATGTTTCAGAGATTCAGCCCTGACAGCTTTTCCTGCCTGTGCAAAGTAGTCTTATATCAATGAGATACATGCTAGAGTTATCTGAAAGGGGAGAACCTCAATTGAGAAAATGCCTACATAAGATCCAGGCGCAAAGCATTATCTTTTTAGTGATTACTGTGGGTGTGCCCAACCCATTGTGGGTAGTGCCACCCCTGGGCTGGTGGTCCTGGGTTCCATAAGAAAGCAGGCTGAGCAAGCCATAAGGAGCAAGCCAGTAAGCAGTACCTTTTCATGGCTGGTATCACCTGCTGCCTCCAGATTCCTGTCCTGTTTGAGTTCCTGTCCTGACTTCCTTCGATGATGAACAGATATACATAAGTGTAAGCCAAATAAACCCTTTCCTCCCCAAATTGCTTTTTGGGTCATGGTGATTTGTATCAGCAACAAAAACCCTAAGTAGGACACTGCCCTAGGCTGGAAGGTTTCAGCATTGCTCCGGCTTGTTTTCTGGAAATTCCAGCTTTGGCACCATTTCCTGTTTGGATGTTTCAAAGCCTCTCCTGCCAAATGCTTGATAAACTATATATATATATATATATATAAAAAGCAATGCAAAGCTTAGCCCTGTATCATTTGTCTCCTTCTCAGCTCTCTGGACTCCATAAGGAGGCTCTGGGCCTTGGGCAAGTAGGAGCAATTGTGTCAACTGCCAGCCCCAAGGTCCTCATGACCAGTGCCTGGCATGGCTCCAGTAGAGCAATGTGGCTGTGATGGCGCTTACCCTGACATTCAGAGAATTGTGAATTCCAGAGGTAGATAACAATGAGAGATGAAGCTCTGAGCTGACCACGGGCTGTGGGATTGTTATTTCCCATCAGCACGAAATGTACGGTTATTACTTTAGTGATAATGGCTCGAGAATCATCGGAGTGCATCTTCCTTAGCTTGATTTTCAGTCTGTTATTTAGACAGATGTTTAAATTCAAGTCTGGCTTATATTTTTATCGTGAAATCTCAGATCCCTATAGGTACTGGTTGCATTGCTCAGTGCTGGGGCCCCATTCTTCCAACCTCCCCCTTCCTCCTGTCCTTGTCTCCTGAAATGGGGCTGTCCCCAGTGGAATAATGCCTGTGGGAAGAAATACCAGTCCCTGACTAAGCCTAGCTCTCTGACAAAGCAGGGTTGAGATGGACAGGAGTGATGATCTACTACTACTTCATCTGCCTGAACCAAGATTATCTTCACAATGTCACTGCCTTCTAAGGCCCATGTGCCTTGATAGTGGATACCATGGGCTACAGTGACAGGCCTTTATCCAGCATAGTCAAATTAAATCTCCACTCACCCCTGGACCAGTGTACTGACTTCAAATTCCCTGAATCATCTGTGAAGCTGTCCTCACAGAAAGTCAGCACATTGGCACCCTTTATCATATGGCTACACTCTTACCAATACACCTGGTTCTGTTTTTCCTGATGCAGAGGGACCAGAAGTGGCTCTGTCTGTAGTACCATCATTGTCTCTAGACCCTAACAAAGGTGCTAGTCATAGGTATGGCCTTGGTAACAAAGGTATGGAGCAAGGTCACATTGCTAGGCTGCTTTCTTGAGTACCAATGTACTCTGATACCTACAAGAGAGAGGATCAAGTTCTTTCTAAAAGGACATGGAACCAACCACACCTCAATTTCCTGCAAGGTTACCATCACTAAGGAAGAGCAGGGGCTGTGGTTCATATGGTGGGAATGTCAAACTAAAGCTGTTTCCTCCAACCCTTGAGCATAGATACATACAGAGCTGAGGTGCTCGGGAAGAACACAACCACAGTGGAACCAGTTCTTTGGATTTAATGTGCTAGTGTTACCTCTGAGACCCTTGGCTTCCTTTTGTGTGCAAATGAGTATGACTCCTCCTCCTTGTTCAACTCAGGAGTAGGGAAGAAAAACAGCTCAGGAGTCTGTGTTCTTCTCAGTCTCTTCTTATTATCTGAGGGGGTTAGCCAAATCAGAATTTGAAACTCAAAAGTTTAAGAAGATCAGTTTCACTATGACCTAAAGTAAGACTAAAGCAGTTTCCCACATGCTTTTCAGTCTTATCACATACAGGATTAAGAAATGGTCCTGTAGAGCACATCAGGAAGAGAGTCACTTTACTAGTAGTTTGAGCTCCTAAGGACTGTGATATGTAAACAAACAAACAAACAAACAAATAAACAAACAAAAAACAACCAAATGGATGGGAGGGTGAATGGGTGGACTCTGACCCAGTATGTAGAAACATAAGTCTGAACTTTCTGCATTTTCAATGAAAGTATGGAAACCCAGCACCTATGAGGCTTCTGTTTCCTTCCTTGTAAAAGACCAGATTCCTGGAGTTAGAAGATTCTTTACCCTGGTCTCCTCAGAGCTTCAAAGATGCTCTTCTCTCTACTTAGAACATCCTCTTCTAATCAGGTGGTGGCAGCACATACATTTAATCCCAGCACTGGAGAGGCAGAGGCAAGTGGATTTCTGTGAGTTTGAGGCCAGCCTGGTTGATAGAGTGAGCTCAAGGACAGCCTAGGCTACACAGAGAAATCCTTTCTTGGAAACAAACAGACAGACAAGAGTTCTCTCCTTCCCCGTATGACTCTACCTGTGGCAGTTTGAATGAGAGTGCTCCCCCACAGGTCCCAATATGATAGGTTTAATATGACTGAATACTTTGTCTTTATTTGGTGGAACTGTTTGGGAAGGATTAGGAGGTGTGGCCTTGTTAGAGGAGATATGTCACTAGGGGTGGGCTTGGAGGTTTTAAAAGCCTGGGATAATTTTCTCTCTCTCTCCCTCCCCCCCCCTCTCTCTGTGTGTGTGTGTGTGTCTTTAATGCTCAATAAGATGTAAGCTCTCAGAAACTATTTCCGCACCATACTTACCTGCCTGCTGCCATGCTCCCTGCCATGACAGTCATAGACTCACCCTATGAAAGCTTTAGGTTCCAAAAAAAGCATTTCTTCTAGAAGTTACCATGGTCATAGTGTTTTGTTATTATAATAGAAAAGTAATTACTAATGCCACCCTTATATATCAGTCTGCCAGCAGCCTCCAAGGCCAACACTCAGAAACTACCTGTTTTCCAGGGGTAACTCAATCAGTGTTATCCTGAGGACTCTGTCCCCAGTTCAGTTTCCTTCCTCCTCCTCTGAACCTGTGGCTGGTCCAGAACAGGACGAATGCTGCTTTCATGCTAGCTATACTTTCTAACCTCTATCTGAACCAGCACACAGTGGGTGCTCATAAGAAGCCATTATCTGGAGCCTGTTATAAATCAGAAAATGATAACAGGAATTTTTCCTAGTTGATATATGGTTGACAAGGCTGGTCACTGTTTCCTGAAAGGTCTATGTGCTTGTGTGTTTCCTCTCCAGGAACCATGGACACTCTCTCTTTCCAGCTTCTCCATTACTAGCAAGAGCCTGCGGGGAGGGAAGAAGGGCTGCCTACCACTGTGCTGCTAAAGAAATGGGATATAATTAACTGTGCCTTCTTCCCTGGGGAAACAAACAAACAAAAAAACAGATTAAGTGAAAATAAACAGCCAAGGAGGGGCAAATGGTCCACTGGGTTCCTTTTCCAGACCATGTTGGGTATCTGTTGATTGACTTCTTCTCAAGTAGATGAGAGGTTTGTGATGCCATTCCCCTTACTTACCCTTCAGCCACATTGAAAAAGTTTTTATAGAGCTGTGAATAGCAGATGAGGTTGTGAAGGACTATATGCTTAGGAGTAGCAAGATAATCTGCAGAGGACCTGTTTGAGAAGGGGAGGGGTAGATGGTAACTCTGGGAAATCCCTGCCCCCTCCTCATTCATCTGTTCATTCACTGATCTCCTCTCTCCCTTTTTCTCCTTCTCTCCTTCTCTCTCTCTCTCTCACACACACACACACACACTCAGCCCATAGCCTATGAGAAAGCCCCTTCTGATGCAGACAGGGCCATGACCCACATTCCCACTTGATGGATGAGGCTGTCTAGGACCAGACTCCCTCAGACTAGCAAAGAGGAGAACCCCTCCTGTCTAAACAGCCAGCTCCTGGCTTGGCTCCTTAAGCTGATGGATGGGTGCTGTTCAAACAGGGAGGATTATGTGTTTCAAGTCCTAGCTCTCTGGCTCCTGAGGTTCGACAGGACCATTTGTATATCAGAAGCAATTTGAAAGCCTAGATTCCTCCTGTCAGAGGGAAGGTAGTAGGGATTCTGGGAGTTTCTGGGCCTTGATCTTTGAATGTTCCTTTTTAATTTAACTTAAGGGTGATGAATTGAGATGTTGGTTGATTCCCATTGATTTGGAAATCTGGGGAGTTTTACAGGTCAGAGTAAGCAGACCTTCAGCAGACCTGTGGACTCTCAGACAAAGGGGCCTCTCCTGTTGCGACTGCGGTGTTTTCATCCTGTCACAGGGAGCTCACAGAGACCATTTGTGAGGAGGGCTTTGCATGTGGCATGCCTGGTCCTCAGCAAGTGCCCCTTAAGTACAGACCGTTACATGTGTCAGTATCTGTTGTGAGCCTCCAGCTAGCATCTGGGGTCACTAAGGAGGAGAGAACTTTGTGGCATTTCACAAACTTCATTTTCAGTGGGGGAAATATTTGAGGGAGAGAAAGAGAGCCCACCAGGAGTGCCAACATGGCCTCTGATTCTAGGCCCTTTCCTGGCTGCACTTATTTGTAGCTACCCAGACCATGCCAGTGCTTCTGGCCTCTCAGGCCTTCAGCAGAAAAGAAGAGCAGCATTCCTTCTGGAACCCTATGCCCCTCCCTGACCAAGGATCAGAAATGTGAAGGGACCCCCAGCACTGTCTGCAGAGCACACTGAGTGAATTTTGACATTTCTGAAATGCAGTGCAGAGGTTAGTGTCAAGGGTGAGAAATGGTTCTTAAAGCTGGTGAAGGACGCAAGTAAGGAAAGCTGTCCCCACGTGAGAGTGAAGCATTCATGGCCATGGTAGAAAGGACAGGGGATGCTATTAATGGAGAGGTGCTGCATCTAGCGGGACTTTGGGAGTTCTGCACAATCACCAAGAGGCAAGGGACAGCAGACTTTTGCTGGCTGGACACTGACTGACACATGGAGTCAGTGGAGGTCCCGTGGAGTATGAGAAAGGTGGGGGTCCTCTGTGTGTATGCAGTAGCCATTCGCCTGTCCATTGTCCACCTGTTCACCTACATTAGCTGGAAGACCCCTCAGTATAAGCATGCTGGCAAACTCGGACTGTCTCCTTACAGCATGTCCCATAGCCTTATGGTGCTATTCATGTAGGGAGCCACTCTTGAACAGGCAGGGAGCTACCATCAGGGCTCCTCACTGAAGCACTGTGGAAGAGGGCAGACACCAACTGACCCCCAAGCAGAAGAGAATATATAAGGGATAGGCCATGCTCAGATCACCCAGCACCCAAAACAGAAAAACATACATCAGCCTTAGCACATTCTTGTAAACTGAAAGGATGTGCTCTGATGGCTTCTAATAGCTTTCCCACAAAGACAGAAACACTAAAATTTTTAAATATGCTTCAAGCATGCATGAAGATGCATGCTCAGAAGGGATGAAAGAGAGCTGGTAGAGGGTGTTTGCTTGGGCAAAAGTCCCAATATGAATCATGAGATGGGGACTGTTGGATCGGGTTTTATCAGTTTGTTACCAAGACCCTAGAGCCTCTATAAGACAGTGAGTTTATAGGGCTGGAGTAGGGCAGCTTCCAGCTTTACCTCTCTGCTCTAACTCTAAATTACAACTTTTGTGGATCTGTTATTATTGTTATTATTATTATTATTATTATTATTATTATTATTTAAAGTCTCACTATGTAGCCATCAGTTGGCTTGGTAGGCTTATAGAGATCTGCTTGCCCCTGCTTCCTGAGTCTAACGTGTGTGTGTGTGTGTGTGTGTGTGTGTGTGTGTGTGTGTGTGTGTGAGAGAGAGAGAGAGAGAGAGAGAGAGAGAGAACAAGAGAGAGAGTCACCACTCCTGACTAAATTACACCTTCTTAGAACCAGAGGAACAGAAAAACTTCAGCTCACCAGGTGAATCTGCATTGTAAGCCCAGCCTTGCTAACAGTGGTTTTGTTTGTTTGTTTCCTTGCTTGGTTTTGGCTGTAGCCCAGGTCCTATGCCAAGCCTGGAGCTGTAAGGACTGGGAAGGAGGAGGTTAAGTTACCACTAAGGTGGAACAACAGTAAAGAAGAAGCCAGACATCTGTGTTAGACCATTGCACATCTCTGAACCCCACCACGCAACCTAATGCATGTGGCCTTTAAGATAGCTTTTTCCAAAACATGGCAACATCATCTGGCCACCAAACCAGTGAGGAGGCAAAAGAGGCCTAGAAAGAGAACAAATATTAATCTTGTATTCTCACCTCCACCCAGTTAAATGCTATGTGGTGACTTGCAGTCTTTGGATCCTTTGTTGGCAGAAGAAGGCGGCACATAGAGACTGCACACCCTGTCCTTAGGGATGCCAGAGATGGATGCCCCACTGTGAGTCTCCAGCCCACCTTTGTAGACCTAGAAGCTCAATGCATCTGTCACTCTCCAGGCACTTACTGGCTTTGGAGAAGGGATGTTCCAGTGGGGTCACCAAAGCAAAAGGTCCTCTTGGGTAAATCAAAGACCACACCCAAACCCCTCCCCGACCATGAGCTTGAGATTGTAAATCTACTGCCAGCGCCTGACTGACTGCTCTTGCTTTCTTCTGCTGCTTCTTTTCAACACATGATTTGTACAGGAAAAAATTACATGGTTGTAATGCTATTTCTTTGTGCTGACAAGAAGGAAAATGCTTCATAGGCCAGGGGATGGGAGAGCACTTATTCTACACAGTACAGCTCTTTGGGTCATTATTGAGCAGTTACCTGGAGAAGCCCTTGAATTGTGAGCTAATGCCGCTGTAAATGGATTTGCAAATGTGCTCTGTGCCGTCCAGGTGGAGCGCTACCCATGCTGGTGGGCTGTTTTTCTGTAATTCTCACAATGGCTCTGCTCATTGTGCCAGGGTATTAGCTGCTTAGTGCCTGTTTGGGGTTATGGAACTGTTCACCATTTGCTTATAGAAAAACACAGGATAATAACCAGGGAGTGGGCAGTCTGTCATAAATGATGTTTTCCAAGTTGAGTGGGTGACATATTTAGCTTGTTGGTCCCCTCTGTTAAGTTTTTAAAATGAAAATTAGCTTTTCCCCTATAGTTTGTGAAAGAATAGAGGGAACTGGGGAGATGACTCGGTGGGGCAAGATCTTGTCAAACAAGCACAGTGACCCACGTTTAAGCACACGGGAAGCTGGATGTGCCAGTGTGTGTGTCTGAAAACACCCCACTCTTGTGGCAAGATGGGTGAGGAGTCAAGATTAGAGAATCGCCAGAGGGTCAAGGGCAGTGCAATGGCAAAAACAGGGGCCCCTACCTCAGATAAGGTGTAAGGGGAGAGAGGACACCTAAGGCTGCTCTCTGACTTCCACACATGTGGAAGCACACACTGACACTCACACACAAGAGCTGTGAACACACACATACAGGCACACAGACCACACACACACACACACACACACACACACACACACACACAGTGTGGGGAGCACATTTGCTGATATAGACAAACAGGGGACCAATGAGTACAAAATCAGCTGAGTGTGACAAGGCGCTCTGTGATGGCCACGATGGGCAAGATAATACTAAAGGCACGCAGCCTTTGCAAGCTAATGCTAAGAACTGCCATGCAAAGCTCTGTCAACTGGTCGCTGAGCTGAGCCTTGCCATGCCCTCTGAACTAAAAGCTACACTTAGCCCAGCAGCCTGTCTCCAAGAACCTGTCAAAAGGCTTCACTTTGGCTTTTTGTAGGTAGTTATGCTGTCCCTGTGGAACCAGACATAGACATTGTGCATACTTGATAGAAACTGTCCCTCGGTCAGTATAGATTACACAGGACAGCTGACCATAAGAGACCCAAGGGCCTCTCTGTGCCATTGCATGAACTCAGGATCCAGAAAGATGCTGGAAGCATAAGGTCTTATTGGGTTATCTAACGGGGTCCACCGGGAAGAGAGAGGAGCTGCATAGTGAAGGTCTTCCTGTCCATCGTTCCTGCCCATTAGAGGTTAGAACATGTTTCTCATAGAATTCTGAGATTGGGAGAATGGGTTGATCAAAGATATAGACTGAAAGGAAAATCACAGATATGACACAAAGCCAAGTGTTTTCCAGAGTGGTGAAATAAGCATCCAAACTTCATTCAACACAAGCCACTGGCCTACTGGGAAAGAGTTCTGCTGGAGTGAAGGACGTGGCAAAGCATAGTGGGACAACCAGTACACAAAAGGGATGGGACAGCAGGTTCTATGAAAAGGAAATTAAACAACTTTGTTGAGAGGAAATCCAGACACATCCTGGTTTTCTTTCTTCAAATCCCAAAAGTTTTTCCTGGGGCAAAGAATGTTCTATAAATGTCCATTTTGCTAGAAATGTAGATTGCTTTAGGTGTGAATTGCAATTTATCAGTGTCAGTGTTCTCTGTATCCAAGACAACTGCTTCAAACACAGTGAAGAGAAACAGACAACATGGCCACGAGAATGTGCTGTAGGGAAAAAAAAATAATCTGCTATGAAAACGAATAAACAAATTACTATTATTAGCCACCAGTCTCTCTGCCCCATTTCCAGCTAAGGAAACACACTGAGGCATTGTAAGAAAGTGGGATTCTTGCAGATTTTTGAGATAAGGAGTCAGCCCTAACACTTCTGAAATCAAACAGGGTAGAAAGGATCGCTGCTGGAAAGTGATGAATCCAAGTGACTTGACAATTCAGACCAGTACAGGCTTTTCTCACCCTAGAATATGTGCTGTCTTCAACTTTAACTAGTTTATAGATCAAGGACAGAGTGATTACATCTCCCTTTGAGGTTCAGTTCTCATGACTGGCACTTGGTTCCCTGCTTCAGTCTCTGCTTCAGGCTGTAGCCAGGCTTCCTACATCAGGAATGTGCTGCAGAGCCCAAAGAAGTGAATAAAGCTCTATGCAGAACTGTTCTTTGAAGGAGCAGCAGCATCGTTCTGGAAAGAAGAGCTCTCTGCCATGACAACGTGCTTATCCAGGGAATTTAGCAGCCTGTTGAGCCGCGCCAGCCCATTTTGAAGGACTTGAAGCTCCCACCATCTAACACAGTGGTCTTTCCCTGGACCTGGTCTGGGGCTTCCACTCCACAGGTATCAGGCTTCTCATCTCTTGACAGAGCAAATAGTAGTCCAGTACAGCTGCAAAGTGAAAGGTGACTAGTGTCACGTTTGCAGAGGTGGGAGGAGACTTCTCAGAGGGGACCTCTGCAAAGTGTTACATTTAGGCTTTGTTCAAAGTGACACAAAATAATTCAGTCCTCTTGGAACCAAACACATCTCTGAGAAATCCTTCTCTTTATCCCTCCAATTCAAGCAAAAACTCATCATTTTCCTTGGTAGCACACAGGGATTTAAAAAATTGATCCCTTTCACCTAGGCAGGATGGCTCATGCCTCTAATCCCAGCATTTAGGAGGTGAAGGCAGGATGAGAAGTTCAAGGCCTGCCTCAGCTACCGTGTGAGTTCACGGACAGATGGAGATATACAAGACTGCCTAAGAATAAAAATGCTCCCTTGAAAATTCATAAAACTTCTCTGTCGCCCTGAAGAATTTCAAAGTTCTTATGTGTGATGGGCAAGAACATGCAGAGGTTCCTCCATCTTGTATTCTTGCTGAGGCCATTTCATATTTAACCAGAAACAGACCTCCTAGATAGAGGGTCCCATGGAAAAATTACCCAAGTCTATTCTAGGAGTCCCATATCAAGATGCCCAGCTCACTTATTGTAATTTCTGTTTAACGGCTTGCTTCTGCAAAGCCACTCCACCCCACTCCCACCCTCCTGCAGCTGCCAAACAAGATGTGTTTTTTAACCTTCAAAGACCTCATGCTCTGAACACTGTGGACTACATTTAAGTCTTGAATACCTGAATTTAGTCCATCCTTCTTGAACTAAGACTTTCAAATACTTGTAAACTGTGTCTGACTGGTCATCTCTGGTGGGCTCCCAATATCACATACACTAATGCAGGTTTTGTACCCAGGGAATGATCTGTGTTGTTTTTTGTTCCGAGGGACATCTTTTTGAAGATAGGTCTTCCCAGAGGGTTTTGAGCCTCTGGTCCATCCACCAGATGTAAGGGTACCTGGAAAGTCCCCATAGCTTGTGCTTCAATTGAAATCCTATTACTTTATTAACTGATGACAACTGAATCCAAATATATCTTCTGAAGTAACCTATTTTTATGCATTTATGCTTAGTTTTTAAATGCTGCGGCTGGACCCTGAAGCAACAGGTCTATGCCACAGGAAGTGGTGGACGGCAATGAAAGTTTTGGTTTCTTTAAAAACTCAGTTATGTTGTGTAAGCATGTTTTTGTTTTAATAGCAAGTGTGGGATTTTAGTATGGGCTTTAGTTTGTCCACAGCTGATAACTATCATGTGTGGGGCATGGCCTAGGGCTCTGAGGATATAGATATGAGAGCCTAGAAAGAGAAAGTGTGGTGTGTGATGGTGGCATGTGACCGGTGGCAGTTTTGGAGAAATCAGAGACTGAGAGTGTGACAGCTTGGAGGAGACAGGTGAAGAGAAATGCTTTGGGGTGCAGTGGCTTGGAGGAGACTGTTGGCCCCAAAAGAACCTATTGACCCTAAACAGCAGGGAGAAGAAGTAAAGAGGTCCGTGCCCCCTCTCCTCACAGACCTCCTCTCTCCTACTTAGGTTTGTGGGGCTGGTTGGGAGAACCTTCAGAGAACCCCAAATAAAACAGTTTGAAAGAAATGAGCTCAACAGTGGGCCACCCTTTTTCGACTGCTAGAGTGTTTAGGAGTCCAGCTGAAGCAAAACACCACACGTCTGGCATGTTCTAACCTTCTGTGGTTACTTTGGAACAAAAGGCAAATTTTACATCCCTTCTCCACACAGCATGGCAACTATACCTTTAATAAAGGCAGCAGTGATTGTGCTATCATCCTTGTGGTAACCCATATACACAGTGTAAGGAGCTGGTTTGCTATCCTCCAACAGCCTGCAACAATGGAGACTCTGCTACCTTTGTCATCAGGCAGAGTAAGCAGTTGATGCTGACTCAGAAATAGTATGAAGCGAGATTCCGTCCACATGAGCTGCCGGCAGATGTGGGCATACCGCAGAGAAAACAGATTCAGCATCCTCCAGAGAGGTGGAGTAAAGGATGGGAGCCAGAGTTCAGCCTGACTTTGAACCACATTATTTACCAGTCTAGCTATGTGACACACTTTTAAATTGGGCTGAAGAGAACTCAGCAAGAGAATCAGAAGCCTGCGGCATCCCAGAGACAGTGACTTAGTGGGCAGTAGAGTTGAAGAACCCAGAGAAGAGGCTGACCCAGAAACTGGAGCAGGATTGGCAGTGGCCCTCAGAGAGGTGGGCTACTGTTTACATGATGCTGACATCAAGGAGCTCAGGGAAGGTACCCAAGTTCCCCAGACCCAGCAACTGAGGAGGAAATTCTTGTCTCAAAGCTATGTTTTAAAGACAATATCTGAGACTGGCTTCAGAAACAAGAGGAGAAAAGACACCAAACTAGAGCCAGGTGTATCATTGAGACCAACTGTGGTGCTAGATGGAGAGGGCCATGGCTAAGCCAACTCTAACAGCAATGAGAAAGATACAACAGGAAAGACTTAATGTTTCTGCCCTGCTCCTAACCTGATGCTCCATTTGGAATCCCCATTGTGGATCCCGAGGCAGGAGCTTCAGCAAAAGCAGGGATGGAAGTAGAAAGGGCAGTACTACTTCACCAAACCCGTGTAGAGGCTGCTTTGCAATGGAGGGGCAGAGGTTACTGATAGCCCAGCCCAGCCCCTGAGTGCTCAGCACGTTCCCGCATCTGTGAGAACTGAAACTCCGTGAGCGAGCTGTGAGAAACTTAGCTCTGCTCATTCAGAAGCCGTGCTTTCCACACATGTACCCTTCTCAGTCCTGAAAGATGAGGCACATAGTCCTGAGGGTCACCTAGGAGACACTGATTCTACATTCCTGCATCCTCCTCCTCTGGGTGATCACTCTCTGAGTCTGACCAAAGCCAGAGGCTTCTCTTCCAGCGCTGTGGACTTACCTTCTTATGGCAAAAGGGACTTTGTGGATATGGCTCACAAGCAATTATGAGATAGGGAGATAGCCACAGATAACAAGGTAGGGCCTGATAATGAGGTCTAATCACATCTCAGGGTCCACACAGGAGGACAAGGAGATAGCAACAGAAGAAACAGCAGTGCGGCGATATCTTGGTCCTTTTCTGTGGTGGAGGCCATCATCTCTTGATTTCTCTTCCTGCTCCCTTCACACACCTCATTACTTCCTCACTCTCAGCCATACCTCATCTGATTACTTACTGTGGTGGCAGTGGCTTTTGTTCCTGCCAAGCGACAGCCTTCAGTGGTCCACTCTTTTCTTTTTTTGCCTTCTCTGTGCTGGTTGCTATGGTTTCTATTAGTTTCATTGTGAACGACAGAAGTGCTGACTGAATGACCCCAGAACCTTCCAGGGCCCAGGCTCATAGTCCTTGTTCTCATTACGTCAGCCAGTCCCCTACACCCTCTGAAGTGGATACCAGCACATCTGCCCAGAGATTCTCCTGAGCCTGCCTTCCACACTGATGTCAAGAGACATCCTGATTGTGCGGTGGCTGTTTCTGCTCTAAGATTTACAAATGGCTTGCTCAGTGCTGTAGTCTTCAAATTTGATTAGGACTCAGGTCTCCACTTTCGTGAGTGCATTCATGCTGACATCAAGGGAGTAGCTTTGTTATGAAGGAACAAGTGTGGCCTCTTCTCATCCTCCTCCTTCATCTCACCTCCCACTGTGGGGGCACACACAGAAAGTCTCTCACCATCTCAATAGTGAACTTCTCAACTTTTAAAACAAAGAACTGAAATCCCCTTTTATCTACTTTTTAAATTTTTTTCCCCAACATACTATTTTTATTAGTTATTTGGGAATTTTGTACAAAGCACCCCAATCACAGTGGAATTGCTTCCCATTCCTCCCAGGTCCACCCTCCCACTCTTAGGCACCCCCTCCCCAATTTGTGTTACCCATCTACTCATTGGCTCAAGGTCAAATTCCCAGCTGCCAGCCTCTTGGCGATCGTGCTGCCACTGGAGACCGTATTGATGTCCATGGTCAAAGCTGCCACCAGAAACCATGTTAAAATACGCATTTATTATTAACGACAGCCTTAGGTGTTCTGTTGCAGCAACAAAAGTGAAAATTGACACGGCAACAACAACAACAAAAGCCATTTGTGCTCCTATCCCAATCCCTGTGCCCACACACTCTGGCTGGAGGATTGTTCACTCTGTAGGTGACATATTTCAACTCAGAAATCGACCCACTCAGGATCCTGCAGGAAAAAAAAAAGTGCTTCACAGAGGAGGCCACTGGCAATCTCGCTGAGTCTCTGTGATCCAGCTGCCCCCCCCCCCCTGGGACAGCGATAAATAAACTCCCTGCTGCCAAGGGAGCTAGTCTGTACATGCATTCTTTTGCTATAAAATGGGTTTTCTGGTCAGAAGGAGCAATGTGTTAAAGGCAGTGAATACAGGAATCCATGAAGCCCACATGTGAGTGCTGAAGGAAGTGTTTGGCCATGGGAAGCAAAGCCCTTTGCGGTCTTATAAGCCTGAGCCAGGTGCTAGCCTGTTGTCATGCTAGGTGTGTGCATCACAACCAGTAAACTTTGGTCTGGGAAATACATGCTATGGGGGCCCTTTGTGGCCTTCTTGTCTCATGGCCACTTTCTATCAATATTTGGGCCCACAGAGAAAGCTTGGGGGAGACCGGAGAAAGATGAATAGGGTGTCATCTCTTCTCAGCTGTTGATAGCCTTTTCCTGGTGGATGCACTCTTGTGAACTTTTGTGGGTGTCTTTGTATTCTGAGTGTCTTCCAGGAAAAGCACCCACACTTCTTCCTTGTCACTGATACTGCAGGGTTCTTGCTCTCATGTCTAGGGCCACCCAGGAGGACATTAGCAAGAGGCAGTGAATGAGCACAGCTTCATACCTCTGGATGTCTCTGAGATGATACCCAGAAAGCTCAGATTTTTACATCTTGGGAGGATCCTCCTGTCTTTCTGCCCTTCTATCTATTTGTACTAAGGTTACTTAGCAGTAGTCTGTCTTTAGTTGGTTCCTGAATTTCAATCAGAACTACCTTCAAGAAGCAACATTTGTGGAACAAGAAGAGAAGGAACATGGTAGGGGTCGCCTGTGAAAGAGCCTGAATTTGTCTCACTCTGCAACTAGATCTGACTTGGGAATAGAAGCACTATAGATTTGACAGCTTAATAAAAATCAGGGAAAAAAATCCAGACAAAGCATCATGAGGCAGAGTCTCCAAAGATGACACTGTGTTCTTTTTGTATTGGCCATACAGTGTTGGGCATGGAGCCTGGTATTAAGAATGGTTTGTATCCCCAGTGATACTCCATTAAAGAAAACTAAGTTTTCATTTGTGAGTGGTTATGATTTGGGGATAGCTTCTGGGTTAGGGTTTATAGAGGGGACTTGTGTCCACTTTCTTTCTCAGCACCAGAACTCCGTTGGTCCAGGTCTGTGCAGGCCCTGTGCATGCTTCCTCAGTCTCTCTAAATCCACGTGTGTCAGTCTTGCTGTGTTTAGAAGGCCTTGCTTCCTTGGTGTCCCCCATCCTCTCTGGCTATTATAATCTTCCTGTCTTCTCTTCTGCAGAGTGCCCTAAGCCCTGAAAGGGAAAATTCGATAGAGACATCTAATTTAGGATGGAGCATTCCAAGGTTTCTCATTCTGTGCACATTGTCCAGTTGTGGGTCTCTGTACTGCAGGAGGAAGCCTCACTGATGGTGGATAAGCAAGCCAGGGATTCATGCATATAGCAGAGCATCATTAGAGTCATTTTACTGGTATGGCCCTTTAACAGAAACATAGCATTTGGTTTTCCCCTAGGCACCTGGCCTGTGTAGCCCCAGGTTCTTGACCATCATAGCAGTGTCAGGGATGGTTCCATCTCACAGAGTGAGCCTTAAACTCCGTTCAGATCGTGGTTGGTTACTCCTACATGTCTGGTGCCCCTATTGCACTAGGGCATCTTACAGCAGGTCACCGTTGTAGATCAAAGGACTTGTAGCTGAGTTGGTGTTCAATGTTCTCCTCTGGTGCAGAGTAATTTCCATTACTGTGAACAGTAGTCAGTAGGGGTGAAGATTCTAAAGAGGTACCAACTCAAGTTGTGTAGGTGTGGCCTTTCACAATAGGCCAATACTGTATGTTTTTGGAGACCAACCAATGGCCTTGGCAATAGCCTAAGTTCTCAAGGATTCCCTTTTGCCAACAACTTGATTAGATGTAACCCATCCCTGGAACTGGAGGCTTCATTTGATGGTGAGAGATGTCTAGCTGGGGTTCCAGCTCCCCAGTATTAGGCAATTCCATTTACCTTCATATAGGTTATCTATTGTAGGAGGCTTCTACTTCTTAGGATTCCATACAAACCCTCAAATGGCCCTTAGTTTTAGCTGTCCCTCCCTCATCTCCTTTTTCCCCCTTCACATTTTATCTTCCCCTTCCAGTATCTCCCCCCCCCCCCCCACCATCCATTCATACTATCTATTCTATTTTTTCTTCCTAGGGAGATCCAGTGTCCCTACCTCCAAGTCCCTTACTCTATACATAACCTCTGTGTTCCTATGGAATTTTTTAGCCTGCTTATCAAAGACTTAACACCCACATATAAGTGAATACACACTATTATTTGTATTTCTGTGCTTGGGTTACTTACCTCAGTCAGGATGTTTTTTTTTTTTTTTCCTAGCCTCATCCATTTACCTGAAAATGTTATGATTTCATTTTTTAACAGCTGATTAATATCACATAGTGCAAATGTAGCACATTTCTTTATCCATCCATCTGTTGATGGATATCTAGGCAGTTTCCAGTTTCTGGCTATTACGAATAGAGCAGCAATGAACATAATTGACTACATGTCTTTGTAGGAGGTTATAGAGTGCTTTGGGTATATTCCCAAGAGTGGTATATTTGGATCTATTCCCAGCTTCCTGGGGAACTGCTACACCGATTTCCATAGTACAAGTTTGTAGTCCCACCAACAATGCACGAGTGTTCTCCTTACTCCACGTGCTTGCCAGCATGAGCTGTCACTTATGTTATTGATCTTAGCTATTCAGACATGTTTAAAATAAATCTCAAAGTAGTTTTTATTTGTATTTCCCAGATAACTAAGGATGCTGAACATTTTTTTAAGTGCTCTTCAGCCATTTGTTTTTCTTCTTTTGAAAATTTTGTTTAGATCTGTACCTCATTTTTAATTGGATTATTTATTTTCTTGATGTCGAGATTTTGTTTTTGTGAGTTCTTTATGTATTTTACAGGTTCTTTGTGTATACGTTATCATTTCAGGCTTTGTGTTTTCTGTGTGTGTCTGTACCCTAGGTGTTTCTTGCACTTTTTCTTTGTCTCATTTTCTTCTGATAATTCATTTTGTCATATTCTGTTCTTATTTATATTTTATCATAACACTAATCATTATTATCATATGTCTGCATTCTAATGAGAAGACAAAAAGGGGTGTGGGCTTAAGTGGGTGGGGAAGTGGGGAGCATCTGGGAGAACTTGGGGAAAATAGAAACTGCTTGAAAAAAAAGTCTATTTTCAATAAAATAAATATTATATTGGGGTTGGGTGAGCTGAGTCCCCTGTTCAGTATTTGTGCCCTAGAAGATATTGATAGCAATGACTCTTCTTGTCATTCTCTGGCTGACCTGTATCTTACTGAAACACCTGATATCATGTGATAGCAATAACAGATTGGATTACAAATGCATGTATACAGAAACTTGTTAGATATACCTTCAGAATGTGCCTGAAGCCACCTGACATCTCGCCCCCTCACCAGGGAGATAATGCATGTTTCTTTTCACTCACCCAGTCTCTGTACCCTGTCTCCAGGGTAGTCCTGGGAAAAATGGAGGACTCACACAAAGGAAAGAGCTACCTTGTAGACAGAGGTTATCTTTATTCCCAGTAATGATAGCAATTGTATTCATCGTGTGTGGAAACAGTAGCACACTAGAAACATAATTTCCTAGACCACTAAGTCAAGAGCTCCAAGAGTGGGTACATCAGTATGTCCTAGCTCTTCCTGAAGATCCTGCTTAACTTTGAGAACCACTGGCTGGAGGCGACCAGGCTGTCACTCCAGTTTGCACTGTGCTCTGTATGGCAGGCCTAGGTGCTGCACAGACCCTGTGTCATGGCAACCAGTGGAAGATGTGCAGTTGGATTCCCTGAAGGGCTGTGTCTTGTGTTACTCTCCACTCAGAAACAGGGAGTGCAGGGACCAGTTAGAGAGTGCTATTCATCCTAGAGAGTACAGCATCTTCTTCTGTGATACAAACTGGCTCTAAGAGCCAAAGCATTGTTATGCTTCTTTTTTAGTGCAGATATTAATAACCCTACTAGCTGTGGTTATATCAGTTGACCTCATAGTCAGTTGTTCTCTGCATTTTGACTGGTTATATATCTCTGTAATGACCTCTGTCTACTGTCTACTCTTCCTTGATGAGGGGGTAAAAGCTACACTTATCCATGGCATAAGGATGAGTATTTAGAATGCAACTAAGATTTATGCTGGTTGGGAAAGTGATGAGAGCAGGTTCTCCTTTAAGATACGTGAGTTCACTAGCCATGAGTAGTTGGCAACACAAACTTTACACTTAAGGCTCAAGAATATCACAGAGCAGTGAGGAGAACAGATTTTAAGAGCCAGAGGATTAGGAAGTCTTCTGAGAAGATGTGTTAGGGAAATGGCAGGGAAGCTACACTAATGATATCTCAACAGCATAAGTCGAGAAATCTTATGGGGCTCCTCCCCTAGATGAAGAGTTACAAGCAATTAATAACTACTGAGGGAGTCTGAGGACTAGTTTTCCCCAAAGATTAGCCCCTCAATTGGGTACCCATTACCAAATGGTCATCCTTAAAAACACACATACAAACAATACTACATGAAGTCAACAGGTCATAAATATACTTGTTCATTTATATATGCACTGTATATATAATAATAATTAGAGAAAAAGATGCCATGCCTTGAAGAGGAATGGGTGAGAGGAAGAAAGGAATAGAAGGGAGGAGAAAGGGGAGAATTATGTAATTATATTGTAATTAAAAATAAAAATTCTGAAGTCTGGGGAGAGACAATTCCAGTAGCGTCTCTCTGATGGTAGAGGGCTTCCTACAGAAACTCCAGGATATGATGCAACTCTAGATTTTTCTGGCAGTCCCCACCACCCCACCCCAACCCCCTGGCTGATGCACATCTTACTTGCAGCTTCCTTTTCATGTCTAATGTGCAGAGTTACCAGCCTGGCAAAGGCAGTGCCATCTTCCAGGACTGCCAAGAGAAGGGCACCACTGAGGATTGCTTACAACAGAGGGCAGGAGAGAAGAGTGTCACCCTGAGGCAAAACTGTGAAGGTGTGTTAGAGGCCCTGCCAGGCTGAAGCAAATCTTCCAGGATCAACAAATTGGTAAAGAGGAAAAATGATCTGTCAGGTCATACCTTCAAACTATGTTCCAGGAGACATATCGATCTGCTCCACTAAGGCAACCATGTTTGAAACAGCAGCTTCAATTAGAGCTAGCAATTGATTAAATTTATAATAATCTACAGTCATTCTCTCAGATCCCACCTTCTTTATAGGGAACAAAAGATAGTTAAACAAATATTGAATTTCTATTACCACCCCTGAATTCTCCAAGTTTTGGTGATTGATCTAATCTATAATCTCTTCAAGGGTGTACATTGCCAGTAGTTTAGTGTTCTGGCAAGCAGGCGATTTTCCAAGATCACCCACTTGCTGCTTCCGTGGATAACAACCCTCATTACACACAGGGACTTCATGCTGCCTGAGATGGCTATTCTACTAATAAACTCTGGAATTCAGAAGGAAACTTAAAGGTAGATTTACCAATTTCATACTTGACTGCCACAGTATGGGTCGTCATTTCTGGGGAGGAGTTGACTCTAAGATGACACAAATTTGAGTCTAGAAAGCTCTGAAGGGCCTGGGCATTTTCCTTTACCCAGAACATAGTCACTTAGCAAACAACCACAAGTTTATTTAGAAAAGGCCTGAGAGAATAATTTTTGACAGTTTTCTGGAGCTTTCTACAGTGTGCTTGACATCTGCAGCCCAGGGCTTCTAGTCTGCATCTCAGACATGAGATGGAAATCTGTGGTTACTGCCTCCAGTCTGCTTTTATTCTTGATGTATAGACACGCACAAAACACTGTTGGTGCAGCTGGTTCTCTACATCAATTTTAGGCATTCCATGACCAGTTGGATGTTGCTACAACATTCTGTGGGTTAAACTCTCTGGCTGCCTGCTTGTCCCTGCTGCCCTTGCCAGTAAGTGAAGTGAAGGTCTGCTCCCTTCAGTGAGATCAGGAAGGATGAATCAATGGCAACACCAAGGATAGCACCTAAAACCCTGCAGTGATCAAGCTCCTTCCCTCACAGACACTACTTCATGGGCCTTTTGGTACAAGCAATGTCAGAAGAGCACTGCCAACCTGGCTGTGTAGAATGGAGGCCACTGGGGTTTATCATTTCTGTTACCCTCCCTTCAGCCACTTGAGTGAAAATCCTGACAGAGTGCTCTGTCTAGACTTGCCATCCTCTCCATGCTCCAGTCTCTTTGTGCTATCCCCTTGGATGGAATTCATTGCTTCAGTATAGACTAGTAGATAAGCCCTTCCCCTTACAAAGATAAGGGACATCTCCCAAGTCCTGCCTCTGTACCTCCCTCCTGCCACAAGCTGACATCTGACCCTAGTCACAAGTCTAGGGGCAGCATGGAGCAGCTGGCATGGTTCTCATGAAATAGATATGTGTTTGCAGAGTAACAACTGTCCTAGATTAAGCTACTGAGGAGTATTTTATTAAGCATGTGCTATTCTAAGATGTGGAGACAGGGCAGGTAGGCAGTTTTTAATGGTAAATGACTCTCTGGGTTATTTGAGGGGGACAGAGTTCTTGGTTTTGTTTGTATCCCTTGTTTATTCCTGCCCCAAGACCCACAGCCCCTAACATATGTGTTGGACAAAGACACTGCAGAAGATTAAGCAGAAGAGCAGAGAACTAGTCTGCATCTTAACGTTGACAGGACCTGGGTATGTTCAGAGGATTGAAAAACCCAAACTAGAATTAAAACTCAAGGTGACTCCTGAATAGAGGTACATGCTGAACAAACTCTATTCTTGACATGTCCCACCACACAGAGTAGTTGTCTTAACTTCTCTTTCAGACCTTCCAACACAGGGGCATGCCATTTCCATCTCCCATTATATCACCTACCAGCTCCAAGAGCCCCACATCTGCCAGGCTACCTGCTGGAAAATGTTAGTTTGTTGGGAAAGAATAGTGCTTTCTTTAGCGACTGTTCTTAGAAGTACTATGATTTTACTAGGCAATTAGCTCTAACAGTCTACTGCACCTTCCTCTACATGATGTCAGTGCTAATTAAAATCTGATTAGCATGTCATTGGTATAATCTGTGCATACCACACCTCTTCAGTAATGAGAGCTTTCTCTTCTGTGAAATTTGAGGGAATTGTTACCGCATCATAGTGGTTTGTTTCTTGGACAAAGACTAAATCCTCAGTGTATACTTACTCTAATTTAATTTTATACCAGTTTGAACTTGTAAGTTGCATGTGTCCCATAAGAACTGTTAACTTCTTTTTCACGTTAGCTTTCTTTCCCTTAGGTGTGTGAGGAGGGTATTCAGTTGGCTAAACAGCACGTGTTCTTGGAGTTGAATCCATTTTCATGAATACATTTCATTGCTGTATTTTTCCTAAAATGTCTCCAATGCTGGGTAGCAAAGAGGGATTAAGGCAGTCCTATCTATTGAGGTCCTCACATATCCTCAGGGTGAGGTCACCAGGTGAGGTTCAGGTGATGTCACCAGGTCCTCCTGAGGTTGAGATTGCTTCACAGAAACACCTGTGGAGTTGAGACCCTGTGAGTAACATTACTCTCTTTCTAGTGGCAGAGGCACTGGGTCCCAGGCAGAGTGTGCTACATAAAGAAAACATGAACACGTATAAGGTATGTGCTAAAGGCAGATGGCTGTGCCACTGGGGAATAGTAAAGAGGATGTCATGAGTTGAAAATAGTTCCCTGTGTTGTAGGAATAGGAGATAAAATCAGGAGGACATAGATTCAGATAAATTGCTCATATATCTCCTGTAGAAGATGGTCCCATCCCATGGCAACTTGAAAATCAGATATTTCTACAAGACATCCTGAGTGAAGCAAGAAAATTGGATTGTATCCTAGGAGGCTAGTGGCAAGGAGACCAGTTAGAGTCCATTGCTATAAAAACCAAGATGTTAGACGAGGCTCTGTGATATATTAGCTGCATCTTCCTGTACCAGGTTGAACTTAGTGAGTTTGCCATGCCACCCTCAAACATGAAGACCTTTTCAAGGTGAATGCTTTGCAGGAGCGCTTCTGCCTTTCATCACTGTACCCACAACCAAATCACCCAAGAAATGAATGGTAGGTGTGGGGTGGGACAGCCTGGAGATTAATGCTCTCTGACTGAGAAGAGGGTAGTTAGTGGGCAGTGACCACCTGCTGCACTGTTGTAGAGCTTCAGATGGAGGTGGGAAGGTAGCATGAATGCCAGGGAGACAAACAGACCAGCTCACCCTCTGCTGTGCAATGCCCTCTGTTGCTGCCCTTGAGGCTAGATAGCCAGCTCAAGCTCATCCCAGAAAGAACAAACTGCATCTAGTATTGGGCTGTAGAAGGAAGGTCACCCCAAGGTCAAGGGTTTAGCAAGGTAGATGATAGCTGAGGTGGTGGCTAGAGAGTGCCTGAGGGTCTAGACAGGCCTTGACTCCATTACATCATAGTGGAGAAATTAACCCTGTAGATCCAGCCAAATCCTGCTCTCCAGGAAATGTGGTGAAAGTCTGAGGATTCTAAAAGAGAGAAAGTATGAGGATGGGGCTACTGAGATCACTGGGCTAGGAGCGGGCTTAGCATGATGGGAGGCAAGGGTGCACTGGGTGTACTCAAGCAGAAACTTATGGACATGGTGATACTCCGCAACACGCACTCCAGAATGACAAATGGGTGTTTTCTATCAAACCCCATAAAAGCATTTCAAAAAGCCTTCGATGAATGAAAAGAAGCAGAATACAAGTATTGCCAAACATCTAGCTGCTGGACACTGTGTAACTCACGGATGGTCCCTCTCCCACGGCCTCAGACTAAGCAGAGCAGGCACAGTGTAAAATCAAGTCCTGTGGTGAGTGGCACTCCTGGTTTGTAGATGGATGGAAAGGTTATATTTCTCTGCCCTGTATCACAGGAATAAAATACCACAAAGTTCCTTGCTGGGCTGGAGAGATGACTCACTCGCTCTCTCAGTGGACTCGAGTTCAGTTCTCAAAGTCTACATCAGGCGATTCACAACCACCTGAAACACCTGCTCCAGGAGATCAGTAGTCTCTTGCATTCATACACACACACACACACACACACACACACACACCACACCACACCACACCACACCACACACACACCTACACATGAGCAAAATTTAAAAACATATATTTAAAAACTTTCCTGAACCATCATTTCAGGCAGTATGGACATAGACACTGAGAACTGACAATATGAGAGAGTGAGTATTCCAGGTCTGGACACGGAGAAGCACATCGAATGGAACTACTCTCCTCCTCATCCTCCGACATAGCTTCCGGTTCATGTCGGCAGCCCGCATTAGCTAAATGCAGCATCTGAAAACACTTGTAATACTGTGCTTCGATTGCTATTGTCAGACACAAATTTACGATCACATCCACAGAGATTCTCGCAAACTCTGTCTAAGTAAGTGAGACAAATGCCTCCTGTGTGCACCACATACGTTTTCTTTGTGTTTCTTCTTTCCAGCAGTGAGGAGGCATCCAGAGCATTCTGGGGGTTGAGTGAAGCCAAGCTGCATCAAGGAGATTAGCATTTTTGATAGCCTCATCTCTTCCTCCTCTGAAACCTAAGCATCGTTCTCATGTAAGCCTGCAGAGTTCTTCATCACACACGCACAAAGGCCGTGGCTGTGCTCCCAGAGGCTGGAATGAAGGATTCTCCCCACTCCTCATGGGTTTCATTCCTGACAAGGTGCCTCGCAGTTGTTCCCCATGATTTTGCTAATGCTGACATTTCCAGCGCATGGCAGGATGGAAAAGGTCATCAGCTGGCTAATTTTAAAATAGCGCTTTGATCACTCATCTTCCTGGAGGAAAGCACGGCAGGGCTGGTGGAACTGACACGTACTTATTACCACGTTTGGGTTCTTGAAGCCAGGCTGGGTAATTTGAAGACCTGTCACGAGCAAGCTCTCGAAGGTCATCAATCAGGAGGGTAATCCTTCTAGCTGATCAACGAACATACGTGGCCGAGGATTACACCATTTCGTTGGTGCTTGGAAAAAAAGTGTGTTTTCCTGCAGCACTGTGGTGCAGCCTTATAGGATACAGGTGATGATGACAATCATTACAGTAACTTTGCAGATGTTGACTGAGGATGGGGGCAGGGAATGGCATTCTAGGAGTCTCACAACCAACACCAGCCTCTCCTGGTCAGCAGTGTTTCCAGACGAGAAGTGAGGTGGGGTAGGGAGAAAGGGCTACCCTGGGTGAGTACTCAGGAAGTCACAAAAAAGTACATGAGTGTGAATCTTCTCTGTTTAAAGGCCTCCAGAAAAGACAATGATCCTTATTTTTCTTCTGTCTGTAATAATCTTTTTCAATATAAAACTGCAAAGCATTGGATCAGCTATTAACATTGTGCAAAAATATTTTTCTTTTTACATTACAGAAATTAGGGGACAAAATCAGCCTCTGCAAAATTCTTTTCATACCTGCCAGTGTGCCTAGGACTTTCATATAACTGGAGGTCAAGAGACTGGCCCGTGGTGAGAAACTTCAGTGACTCCTGCTTAAAGCCTTCTGACCTGCCTAGTGGGACGCATGGGGGCTATAGATTGCCTGTCTCTGTTGGTGGTCCAGTTCCCAATCTCAAATCTATACCCTGACCATGACTGGGCTCCAAACCTTGCCTTCTTCACTGAGCCATAATAAGAATGCCTGTTCTAGCGAAGGCATCTCCACTTGATTCCTGGGCTTCGCTTTCTCCCAACCTGAGTTCCCAGTGAGTGCCCTCCTAGGTTTTCTCAGATATGACCTCCTGAAACAATGCCCCCACCACTGTGGGCTCCAGTGTCCACCTTAGGTGTGACAGGCTTACAGCAGCCATGTTCCTTGGGCCTCTTATCCTGTTGCAGATGCTAGCCTTCACTCTGCATTTTCCTGCCACTTGCGTGGATGCCGGGCTTTGGCTTTACTTGGGCCATTCACAAGGACCTACTGTGAAGTCACCAGGTTACTCATCCTAACAGTTGTTGTTATTTGGTCTCTTTGTGTGAACAGACATCTATTTCCACCCTGCTTGAGAGAAGGCTTCCTTCTCTATCACATAATTACAGTCTGGGGATGGCTTCTTTATCTCAGCAGGAATCTTCCTCTATCTCTGTGTAAGCCCTTTGCTTTGCCATCTAATTTCCATTCATAGTGACGAAGAGAAACCATATTTTATCTCACCCGATCCTTCAAGAACTGGATCTGGTTGTTGTTTCTTCTGAGTTTGATTATCTCTGAGAATGACATAACTGCGTTTACATCTTCCCTGACTGATGAGAAAGTATAAGTCTCTTTAATTAAAGCACATGTCTTGAATGCTAGGATTTGGGATTACCTGTCAAGGAAGCTTTCAAGTACTTAAGATCCCCTCCATCATCAAGATGACAGGATGCAATGGTCAGGGTAACCTTGGGTATACTGTAGTAACAAGTAGGCCAGAGGTATCATGATTTGAAGGGTCAGTTTGCTTTCCACATATTCTGTGTGTCCATAGTTGGTTAGTATTGTTCTGGGTCCATATTGCAAATGTGGTACCTAGTCCACAATCAGGAGGACATAAGAGACCTATTAATCTGATAATCTCCCTGTGATGAGAACAACCATTCTGATCATAGACCATTGGCCATAACTGGCAAATAACCCAAAGCCATTCATCCAGTGAAGAGCAGCAACCCCTTATCCTTAAACGGGGCATGGCCTAGGATGAAGAACAAACTAGCTGTCTGCCATGAATGACAGACCTAATCTTCATTTGGGGAATCTGAGGCACAGGACGTGACTAGACTTGTCTAAGGAAATCACTAGTAGGACCTAGACAAGAATGGATAGCTTCTTCCTTGGACAGTTGGAGCTTTACACTGCCATGCTATTCACCTGTGACTACAGAGGTGGCCAGCAAGAGACCTACCTTTCCTAGGAGCTCTGTCTCTTGCTTTCTGAGGATACTGTCTCTACAGACCACAGGCTGAAGTTTTTCTCATTTAGTCATCAGTGTCTGGAGAGTATCTTCTGAACTTTTGACAACCTAGAGGAGACACTGTGGCAACACTTGGTGCTGGTAGAAGCAGCATTCTACTGAGGAGAGGTCAGAGCAGACTCAGGAAGGTCCATCTGGCTTGGAGAGGAGGAAGACAGAAAGGAAAATGTCTGTGGCCTACCATGATGGAGGTTGACTATTACATGTGTACAAGTGGATAAGAGTGCCCAGCTTAAGCACCAGCTCTGTGTGCAAGCATGTCTCCAAGTGAGAATAGCAGGGTCTGTAACAGGACAGCCCATCCTGCAGCACCAAAGGGGTCTCATCCAGCCTGATAAGGGTCTGAGAACAAGAGGAAGAAGCAAGAACGTGACTGCTCTCTCTGCCATCAGCTTGAGCTTGATCAGCCCATGTCCTCTGCTTTAAGATGGCACTGGTCCTGCTTCTCAGACTGGAGAGTGCAGCAGGCCATCTGGAGCCTGGAATCATTCAACCTCCATAGTCACCATAAACAGGTCAATGGATTCTGCTAGACAAATCTCTGTGTTCCTCTATAAAACAGGAGTGGACAGATCTGTAGATGCACCTCTGGTCAGGTTCAGAGACACTTTGACTTATGACAGGGTTATGTAAGACTAATGTCTCACAAATTGAAAACACTGTAAGTAAAAAATGCTTTAAAATCATCCTGTTGGGGAAAGAGAAGCTGGTATTTAACATCAGTGGGAGTGTAAACTTGTGTGGCAATTGTGGAAAGCAGTATAGAGGTTCCTAAAATAAATAGATAAATAAACAAACGAACTAAAAAGAGAACTAACATGTGACCCAGCTGGACCTTACTGGGGTACAAACTAAGAGAACATAAGAACATACCAAAAAGACATTTGGACATTCATTCAGCAGCTGCATTGTTTACCATAGCTAGGAAGAGGAACCAGCCTAGAGGTCCATCAGCATCTATTCGGATAAAGATGTGGTATATACACCCATGGAGAACAACAAAACCATGACATTTTCAGGAAAATGGATGCAAAGAGATCGTTATGTCAAGCGAAATGAATCAGACTCAGAAAAACAAATATCACATTTTTTAAATATGTGGGTCCTGAATTAAATGTGTATGTGTGTGTGCATGTGTCTGTGTGCATACATGTAAGTGTGTGTATATTACATATGTGTATAGGCCATAAGGGGATCATAAGCATGGAGGAGGAGATCGTACAGATATGAAGGGGGTAAGGTAACAGAGTGCACGAAATAGACAATCAGAAGGTGAGACTGACAGGAGGAGGACAGGGAGGCCCCTGAGGGAGGAGGGGGTAAGTAGGCATGAGGGGAGGTCAGTAGGGAGGGGAAAGACGGAAATGGATCATAATGACATGTGTGTGCGAAGACACCATGATGGAACTAATTACTGTGAATGAGGTCTTACAAATTAATTAAAAACGTGAGAGAGTACTTTAGCACACGTTGCTAGCTTAGGAAAAGATCAACTCTGGGAAGTTCAAGTGCAGTTTTCACCCAATTCATATGCATTTGCACCGTCAAGAAGACAGATGTTCCCCTAAGGGTGCTCTTGCTGTCAGTTTCCATAATCCCCAGGATCTGAGTATCGAAACAGGAGACAAACCTGGCTGGGCCTCACTGAGCCCTCCAGCCCAGGCACTCACACGGCTGATACAGATTCTATACACTCCTTTCCATACACAGGTACACAAGTGACTTAGTCCTGTGTGAAGAGGGTAGGGTTGACCTTCACGGCCCTGAATGCTTGGATCCTGAAATAGAGGAGATTGACTCTAGAGTGAAGAAGCTGAATAAGTATTCTGCCTGTGCAGCCTAGTAACAGCAACCAGGGCTGAGAGCAGAGTTTACATACAGAAATCATCTGTTCACAACTGCTTCTCCTCAGTTTATAAAGCCTAGGGTTCTGGGCTTGGAAAACGCTGGCATAAAGGAATGTAGTTCTTTGATTGCATTCTGACTGAAATTTTAATTTACAATTAGTTCTGAGAAACAGTAACTGAACCCCCCTCCCCCAAGGTAAGACTATACATTTCCTTTTTAAAATTTTTGTTTTTATTTATGTGTAGCATCCGTGTGAGTGAGTACTCTGTGAGCGCAGTTTCTGAGGAGACCAGGAGAGGGAGTTGGATCCTCTGGAGCTGGAGTTAGAGGCAGTGGTGAGCTGTCCATTGTGGGTGCAGGGAATTTACTTGTGCCCCCTGGGAAAATCAGTAGAGCACTCTTAATTACTGAGTCCTGCCTCCAGCACTGAGCATGCCTTTAAGAAAAATTTTGTCCAAGTTTACATTCCCACCAGCAGTGGAGGAGGGTTCCCCTTTCTCCACAACCTCTCCAGCATGTGTTGTCCCTTGAGTTTTTCATCTTGGCCATTCTGATGGGTGTAAGGTAAAATCTCAGGTTCGTTTTGATTTGCATTTCCCTAATGGCTAATGACATTGAGCATTTCTTTTAAGTGTTTCTCTGCCATTCGATATTCCTCTACAGAGAGTTCTCTGTTTAGCTCTGTACCCCATTTTTTAATTGGATTACTTGGTTTGCTGCCTTTCAGCTTCTTTTTTTAAAAATTTTTTATTTAACTTTTTTTATTAATTACGCTTTATTCATTTTGTATCTCCCCATAAGCCCCTCCCTCCTCCCCTCGAGATTCCACCCTCCCTCCCCTTTCTGCATGCATGCCACTCTCCAAGTCCACTGATAGGGGAGGTTCTCCTCTTCTTTCTGATCTTAGTCTATCAGTTCTCATCAAAAGTGGCTGCATTGTCCTCTACTGTGGCCTGGTAAGGCTGCACCCCTCTCAGGAGGAGGTGACCAAAGAGCAGGCCAATCAGATTATGTCAGAGGCAGTCCCTCTTCCCATTACTGTGTAACCCACTTGGACACTGAACTGCCATGGGCTACATCTGTGCAGGGTTTCTAGGTTATCTCCACGAATAGTCCTTGGTTGGAGTATGAGCCTCTGGGAAGGCCCCTGTGTTCAAATTATCTTGTTCTGTTGCTCTCCTTGTGGAGTTCCCGTCCCCTCCAGCTCTTACTATTTCCCACTTCTTACATAGAATTCCATTCACTCTGCCCATCAGTTGGACATCAGGCTCAGCATCTGCTTTGACAGTCTATACTGCAGAGGCTTTCAGAGGCCCTCTGTGGCAGGATCCAAGGTTGTTTCCTGTTTTCTTCTGGCTTTCAGAGGCCCTCTGTAGCAGGTTCCGAGGTTGTTTCCTATTTTCTTTTTCTTCTGATGTCCATCCTCTTTGCCTTTCAGGATGGGGATTGAACATTTTAGTTAGGGTCCTCTCTTTTGCTTAGTTTGTTTAGATGTACAGATTTTAGTGGGTTTATTCTATGTTGTATGTTTATATGAGTGAGTATATACCATGCGTGTCTTTTTGCTTCTGGGACAACTCACTCAGGATGATCCTTTCCAGGTCCCACCATTTACCTGCAAATTTCATGATTTCCTTATTTTTCATTGCTGAGTAATACTCCATTGTATAGATGTACCACAGTTTCTGCATCCATTCTTCAGTTGAGGGGCATCTGGGCTGTTTCCAGCTTCTGGCTATTACAAATAAAGCTGCTACAAACATAGTTGAGCAAATGTCCTTTTTGTGTACTTGAGCCTCTTTTGGGTATATGCCTAGGAGTGGTATGGCTAGATCTTGAGGAAGCGCTATTCCTAGTTGTCTGAGAAAGCGCCAGATTGATTTCCAGAGTGGTTGTACAAGTTTACATTCCCACCAGCAGTGGAGAAGGGTTCCCCTTTCTCCACAACCTCTCCAGCATGTGTTGTCCCTTGAGTTTTTCATCTTGGCCATTCTGATGGTTGTAAGGTGAAATCTCAGGG
>NW_026590767.1:8931768-9042271 GCF_907164565.1 Psammomys obesus | reverse complement strand
AGGTTGAGCATTTCTTTAAGTGCTTCTCTGCCATTCGATATTCCTCTACAGAGAATTCTCTCTTTAGCTCTGTTCCCCATTTTTTAAGTGGATTACTTGGTTTGCTGCTTTTCAGCTTGTTTAGTTCTTTATATATACTGGATATGAGTCCTCTGTCAGATAAAGGGTTGGTGATGATTCTTTCCCAATCTGTAGGCAGTCGCTTTGTTTTGATGACGGTGTCCTTTGCTTTACAGAAGCTTTTTCAATTTCATGAGGTCCCATTTATTGATTGTTGCTCTTAGGGCCTGTGCTGTTGGTGTTCTGTTCAGGAAGTTTTCTCCTGTACCAATGAGTTCTAGGGTATTCCCCATTTTTTTTTCTAGCCGATTTAATGTGTCTGGTTTTATGTTGAGGTCTTTGATCCACTTGGACTTCAGTTTTGTGCAGGGTGATAAGTATGGATCTATTTTCATTTTTCTACATGTAGACATACAGTTGGACCAGCACCATTTATTGAAGATGGTATCTTTTTTCCATTGTATGGTTTTGGCATCTTTATAAAAAATCAGGTGTCTGTAAGTGTGTGGGTTTATTTCTGGGTCTTCTGTTTGATTCCATTGATCCACCATTCTGTTTCTATGCCAGTACCATGCAGTTTTTATGACTGTTGCTCTATAGTACAGCTTGAGATCAGGGATGGAGATACCTCCAGAAGATCTTTTATTGTAGAGGATTGTTTTAGCAATTCTTGGATTCTTGTTATTCCATATGAATTTGAGAATTTTTCTTTCCAAGTCTGTAAAGAATTGTGTTGGCAATTTGATGGGAATTGAATTAAAGCTGTAGATTGCTTTTGGTAAGATGGCCATTTTTACTAGGTTAATCCTGCCAAGCCATGAGCATGGGAGATCTTTCCATCTTCTCATATCTTCCTCTAATTCTTTCTTCAGAGACTTGAAATTTTTTTCATACAAGTCTTTGACTTGCTTGGTTAGGGTTACACCAAGGTACTTTATGTCATTTGTGGCTATTGTGAATGGTGTTGTTTCTCTAATTTCTTTCTCAGCCCTTCTGTCTTTTGTATACAGGAGTGCTACTGATTTTTTTGAGTTAATTTTGTATCCGGCCACTTTGCTGAAGGTGTTTATCAGCTGTAGGAGTTCCCTGGTAGAGTTTTTGGGGTCACTCATGTATACTATCATATCATCTGCAAATAGTGATAATTTGACTTCTTCCTTTCCCATCTGTATCCCCTTGATCTCCTTCAACTGTCTTATTGCTCTAGCAAGGACTTCTAGCACTATGTTGAAGAGAAATGGAGAGAGTGGGCAGCCTTGTCTCGTCCCTGATTTCAGTGGGATTGCATTAAGTTTCTCTCCATTCAGTTTGATGTTGGCTATAGGCTTGCTGTATATCGCCTTTACTATGTTTAGATATGTGCCTTGTATCCCTGATCTCTCCAGTACTTTAAACATGAATGGATGTTGGATTTTGTCAAATGCTTTTTCAGCATCTAGGGAGATTATCATGTGGTTTTTTGCTTTCAGTTTGTTAATATGGTGGATCACATTGATGGATTTCCGTATATTGAACCACCCCTGCATACCTGGGATGAAGCCTACTTGATCATAGTGGATAATATCTTTGATGTGTTCTTGTATTCGGTTTGCAAGTATTTTGTTAAGTATTTTTGCATCAATGTTCATAAGGGAGATTGGCCTGAAATTTTCTTTGTTGAATCTTTGTGAGGTTTAGGTACCAAGGTGACTGTGGCTTCATAGAATGAGTTTGGTAATATTCCTTCTGTTTCTATTTTGTGGAATAGTTTGAAGAGAATTGGAGTTAGCTCTTCTTTGAAGGTCTGGTAGAATTCTGCGCTGAAGCCATCTGGTCCTGGGCTTTTTTTGGATGGGAGACTTTTGATGACTGCTTCTATTTCTTTGGGGGATATAGGACTATTTAATTGATCTACCTGGTCCTGATTCAGCTTTGGTAAGTCAAATTGATCAAGAAAATTGTCCATTTCATTTAGATTTTCAAATTTTGTGGCATATAGACTTTTGAAGTAAGTCCTAATGATTGTTTGGATTTCCTCAGTGTCTGTAGTTATGTCCCCCTTTTCATTTCTGATTTTGTTGATTTGGGTGGTGTCTTTCTGCCTTTTAGTTAGCTTGGCTAAGGGTTTGTCGATCTTGTGGATTTTTTCAAAGAACCAGCTCTTGGTTTCATTGATTCTTTGAATTGTTTTATTTGTTTCTAATTGATTGATTTCAGCCCTGAGTTTGATTATTTCCAGCCGTCTACTACTTTTTGGTGTGTCTGCTTCTTCTTTTTCTTGGGTTTTTAAGTGAGCCATTAAGTTGCTTGAATGAGCTGTCTCGAATTTCTTCTTGAAGGCACTTAGTGCTATAAACTTTCCTTTTAGCTTTCATTGTGTCCCACAAGTTTGGGTATGTTGTGTCTTCATTTTCATTAAGTTCTAGGAAGACTTTAATTTCTTTCTTTATTTCTTCCCTGACCCAGCTGTCATTTAGTAACAAGTTGTTCAATTTCCATGTGTATGTAGGCTTTTTGCTATTTCTGTTGTTGTTGAAGTCCAGCTTTATTCCATGGTGATCAGACAAGATACAAGGGATTATTTCAGTCTTCTTGTATCTGTTGAGGCTTGCTTTGTGACCAACAATATGGTCTATTTTGGAGAAGGTTTCATGAGGTGCTGAGAAGAAGGTAAATTCTTTTGTGTTTGGGTGTAAAGTTCTGTAAATGTCTGTGAGGTCCATTTGATTCATGACCTCTGTCAGAGATATTGTTTCTTTGTTTAATTTCTGTTTTGTTGACCTGTCCTTTGTTGAAAGTGGGGTGTTGAAGTCTCCCACTATTAATGTGTGGGGATCTATATGTGGTTTAAATTTTATCAATGTTTCTTTTACAAATGTGGGTGCTCTTGTATTTGGGGCATAGATGTTCAGGATTGTGATGTCTTCCTGGTGGAATTTTCCCTTGATGAGTATGAAGTGTCCTTCCTCATCTCTTTTTATTAATTTTGGTTGAAAGTCTATTTTATCAGATATTAGAATGGCTACTCCTGCTTGTTTCTTGGGTCCATTTGCTTGGAAAGTCGTCTTCCAACCTTTTACCCTCAGGTAATGTCTATCTTTGTGCCTTAGGTGTGTTTCTTGTATGCAACAGATTGCTGGGTTTTGTTTACGTATCCATTCTGTTAATCTGTGTCTTTTTACTGGAGAGTTGAGTCCATTGATGTTGAGAGAGATTAATGACCAGTGGCTGTTAGATCCTTTGATTTTGATGTTGGCTGTGTTCATAAGGTTGTGTGCTTGGTTGCTTTTTGTTTTACTGTAGTAAGGTTAATTATCTCCTGTGTTTTCTTGACAGAAGCTAATTTTCTTGGGTTGTATTTTCCCTTCCAGTGTCTTCTGTAATGCTGGATTTGTGTGTAGGTATTGTTGAAATTTGTTTTTGTCATTGAATATCTTGTTTTCTCTGTCTATGAGGACTGAGAGTTTTGCAGGGTATAGTAGCCTGGGCTGACATCTGTGTTCTCTTAGGGTCTGCATGATATCTGTCCAGGCCCTTCTGGCTTTCATAGTTTCTGTTGAAAAGTCAGGTGTGATTATAATGGGTTTGCCATTATATGTTACTTAGCCTTTTTCCCTTGCATCTTTTAGTATTTTTTTCTTTGTTCGGTATACTTACTGTTTTGATTATTATGTGGCGGGAGGATTTTCTTTTCTGGTCAAATTTGTTGGGTGTTCTGTAGGCCTCATGTATCCTTATTGGCTTCTTCTTTAACTTGGGGAAATTTTCTTCAATGATTTTGTTGAAAATATTTTCTGGGCCTTGGAGAAGAGAGTCTTCTTTTTCCTCTAAACATATTATTCTTAGGTTTTGTCTTTTCATATTGTCTTGGATTTCTTGGACGGTCTGTGTCAGGAATTTTTTGGATTTAACATTTTCTTTGACAGATACATCGATTTCTTCCATTGTATCTTCTACACCTGAGATTCTTTCTTCCATTTCTTGTAGTCTGTTGGTTATGCTTACCTCTGTAGTTCCTGTTTTCTTCCCTAAATTCTTCCTCTCCATTATTTCCTCCATTTGTGTTTTCTTTAATTTTTCCAGTTCTATCTTCAGGTCTTGAGTTGTTTTGTTTACTTCCTTCACCTGTCTGATTGTATTTTCCTCTTTTTCTTTTAGTTCCTTCAACTCTGTACCTTTTATTTCTTTCAGTGATTTAATTATTTCTTCTCTGAAGGCCGCAAGCTGTTTGGCTGCATCTTCCCGAATTTCTTCACGGATGGCCATAATCTGCTTGTCTTTAACTTCCTCCATTTCTTTACGGATAGCCATGATCTGTTTGGTTTTATCTTCCTCTAATTCTTTACATATTTTATTTGTTTCCTCTATTATCCTCTTCATCAGCATAGATGTAAGGTCATCTTCTTGATTTTCTATTATGCTGCGTTGTCCAGGGCTGTTTGCCCCTGGATGGCTGGGTTCTGGCGATGCCATATTGCTCTGTCTTTTGTTGGTTGAGCTTTTACACTGACCTCTACCCACTGGGCTGATTTAGTTGTTGGCTGTTAGTTTCTGTGCTTCCTGGAGTCCTGAAGTAGGGAGAATCCCCTTGGCGGGAAGATGATTTTTCCTGAAGGAGTCCTCCTCTGCTTTTTGGTTATGGTCACTGTATGGCCAGTGTTTCTCAGGAATTGCCACTGCTCACCTCACATTTATAGCCCTGAGTAGTAGCTGTGGTCTTTGTTAGGCAGGGGGGGATCACCTCTTACCCACAGAAATTCTCAAGACAGCTGCCCCACTGCTGGGTTTCTCGTTATAAATTTAGTGTGCTGCTGCTCACTAAATTTCCAGGTACAGTCCTCTTGAAGAACCTGCTGATTCCCTAGCTGTGGGGTTTTCTCCCAACAGGGAAACTCAGTCTGTTATCCTGGAGCACACAGTTCTGTCCAGGAAAACGAGAGGTGTGCCCAGAAAGTCTCTCGGCCAGAGGCTGAGTGCTCCACTCTGAGCCTGGAGAATGTGCACCTAGGTTGAGTTGGCGCCTGGGGGCGCTGCTCTGGTCTGGAGGCTGGGTGCTTCACTCTGGACCAGAAGCTGTGTGTCCCTGTCTGGATAGTGGATGCAGGCACTGCTCTGGTCCAGACACTGTGGGTGCAGCCCTCTTGAAGGACCAGGGATTCCTATAGTTTTGACAGTCTAGCTAGGGATAACTGGTTGATCCTTGGCATAGTATCTGAGGGCTGCTGTAATGGCTCTCTGGCTTTTGTAGGTCTGTGTCCCAGAGAGGATGCAGCTGTGTGTCCCAGTGCCCTAGTGGAACTCAATAATGGTGGCTGAGCACAGCGTTCCTGCCTGCATTAGAGTCTAGAGTCTGCGTGAATCCAGGAAGTCTTTTGGTGCTGGGTGTCCTAAGCGTTATACCTGATGATCCCCTCCGCTGGGGGCTTCCTTCTGCCAGAGACACCCAGTCTTTGCTTTGGGGACCGCTGTTCTGTCTGGGGTGGCGAGTAGAACCCACAGACACAGATGCCCGCTTGTGGCTCTGCCTTTCTGGCCTTTGGAAGCCTTGGCAGCTGCCTAAACTAGGTTATTTTTTCCCGAGACCTTTTTGGGGTGGGGGTGTCGGCTGAGTGCTCTGAGATCAGACCAGCCGTTTCCTTCCCTGTGGGTTTGCACCTGACAGTGAAACGCAGTCTCTGGTGCCCTGGGGCCCTGGGCCCACAGTCCTATCTGAGGCGGTGAATCAGGCACGCAGGCAGGGCTCTGTGCAGGCGCCTGTGTCCCTGGCTCTGGCTCCGGGCTGGCTCCTGGGGTGCCCGTGGAACCCAAGTCTTTTCCAGGGGATGTCTGGGTGACCTAAGGTCCCAATCGTTTCCTGCTCCGTGGGGTTATCTCTCAACTGGAAAATCCAGTCTGTGGTGTTGTTGGCCCACAGTTCAGTCTGGGACAGTGATCAGATCACGCTGGCATGTAGCTCTGGGCTGGCGACCAAGCACCTGGCAGAACCAGGATCTCTTCTGTGGTTTAGCTGGGTGAGTTAAAGCTGATTGAATCCCCCACCGTGGGGTATCCTCTCACTTGTGAAACACAATCACTTGTGTTTTATGGCCACGAGTTCTGATTGCTGGTCACTGTGCCAATCCTGCTGTGCTGCCCCTCAGAATGAGAGTCCTCCTGGCGCCGACATCTTGCCCCGCCTCCTTTTTCAGCTTCTTTAGTTCTTTATATATACTGGATATTAGCCCTCTGTCAGAGAAAGGGTTGGTGAAGATTCTTTCCCAAACTATAGGCAGTTGTTTTGTTTTGATAACGGTGTCCTTTGCTTTACAGAAGCTTTTCAGTTTCATGAGGTCCCATTTATTGATTGTTGCTCTTAGAGCCTGTGCTGTTGGTGTTCTGTTCAGGAAGTTGTCTCCTGTACCAATGAGTTCTAGGGTTTTCCCCACTTTTTCTTCTAACCGATTTAATGTTTCTGGTTTTGTTGAGGTCTTTGATTCACTTGCACTTTAGTTTTGTGGGGTGATAAGTATGGATCTATTTGTATTTTTCTACATGTAGACATCCAGGTAGACCAGTACCACTCTGGAAATCAATCTGGCGCTTTTTCAGACAACTAGGAATAGAGCTTCCTCAAGATCCAGCCATACCACTCCTAGGCATATATCCAAAAGAGGCTCAAGTACACAATAAGTATATTTGCTCAACCATGTTTGTAGCAGCTTTATTTGTAATAGCCAGAATCTGGAAACAGCCCAGATGTCCCTCAACTGAAGAATGGATGCAGAAATTGTGGTACATCTACACAATGGAGTATTACTCAGCAATGAAAAATAAGGAAATCATGAAATTTGCAGGTAAATGGTGGGACCTGGAAAGAATCATCCTGAGTGAGCTATCCCAGAAGCAGAAAGACTCACACGGTATATACTCACTCATATAGACATATAACATAGGATAAACCTACTAAAATCTGTACATCTAAAGAAACTAATCAAGAGAGAGGACCCTGACTAAAACGTTCAATCCCTATCCCAAAAGGCAAAGAGGATGGACATCAGTAGAAGAAGAAAACAGGAAACAACCTAGGAACCTGCCACAGAGGTCCTCTGATAGGTTCTGCTCTGCAGACTATCAAAGCAGATGCTGAGACTTATGGCCAACTGTTGGGCAGAGTGCATGAAATCTTATGTAAGAAGTGGGAAATAATAAGATCTGGAGAGGACAGGAACTCCACAAGGAGAGCAACAGAACCAGAAAATTTGAACACAGGGGCCTTCCCAGAGACTCATACTCCAACCAAGTAGCATGCATGGAGATAACCTAGAACCCCTGCACAGATGTAGCCCATGGCAGTTTAGTGTCTAAGTGGGTTACACAGTAATGGGAAGAGGAACTGCCTCTGACATAATCTGATTGGCCTGCTCTTTGATCACCTCCCCCTGAGGGGGGAGCAGCCTTACCATGCCACAAAAGATGACAATGCAGCCATTCTTGATGAGATCTGATAGACTAAGATCAGAAGGAAGGAGAGGAGGACCTCCCTATCAGTGGACTTGGGGACGGTCATGTGTGAAGATGGGGGAGGGAGGGTGGGACTGGGAGGGAAGGAGGGAGAGGCTTATGGGGGGATACAAAGTGAATAGAGTGTAATTAATAAAATTAAATAAATATATACAAAAAGAAAAAAATTTTGTCTTGAGCTACTTCCCAGTAGAGCATGGGCCACCTTGTATCCACTGACAATGCTGTGTGCTGCCCTCACCTCTGCAAACACCATGTCTCAATTCTCACTTGCATCCAGAGAGCACATGCTTCCTGTCCTCCAAGTACCTGGGAAATACTGTCACTGATAAAGGAAGAATACTAAATAAACTATCAGCTTGCCCATAGACTTGAGATGCTTGGGAATATTTTGTTCCTGCTCACAGAAAGTTCTACCATGAACTACCCAGAAGCAGAACATAGGCTATGCTTATGGCACAGACCAACCCCCATTGCTAGAATCCATCATTGAGCATTGCAGGGATATACCAAATGTATTACAAGGAACTCTCCTTTCTGGCAGCTGTTGGCTTGCCTTCCCTCACAAGCTACCATTTGTGTAGAAAGAATGGACTCAGTTGTTCAGATGGAGAGTTCTCCACAGTTACAATAGGGAAGGCTCAAGCAATACTAGTCTGGGAGTCACATGTGACTCCTGGGTCCTCAGCCAGTGTTCACCTGGACCGTTTACTCATGAACATTGACCTAGTCATTTGCTTATCACTTGTGTTTGCAGGTGAAAGAAAAACTTGTTCCCTCCTGTTCATCCTTGTCTCCCTCCCTCCAGTCCTTTCTTCTTTCCTTCCTTCTTTCATTGCAAGATTAGCAAGGCCAGAATTTCAAGAGCTTTGACCTCCTGGAGAACTCAGGCCGACCTCCTTCACTTAAGAGTTCCAAATCCTTCAGTCTGTGCTCCTGAGCTCTGAGCAACAGGAGCAACCCAGCCCCCTGCTCCCTCTCTCCTGTCCAGTGCCTTGTCCTATGTTACTCAGCCTGTCCCATTCATTTCCCCACAGGAGAAGGACTACAGCTCTTTCCTTCTAACCATGGCCACCTTCACCCAGGACACTAGGTGACCCTGTCTAGCATCCCTGGAGGCATGATGTCTTCAGGGAAACTCACCTGTTGGAAGTTGGTTTTTCTTTGTCTCTTGGTTCTTCCTTTTATCTTTGAAAAACATTTTTGGACTAACCTGACTGAGCCCCCAAGCCTTTCTATTCATTTTCCCAGCTCAAGTGCATCAGCTGGTGAGAGGAGCCAGGAGAGAGATACTCTGCAGGGCTACCTCCTGCTCTATCTCCCTCTCTGTGTGTGGCACCTCTGTGCTGCTTGTCTTTTGAGTGTCCCTGGAGATTGTCTTTGTTAGTTAGTTTTTGGGGATACCTGTGTGTTTAGGATTTATTTCTGAGTCTGGTGGGCATCTGCCTCAGGGTGGGCAGAACATCCATGAAAGAATGGATATGTGGACAGATGACACTAAGGAAGTACTCTTCACTTTGGAGAGAGAATGAGGGCACCTTTGATCCAACGAAGGAAGTCTAGACTTTCTAGGTAAGAACAAAAGTTGTTTCTGTGCCATCTCAATGCTTCTGTAAGAAGAAATATGTGTCTAATATCCACTTATAAGTGAGTATATACCATGTGTGTCTTTCTGCTCCTGAGATACCTCACTCAGGATGATCTTTTCTAGATCCCACCATTTGCCTGCAAATTTCATGATTTCCTTGTTTTTAATTGCTAAGTAGTATTCCATTGTGTAAATGTACCACAATTTCTTTATCCATTCCTCAGTTGAGGGACATCTGGGTTGTTTCCAGATCCTGGCTATTCTATGAATAAAATTTCTATGAACATGGTTGAGCAAATTGTTGTATACTTGAACATCTTTTGGATATATGCTTAAGAGTGGTATGGCTGGATCTTGAGGTAGCACTATTCATAATTGTCTGAGGAAGCACCAGATTGATTTCCAAAGTGATTGTACAAGTTTACATTCCCACCAACAATGGAGGAGGGTTCCCCTTTCTCTACATCCTCTCCAGCATGTGTTGTCACTTGAGGTTTTTTTTTTTCCTTAGCCATTCTGATAGGTTTAAGGTGAAATCTTAAGGTCGTTTTAATTTGCATTTTCCTCATGACTAAGGATGTTGAGCATTTCTTTAAGTGTTTCTCTGCCATTCAATATTCTTCTATTGAGAATTCTCTGTTTAGGTCTGTACCTCATTTTTTAATTGGATTACTTGATTTGTTGCTTTTTTAACTTCTTGAGTTCTTTATAAATTCTGGATATTATCCCTCTGTCAGATATAAGGTTGGATAGGATAATCATACTAAAATCTGTACACTTAAAGAAGCTAAGCAAAAAGGACTACTCTAGGTAAGATGCTCAATCCTCAATCAGAAAGTCAAATGGGATAGACATTCGAAGAGGGTGAAAACAAGGAACAAGACAGAAGCCTACCACAGAGGGCCTTAGAAAGACTCTACCCAGCAGGGTATTAAAGCAGATGCTGAGACTCATAGCCAAACTTCGGGCAGAGAGCAGGAAATCTTATGAAAGAAGGGGGAGATAAAAAGACCTGGAAGGGACTGGAGAGCCACAATTTGAGCAACAGAAACAAAAATATCTGGGCCCAGGGGTCTTTTCTGAGACTAATACTTAAACCAAGGACCATTCATGGAAATAACCTAGAACCCCTGCACATATGTAGCCCATGGCATCTCAGTGTCCAAATGGACTTCATAGTAAGGGGAACAGGGGCTGTCTCTGACATAAACTCAGTAGCCTGCTCTTTGATCACCTACCCCTCGGTGGTGCAGCCTTGCCAGGTCACAGAGGAAGGCAATGCAGACAGTCCTGATGAGACCTGATAGGCTAGGGTCAGATGGAAGGGGAGGAGGACCTCTCCTATCAGTGGACTGGGGAAGAGGCATGGGAGGAAAAGAAGGATTGAGGGTGGAATTGGGAGGGTTGAAGGAGAGGGCTACAGCTGGAATACAAAGTGAATAAATTATTATTAAAAAATTTAAAAAAGAAAAAATAGCAAAAAAAAAAAGAGATATATGCAGAGACAGTAGCTCCTACCCTAAGGTTTGAGTAGGGTAGGAGCCCTGTGTGAGCCAATATTGGTCCTCTTTCGGAGGGGTGAGTAGAACTTTGCCAGACTCTCTTTTGCCAACCCAAAGAATTACCAGTTAAGTTGCCTAGTTGGTGGGGACAAGGTTGGCTCCTGTGTTTTCTCCTCATTTGCTCAGATTCATTATTCCAGCTGCCGTTCCCATCGATGCCTCCCTGGATGCATGACACTACCCTGTGGTAGGACACTGTCTTTGGAGGGACAGAGTTTGAGTTTGACACACTCCATCATCACTTTCTACACAACCTCTTCCCTGGCTCCAAGAGCAGCACTAGCCAGGTAGGAACCTCACACGTGTGGTCCAGTTCTGTAGGAAGCGACCTTCTATGTTTAAAATGTCAATGTTGTCACTGCAGCATCTTCCTTGTGCCATCAGTGTTGTCTGTCAGTAGTGATTACAGCTTCTGCCACCCCTCTGTGTCCCTTATAAAGCCTCCAGCTCTAACTCCATGCCGGTTTAGCTGCAATCCCCACAAGTTAACTTTCTTTAGTGGAATGCAACCTCTGTATCCTAAGAAATAAGAATGCTTCTGCCTGATGCTCCATGAAGCTGGGGACCTACATACAGACTCTAAGGAGTGAGGCAATTAAATAATGCCAATCCCACTTCTTAATGACAGCTTCTATTAATATTTAAACTAATATAGGTTTTCCTCTTACATACAAATGGACTAGAAATGATGGGTACGAGAGTGAAATTTATTTTAATAGAATTAAATACATTACTGTGTTATACACGTTTTAAGCTTAACCTCACTCAAATCAAGCAGGAAAGGGATGAGACCGAAGAGAATGCTGAGCTTTAGGTAGGCATCTGCGTTCTTCATACTTCGCTTCACAATGGAGCCTTCCGAAGTTCAAAGTCTGAGCCCTGGGAATCCAAGGCTCCACCCTGTGTTAGAGGCCCAAGAACCCAAGGCTCCCTGCCTGCATTAAACTTTACACTCACTCAGAGATGAGAGCTGTGGGATTTTCCCCACTCTCATTTCCTTGACTACTGTTGGTGCTGGCATTCTGATTATTACTGCCAATGTTGATAAAAAACACTCTGCTCATGGCCTGATACTCTCTCAACACTTCTTATCAGAGCTGTAGGCAGAAGGATTGGCACTCACCATGAGGCTCCCATCCCTCAGATTTCCCATGCTGGGAACCGTACTTTTATTCAGCTTTTGGCTTCCAAAATTCAGCAGTCAGATAAATATTTCAACAGGATGTATGGAGGTGTTTCTGGGCTCTTTCATACACTTTGAAACTCTCTGCCACGTGTACATTCAGAAATGCTTAGGGCTCACTTCCCATTGTCTTCTTAGACGGCAGAAAAGTGACCAGCAAGTTGAAATTACCTGATGAGTCTATGATCATCGGCCCTGTACATCTCATTTCAGTGGGAGAGTCACTGTGATCTAGATGGTGGAGGATGAAGGCTGGTGCTGAGGGATGTAGTTTCTGCCATAGCTGCCTATGGGAGAACACCCAGTTATGGGACAGCCCCTCCAGTGAGTGGATCCATTGCAGAGCAGGACAGGTGTCCTGGAAGTTTTATTTTGGGCTTGCAACTCATCTTGAATGAAGGTAGCTGAGCCTTAAATTGAGTCACCACACCTCTTTGCCATCAACCCAGACTAACATCTGGGACAGGACTCCCAGAATACTCCTTAATTGGAGTTTTCTGAAAGCCTTTAAAGAATACATTTTATTTATTTATTTTTGAATGTATGTGTGTGTGGGGGGGGGGGGGGGGGGATTTGTGCATGTGCCATGGCATGTGTGTAGAAGTCAGAGGAAAACTTGAGAAAGTAAGTTTTTTCTGTCTCCTCCATGTGAGTCCCAGGAATGGGGCTCATCTTGTCAACATGGCAACAAGTGCCTTTACATACTGAGCCATCCTGCCCATCAGTCTTTGCCTTTTTGTAAAACCAATCTTGAGCTGAGATTTTGTATGATAAGGTACATCTCACCTCAGTGACTAGCACTGGCAAAGCATCCATCCATAGCAACTGCCTTGTCAAACAAGATAAGAAGCATGTCTGCCGCCCTCAAATATTCCTCAAACCTCTCCGCACCCAGCTTCCCCAGCCACCCCAGACCTCTTTGTTGTTGTTTGTTTGTTTAATGTCACCAGGCATCAGTTTTCTCGCAGCCTACCATTTCATTTTTATAGTCTTACAGTGTGCACTGTTTTGTATCCAACTTCAGTGCCCAGCATGGGAATCCACCTGCTAGCTCCTGGTGGTTCATTGTACATCACTGGTGCTTCCCAATCGAGTGCCACCATGTAAGCGTACTGAAATATGCTCTCTTCTTTCTCTACCATGTCTGTGATGCTCCCAGCTTCCTCCCCTTGACCTGATAATGTCTAGGCCAAAAGCTTGTCCTTTCCATGCTGTGCGTATGTCCTTGTAGCATTTCCAGCTAGACTGGATAGGACATTATTCCCAAAACTTTCTTTGCTTCTTCAGGAAAGAAAAAGAGATCATGTTGTTACCATTCAGCAAACATACAAAAAGCACTGCAGACTTCATGTTATATAAAAATTCCACATAAAGTTAATGCCAGTATTCTAGCTTGTTAGAGGGAGATATCTCAGCTGGTAAAGTGTCTGCCTCATAAACAAGAGGACTCGAGTTTGTATCCACCGAACCCACATAGTTGGGCATGGTAGTATGCTCCTGTAACCCTAACACTAGGAGTAAGAGAGACCAAGAGATGCTGGGGGTTCACTAGCCACCAATCTAGCCAGCCAGTGAGTTTTGGGTTTGGTGAGGGACCCTATTTCAGGAAAACATAATGGATAGCAATGGAAGAAGACATCCGACAGCCACCTTTGACCTCTACACGTGCACTCATGTAGGTCTCCTCCACCCGCTTTCACATATGCACAAAACATCATATATACACCACAGGTACGCATTTTTTTAAAAAAAAAAAAAAAGAAAAGAATGACTGTATTGCAGTGGAGTGAGGTTTTGCTTGGCCTTGTTTTGTGGTTTTGGAGTCTAAGTGGAATTTGTAGAAAGGTACAGAAAACAAGAAGCCCAAAATGATCCTAAAGTTAGTCACGTGGGAACTGAAAGCTCATCTTGGATGTGACTGCTCCCAGCTGATCTCCTCAGATCACTGGAGATCTGCAAGCCCTGAGTGAGACTGAGACAGACTGCTGCTATGGGTTACAAAGTGCTCATGGAGACAGGGTGTGGTGGCTCATCTCCATTGTCAGTTTGACTGGTTTAGACTCACCCAAGAGACATGCCTCTGAGCGAGTCTGTGAGCACCTTTCCAGAGTCGCTTAACTGAGAGGAAAACCCACCAAGGATATGGGTGCTATTATCCCATAGGTGAGGGTCTTAGATTGAATTAAAAGAACAAACTTGCAAGCTGCCACCTGAACACCAGCATTCATCTATCTCTGGCTTCTGACTGTGGACACAGTGGGATCAGCTGCCTCCTATTCTCACTGCCATGTCTATGCACCATGAAGGGCTCAGACCATGAGCCACCCTCTCTTCCTTCCTTTCTTCTTCGCATTGCTTCCTACCAGGCATTTTGTCACAGCAAAGAGTAAAGTAAGTAACACAGGTGGAGAAGAGGGAAAGAAAGGATAAAAGTGCAAAATTTTGGAGTCCTTAACAAAAATGAGTCACAAACACCACAGGACACGCAGTCCTTCCAACCCTCTGCCCCATGAAATACATCAGTATCTGCATTTTTCTATGGTGACAGAAATCTTTCTTAACTCACAAACTTATAACACCCTCCAAGTGACCTCAGTGTGAATGATAGGAAGAGGCTTCATCTCCACAAAGCAAATGTGAGAATAAGCAGAAAATCTAAATCAAAGCACTCAGCTGATGAATCCATCCACAAAAAGAAACAGAAATAGAACAAAATAACACAGTTCCCCTAGGAGAATTAATATCCTTATATAAGCAATTCAGGATGTCAGACATTTCAAAAAATTAAGATAAAATATAAACAAAATGGGAAAGAAACAAAAAGCTGAATGAGAACTTTTTTGAACCCAGGAAAAAAAAGAAGTACTATCATATCAGAAATAGTAACAAACTCGCAAGCTGCCTGAGGGATTATATTTGAATCAAGATTTGGTAAATATTGTACAAAAAAAGGTAGAAAATAACGAGAAGAAGAAGCAGGAAGACACAAACAGGGTGAGACAACAGTGGTTAAAGTGCCTTGCAGGCACAGAAGTAAAGTTCAGTGCAAGGCATTGGAGTATTTAAAGAAAAACAAGTGACAAATCCTACTTCATGGAACTTTCCAGAAAGTTGGTCCTAGTCATTGGCAAGGACGTAATGGTCACTGGCAAACTAAGGAATCTTAAGCCAAGAAAATGACTAGACTTTAAACACTGAATACAAAAGTCTGCATGCAAAACACCGAGATTGGCTTGCAGGGACAAGAAGCACAGAGGAGCATGAGCTCCACCATGTAGACACCAGGCAAAGCTCACTCTCATTGGACAAGAGAGTGGAGGGCCATCCTCATTGTCAACTTGGCTAGACGTAGATCTGCCTAGGAAACAAATCCTGTAAGCACGTGTTTAATCATGTGGGCATTTCTAGAGGTTTAACTAAGGGGGGGAGGCTCACGCCCTGCATGTGGGTGGCATTACCTCTGGTCTGAATCAAAAGAAACGAAGGCAGGCTGAGAACTAGCATCCACCCCTCTCTTCTTTCTGACTGTGGAGGCAACATTCCACTGCTCCATGCTCCTGCCACCATGACTTCCTGCCATGACAGATAGCACCCTCCAATCATGAGCCACAACAAATCCTTCTTTAAATTGCTTTTTTCAGGTGTATTGTCACAGCAATGAGAAAAGCAGCTAATCCACCCAGGATGCAATTGCCAGCTAAAGTAATCCAGTGTCTTGCCTCAAGAAGAACTTTTGTTTTGTCTGTTTACTTTTTGCAGGGTTGCTAGGATTGTGTGTGTGGCCAGGAAGTGCTGCACCCCCAAGTTATGCCCCTGCTCTCTAGAACAGCAACTTGACATCTAAGAATACACAACATGGGGAATCTTCCTCGACTCCAGCCACAAGATGCCTGAGAAAGCTCACATAGAAAGACAGACAGTAATGACTTTATATTTAACTGAATATGTAAAGCTAAAATAAAGCAGGGCATGGAAGTGGAAGGTGTTTGTGTGTGTGTGTGTGTGTGTGTGTGTGTGTGTGTGTGTGTGTGCATTTTTGTGTATGGGCACGCGGTATAGACTTTGACAAAATAAAAGTCTTAAAACTTGAAAAGGTGCATAAAGCTGAAAGAAAGGGAGAAGAAAAAAGCATAATGAATGTGAGACATTGTACAGGTGACTGTCAAGGGTAGTACTAAAACACTATGAAATAGCAAAGGCAGAATAAGAGCACATACGTCTAGAGGAATTTAAAAGGCGTAAGTACCAAAGAATCACCGCCACAAAACACAAGCACACATGCATAACAAGAAGACAACAGGGAGAGGAGAAAGCAGCAAGCATGCATGGCAGATTCCTGCAGCCCTACATGAAACATAACTGCAGAGAGACCAAACACAGCCATATGCAAATACAAGAGACTTCAACTGACCTCTGAAAAGAAAAGTGTTTTCTGTTCATATTAGAAAGCAGATTTGGGCAGATATGGGACCCGGCTAAAAATAAAAAGCCTAGAATGATGAGAGAAGGCTAAGGGTGCCAGGCAGGAGGTGCGACCTAGCAGCCAGGGTCCATGACTGAGCATGAGACTACCATAAGGGAGGACACAATTCCACACCAGAAGCACAGGTCATCAGGAGCAAGTGACACCTGTGAGTATGTGCAAGAGACCTAACAGTAGAAGAGGAGTGGCCATAAAGGAGCCAGGAGTGAGATGTCAGCCATGTGACTAGTGAGGAGGAGCTTATTGGACAGTTTAAAATTTACCCCTCAAAACCAAGAATACGACTTCTTCCCTGTAATGTGTAGAAAACCCACAGGACTTCATTGCTTACTGAGTCACAAGGAAAGCAGCAACATACTCTGCCTTTACAGTGGCCATCATTCCTGTCCAATCAGAATATAGAAGAGTTGGGGACCAAGGCAAAACCAGAAAACAAATGGGCTTGAAAATTGATTTACCTTTGTAAATGCGCATATGTGTGAGTTTGGCTACGTGGACTTGAGTGTCACAGTGCACAGTCTGTGCCAGTCTAAGGACAATCTTTTTAAACATGTTTTGTCTCATAGTTCATTCACTTTATATCCTGATCGTAGCCCACTTTCCTCATCCTTATCCCATCTTCCCACCCACTTCCCCCCGTCCCTCTCCCCTAGTCCTCGGAAAGGAGGAGACCTCCTCTCCTACTATCTCACTCCAGTCTATTAAATCTCATCAGGACTACCTGAATCCTCTTCTTCTGTGGCCTGGCAAGGCTGTCCTTTCAGGGAGGAGTGATCAAAGAACACACAATAGAGTCCTTGTTAGAGACAGCCCTTGCTCCCTTTACTAGAGAACTCACATAGAGGCTGACCAGGGGGGCTAGGTCCTCTTCTTGCATGGTCCTTGGTTGGTGCATCAGTCTCTGCAGGCTCCCCTGGGCCCAGATTTGTTGGCTTTGTTGGTCTCCTTGTGGAGCACCTGTCCCCTCCAGGTCTTTCTATCCCCCTACTCTTCCATAAAACTCCCTGCACTCTGCCCAAAGTTTGGCTGTGAGTATTAGTATCTAGTTCGATCTCATGCTGGGTGGAGTTCTTCAGAGGACATATATATCAGGCTCCAGTACTGTTCCTTCTCTTCAACTGCTTCCAGTGTTTATTCTATTTCAGCTTTTAAGTGAAATTTACACATCCTTCCTTGTATCCTCCTTGTTACTCATCTTCTTGGGGTCTGTACATTGTAGTATGTCTATACAGTACTATATGACTAAACTCTACTTATATGTGAGTATATGGCATGTTTGTCTTTCTGGGTCTCAGGATGACCTTTTCTAGTTCCATCCATTTGCCTTCAAATTTCATGGTTTCCTTTTTTAAACTAGTATTCCACTGTATCAATGTACCACAATTTCTTTATTCATTCTTTAGTTGAGGGACATCTAGGTTGCTGCCAAATCCTGGCTATTACAAACAAAGCGGTTATGAACATAGTTGAGCAAATGTCTTTGTTGTGTGGTGGAGCATCTTTTGGGTAGATGCCTAGGAGAGAGTGTCAGTCTTCACCTTTCACCTTGTTTGAGATGTTTGAGACAGGGTCTCTAGTTCTCTCCTGCATACAACAGACTATCTGGCTCTGCAGTTTCTGAGCATTCTTGTGGTTCCACTTCCAATCTCACCATAGTAGCACTATGATGCTAGATGCACCATTGATGTAGAATCTAGGAATCTGAACTCAGCTTCTCATATTTGCACAGCAAGCATTTTATACACTGAGCCATCTCTCTGGTCTCAAGCTTAGAATTAAAAAAAAAAACAACCTTTCATTAAATCACACTTAGATGAAAGAAGACATGCAAATCAAAATCACAGCATTATTTTTTAAAAATTCTGATGGTAAAATAAGTCATGAAAAGCATTAAAAAGAGAGCAGTCTTGTGGCTTTAAATGTCTGTATCAGTATCATCAACAATAATTGGAAAATCTGAAGGACAATAAAAGCAAAATAAAGCATTAAGAAGCAATCAATAAAAATAAAAACAGGAATTAATGCACTAGAAAATAGAAAAAGAGCAGAACTCATTAATAATCAAAAACTGTGGGCTGTCTCAGCCCAGAAATTCAAAGTAGATAAACAACCAGCTGACTTGATCAAGCAATAGAAAGAGGAATACAGAAAAGAAGAAATGGGGTGAGGGGGAAGGAAAGAAAGAGAGAGAGAAAGGGGAATAAAAGAAGGTGTGATTGCAAGTATGCAAAACCTGTCTCCTCTGAACATAACAATTAGGAAGCACCATAAAGTATCATTTATTAAAACCTATGCAACTGAATTTTTTAACTTTTTAAAAAATTTATTTATTTTTTATTAATTACAGTTCATTCACTTTGTATCACAACTGTAGCCCCTTCCTCATCCCCTTGCCATACCACCTTCCCTCCCTCTTCTCCTCCCATGCTCCTCCCCCAGTCCACTGACAGGGGAGGTCCTCCTCCCCTTCCATCTGATGCTAGTCTATCAGGTCTCATCAGGGCTGGCTGCATTGTCTTCCTCTGTGGCAACTGAATTTTAAACCTAGAACAAAAAAAAAGGAAGCAGAAGTCTTCAGCACTCTCTTATTAGAAACAGAATGTTTAAGCAACATTTCTAAGGAAGTCACAAAGTTACTGAGTTCCTGACATGGAGGAGAGGAAAGCCACCTGACAGCTTCTCAGGGGCCATGCTGCAGGCCCAAGGGGAAACCTTGTGGGTGCTGGAGATGAAAATCAAAACAAAACCCCCAAACTTCTGAGGATAAAAGAAGAAAAAGAACTCCTGTTTTATGAAGCATGAACACTTAGACCTGGTAAAGACAGGAGGAAACAGTTCACTTAACTTCACAGTAGAGCTAAAACATTCTGCCCAGAGAGACCAGTTGCCGCTCAGAGTTTAAAACCAAATACAAACACATTTGCTTTCCTTCCGGATGACCAGACAAGGCAAGCAGGTACATGCATGGCTGCCTGGAATATAACTGGAATAGGCCACAAGGAAGCATGCACCAAATGACGTCTAACCAATGACCCATGCACTCAACTTGTACCAGCAACTACACATCTGTGAATCTCAGCTTAATCCCCCCTCTCCCCACCACATGCATGCACACATGCACACACACTCACACACATGCACGCATTCACACACACACACACACACACACACACACACACACACACTTTTAAGGAAGGTTACTAATGTTGCTGGATGTACTGTTAGGGGGGACGCAAAGAACAGAATATATCTGTTGGTCTCTTCTCACAAAGAAAGCCTGAGAGACTAGGCCAGAAACCAATGAATGTGGTTGGCACAGGTGGGTTGTCAATGGGTGGCACTTGCCTGAGTGCCACTTCCTGGACAGCTTTGAATTTTGGAACCTTGTTAGGATTTGTCCCAGGTAGGATCTCTCATGATCGACTGCATTCCAGGTAAATCATGTAGGAACACAGAAGGGGAACACTGGATTAAGAAATCTGGAAACAAAAATTTGACTGTGCGGACTGATTACAATGACAGGAAAACCGTAAGGAAACAGCAGGCCCTCTTTTGTAATTGTTTTCCTAGCGCTGTGGTTCACAGAAAGTGTAGTAGTGAAGGTCATTCTTTCTGCTCTTCATGGGAAGGGAGGGGCTTCGATGAGAACGAGAAGAGGCTCCCGCCTTGAACTAGTGCTACAGTACAAGCAGGCCCTCTCTGGAAGTTCACAGTCACAACATCATTATGAAGGGATATTAAAGGAGCATCATACTGAATTCCTCTCCCAGTGTTCAAAAGTATCAAAACTATGGAGGATAAAACAGATTAAAAATAACAAATGGGACAGACCCTTGCTGGAACTCAGGCTCCTGGAAAAGACAGATGGAAAGAAAATTACTGGCAAGATGGAGGTGTTTCCAGAAAGGATTTAGGGTTAGGTGGCAGTGGGGATCAATATTATTATTTTTTTATAATTTTTATTTTTTATATTAATCACAGGTTATTACTTTGTATCCCCCAGCCATAGCCCCCTCCCTCAGTCCCTCCCTCATTTACTCTTAATCTCACCCTCCCTCCCTCATCTGCTCCCTGCCCCTTTCCAAGTCCACTAATAAGGGTAGTCCTCCTCCCCTTCCATCTGAGCCTAGCTTATCAGGTATCTTCAGGACTGGCTGCAATGTCCTCCTCTGTGGCCTAGCAAGGCTGCTCCTCCCTTTGGGTTTTGGGGGAAGTCAAAGAGCCTGCCATTGAGTTAATGTCAAAAATAGTCCCTGTTCCCCTTACTAGGAAACCCATATTAAACTGACCCATTTTGAAAACACTGTCTATATAACTTGAACTTTGAGTGACCATATAAAGGAGAAGGCACATAGATCAGCTTGTGACATGGAGGCATCAGGTAAGTTGAGGTGAATTCTGCACAGAGCTAACTACTCTTCTTATTTTTATTTTTTAAATTACTTCCACATGAAATTTTCACAAAGAATACCATGTCCTGGCCTGCAGATGCCCATCCATGCTCATGCTAGGACTCCTGTCTACTGCTGCTTCACTAAATATAGCATCTTACTTCCCACTCTGGTTGTCTTTAAGACTTTTTCTGTGACTTTGGTTTTCAGTGGTTTGGACACCATGAGGTCAGGTGACATTCTTGTATTCTTCTTGCTTTGGAGTTGGGAGAAGGTCTTCATTGTGTGACATGAAGTCTTTCACTGGTTTGCAGTCATTTGTTAAAGATTGGGCTGTGTCCCCTAAAAATCACACGTGGAAGCCCCAGCCTTTAGTATGATTATATTTGGGGCTGGATCTCTGAAGAAGGCAGTGGAGATTGGATGAAGTTCAAGTATGGAGCCCTGATCAAGTTGGACCTTCATCCTTATGTGAAGACTCATCAGACTTTCACATTTGACCCTGGACTTACAGGCTCTAGGAGAGTGAGAATGTGTCTATTTATGATACCCAGTCTGGGTTAATTGGTTAAGGCACCTTGAGCTGACAGATGCATTGTTTTAGGGAACTCTTGATTGGCATATGGCAGGTGCTGACTCCTCTCTCTGCCACATTTGGTATAAAGCCCCGCCACTGCCCCCTCCCTGTATCTCACCATTCAGTCACCATTACTTCTCCCGGTACCCCTGTAGACACTTCCCTGTGAATTATCATAATTCTCTCATTTTTTATTCCAATAGGCCTAACATCCCATTAAACTCATTTGTTAAATTATTAATTCAATTCATGGCAATTTTAGCTCTAGAATTCCTATTTATGGTCTTTTAGGGATTGTAAGTGTCTGATGAAACGCTCATCCATTTCTCTATGTCTTTGGTCGCATGAATCATAGCTCTTTTAAACTTCATGTTTCTGGTTATTCAGTCTTCATTCTTAGCAGCATTGTGTTATTTATTGTGCTCTGCAACCTTGCTGATAAGAAAATGTTTCACAGGCTCTGTGCTGTTTCCTTTCTTAAGGAATGGAGGCTTTGTGTGGCAGGCACCAGAAGAGCCATGGGTCATATGGCCTGTGAAACTTGCATAAAAGATAAGAGAATGCAATGGGGGCTGGGAGAGTATACGGTTGAGGTAAGGCACCCAAGCTGGCCAACTTGCTTCATCTAGAAGTGACCAGAACAGCTTCTGGGGTACATAACCTTGGACAATTGTTGGCTTTGACTTAGAGGTGGATGCTACCAATGGCCTGATCTCACCCATTGACAACTGTCAAGATGGCATTCAGGACACATTATGACGTCACTCACCCTCTTCTGGGAGGAGGTAGCAACTGTAAAACCAAAGCAAATGTCCTCTCTTCTCAGACCTGGCAAGCTCAAGAGATGACCCTGAAGTCTGCTCCTGGCTTCAGGTTCTACTATGAGGTAGAACAACCTCATGGAACCTCAGAGAACAAGAAAACAGTGCCTCCACAGAGAACAGGAGGAAAGTCTGTACCAAGTTGCCTAGGATGGAGAATGATGAGGCAGCCCCTTCGCCCAGGAGTAGTAGCCAGGTGATTTTGGTAGTGAATGACATTGTCAAAAGGATTCAGTGTATCACTCGCACCCTGTGACTCAGTGATGCTCACCTTCACAGCAGGAGATTCACCATGGAAATAGGACATTATGCAGAACAGGTTGGACCAGGTGGTACTCTGGAGCTAAGTCCCCCACTTCCACCATGCCATGCTGAGACCTGAGCTTGTGGCCCATCTCCCTGAGGTTCACTGTCTTCATCCCTAGAACAAGGTATTAGACTCAAGGTCTCTATGGTTCCTGTGCTCTGACGCTCACAATGCTAAGATGTTGAAGTCCATCAATTAGACTGCTGCCTGGCTCTGCTTGAGAATATACATGGCATCCACTATCTATTTCGAGAAAATTTCCCCTATGTTTTCAAAGATGCAGCTAGATCACTGATGTAGATTTTTGTGTGTGCATGTGCTCATGTGTGTGTGTGTCTGTGTGTGTGTATCCTATTTTTAAACAGTTTAGGGAACATGTCCATTGTGGACATGAATACTACTGTGATCAGGAAGTCAATAATTAGCCACATGGACCTGGGCTCATAAATCATGGAAGTGCAAAGCAGATATGGATTATGGCAGGCACAGCCTCATTCCCATAGAAACATCAAAAGGCCTTTCATGTTTGTGGTGTTCCTCACTGTGAGAACTTTCCCTACACTTTTTGATAGGTGGAGTTTCTTTATCAAAATTAAGAATAGAAAAATACTTTATAGAAAAGTCTAGGTATAGTCCAAATGGCCCACTAAATCACATCTGGGCCTTGCAGACTTGAAGTTCTCAGCCATAAGTCTGAGGATCTATGCAAAGATAATCTGCTTTAAAAACCATCATCTGTTTGGAAATCTTTAAATCACAGGTGATAACAAGGAGAAGGACCCAGGAGGGACTGTCCCACGGGATAGCTCCTCGCACACAAACTTTAGCTTCATTGGCAGCTTTCCATTGTGAAAAAATAAGTCAAGCAATTCCAGAGGCTTGTCAGCTGTGCCAGCTGTCAATGGTTTCTAGAAGGAGCTTTGATGTGAGTTATGAAAAGAGGCGCTGCAGGCAGAAGGAGTGGAAACAGACAAATGCCACAGCAGGACAGCACAGTAACTGCCAGGACTGCTGATAGCTGTACCCACTGAGTCCCTGGCCTGTTCCTGGCTCAGGAGGTCAGTAGGTGCATTAGGCATCTGGTGGGACCTCAAAGGTCTTGTCAAAGGTCTTGTGTGCACTGCCCCATGGCAGCCACACCCTCAGAGTCCTCTGTAAGAAGATAAGTAAAGGGGAGTTGGCAGCCACAGAGCCTGCGGATTTAATTGTCAGGGGTGTGGTTGTGTAGAGCGTTGCTTAGCATTTCATTTGCTTTGGAAATGAATGCAACATGGAAATTAATGTTTGGAAATTAATGCAGTTCGCAATTTAAAAAAAAATGTCTCTTCACCTTTAAAGAATGTCATGAAATGTACATTAGTTTATGCCAAAGGAAAAGTAGAAACTGTCCCTGTCCACAAATAAGACCATATGTGTAATGCTCTAAGATCTGCCTCCCTGAGAAGATTCACATGCCAGGGAACAGTATGGGGGTCATCCAAAGCCACCTCAGACCTCCATCCCCTTGTCTGTGAGCTTGATTCCGGGGCTGGGATTGAACTGCCTCTGGCTGGAGGTTTCTCCTCTGGTCAGGTCACTTGGTCCAGACTCTAGCATTGTATAGAGGTGTCCAAGTTAGAGACGTTGAGGAAAATAGGAAGAGTGAGGGTGGTGGGGAAGGTAGGAATAGTAGACATGTTGGGGAAGGTGGTGAAGATGGTGACGGTGGGGTGGTGGAGTTAGTGGGGATGAAAGAGTAGGTTGGGAAGGTGAAGACAGTGAAGGTGGTGAGAATTGTGGGGAAGGTGGGAAGGTAGAGATGGTGTGGAAGCTGACATGGACATGAGGCTCAAGTCTAAGCACAGGGCAGGGCTGGAAAAATCCCTTCACCCAGGCAGCTTCTCCACTCTAGATGAATTATCACCAGTCTTGCTTTCAGGAACTGATAAAAACTGAGAAGGAGGCATGGGTCCTCAGCACATACTGGCATTGCAGCTGGTCCATCAGAGGAACTGGAGCCCCAATCCGTTGCCACCACGTCTGTTTCACCTTATTTTTTGATACCTACCTGTGTGAGCTGCCTCTGGTACACATTCAGTACAGGCTCCATCTTCCCCCACCAGACTCCTCGCTTACCTCCCTTTTGTATCAGCTTTTCTTAGTTCCTCTCTCTTTCCCACTAGCCTCTTATATAACATGTCTGTGAAGATGTTGTAATGGCTCCTCCTTAATCTCTGCTTTTATTTACTGGGGCTGTTTATCTTTTTTCATAGTCCAAACTCAAGACAGCTTGTGTTTATCCCATTGAGGCCCAGGTGGATACCTATGGCTTATATAAGGAGATGCATTTGCACTGTTTGCACAGTTGAGTGGGAAAGGAAGAGCTAATTTCTTAACTCTGTAGTCAAATCCAAGTGTGGACCATGGACAACACTATAGTGAATACAGTCACTTAGGGATGGATAGGTCATCTGCCCTGGGTGACCCCATGTCACCCCCAACACAGGACACAATTGACTCAAGACTGAGAACCACCCTTCACTTTCATAAGTCACAGAAGCCTATGTCTGACCCCAAAAGGGTTCAGTAGCTGCCTACCAGAAGCTCCAGATCTGAATGCAAAGCTCTGTCTTGTTCCTACATTCTGTATTTTACATCCTGTGTTTCAGTCTTTGCTATTGAAGTATGAGAAGCGCCATAGAGAAATTGGGGACCTGGAGTCTTGTAGAGGAGATTCCTAGTAGTCAAGGAGGAGGTAGGAGCATTATCAGGACGTTATTTAAAGATCCTGAAATAGCGCTGTGTAAAATACAGTGTAGATAATAATAAGCACTTGTTTAATAAATGAGCAAATGAGATGAATGATGGATGCATGGATGGATGAATGATCTGTGGATGTATGTATGTCTGTGTGTATGTATGTATGCATTATGATAGGTGAGTAGGTGGATAGATGAATGATGGATAGATTCTGTATGAGTAGTTGGATAGATGATGGGTGGTTGAGTGATGAATGAATGAGTGGATGAATGGATGGATGGTAAATGGATGGATAGACAGATGATTAATGGATGATAGATGGGAAATGGGTGGCTAGATGGATGAATGATGGATAGATGGGTGTTCAGATGAATAAAGATGGATATTAGATGGTCAGGTAGATGGATGAAATGGTGAGTGGATGGATAGATGGGTGGATGGATGGATAGATGGATAGATCAATGGGTGGATGGATGATGGGTGGGTAGCTGTATAGGTGGATGAATGGATAAGACTCTCATGTTCTCTGTAAACATCTGAGGCATTGCCTTTGAGACGGCAGGTAAGAGGAGTGGCCATATCAGGGACTTAGGCAAGCAACAGGACAGACCTGAAAAAGGCCCCAAAACTATAGAAAAACAATAAGTGCCTCCCAGTCTTCAAGTTTCCCAAAACAAAGTGACAGCTTTCATGAACAGAGGAAGATGAGGTCTTGTTAGACTCTGTTGAGGAGCCAGAAATGGCCTGCAATCCTCACATGGTGTTCGGAGGTGGAAGTCAGTGTTGACTGAGTTCTACATACCTGTGTGGTAGAAATGCCTCCTGTTGTGCCCAGAGGCAGGACATAGGAGGGCAATATTCTTCATCTGCTCAAAGCTGACCTGTGTTGAAATTGAGTCTCTTCATGCCTATTTGGAAGTACATGATTGAGAAAAGCAATTTCAGCAGTATTTATGGGTGTCAGTGCTCTGAGCTACTGCCATCCTTCATCTCAGAAATAGCTTTGCACCATTTACTGACAAGCTGCAGATTGACAGGGACACCTCACTTTTTTTTTTCCAAGACCCTCTGTTGGGAGTCACTCTGCTCTTTGTGGATTTTAGGACTCAAAGGTGAATTTCAGGCAAATAGCTGGCATTCTTCTGGTGTAGCTCTGCCTCCAGCCTCCCACACAAGCATATCTACACACTTTGTCCAAGAAAGAAAAGATGCCGAACAGATGTAAAGTGATTTGCATAGGTAATTGATGAACACTGGGAAAATGCAAAACTAGAACAAAAGCATGGAGCATTTCCAAGCTGGTGTGGGATAAGCCTTGTTTCATAGGAATTCCTGTTACAGGAAGGACTATGGTTCTCAGGGACTGCAGGGATACTCTGGGCACAGAGCTGAGCATGAATCCACATGCAAAGAAGTGTTCTCTGGGGCATGGCGTGCCTCTCTAGATCCAGGACACAGGTCTTTGAGTGACATGATGTACCCAGTGCATGTTGAAAAAGGTTATCAGAGGACTACTGCCTGAAACTTGTGTTTGTCTCTCCTGGGTCACTGTAGCCACACACAGGGTGGGTGACAACATCATATGTCCTCTCTTATGGTTCTGGAGTCTGGAGCATGAAGTGAGTAGGCAGAGTTCTTGCTAGGGATCCCCAGGAGATCCTGCCTTTCTAGGCCTTGCCCAGATCCTGGTGCAACCGTACCCGGACCATCACTCTAGTGTCTGCTTCAGTTCTCACATGGCTCTTCCTGTGTGGCTTTCTCTCTCCTTGTTATGAACAATGTCACCTACTTTCATCACCAAAGGTCTTTTGAAAATCAGGTCACATACATGTTCAGGCATATAGTGCTGGGATTGCTCTTTTGGAGCCACCACTTACCCACTAGTGTGTCTCCTACTGATTTTATGCCTGAAGACTGGTCACAGCACATGACCATGCTTCTTCTCCAGCTTCGAAGAATCCAGACTCCTTGGTACTTGGCTCCTTGAGACCTGGGCATCTGTTCATACTCACAGATGTGCTAGGAATAGAGCCATCAGGGAAGCTGCCTCCCTATAAGGAAGGCTGGCTCCTTTATGTGGGGTCCACTGCCTTTCTAAGCAACCTCCCCCAAGGGCTACATCACTCTGACTTGGGTATGACTCCAGCCTGCCTTCTGAAGGTCATTATCCCTGGCTAATTTAGAGAAAGACTTCCTCCTGGTGAGCAGATGTCTCCTCCTTTCTTAGAAGATTGTCACTCATATGGTCCATAGCTCCTCGAAAGCTTCACGATACCGTACATTCTGGAGTGGACATTGAAATGGGAATAGACAGGCACTGAAAGAACCCATGAATGGAGGAAGTGGCCTATGTGGAACGGGCTTGAAAAGGAGTCCTAAACAGGGACCATGACTGGATTCCCTTGGAGCAAACATCAAGATGTCTTCTGCCCTTTAGGGGCAAAGTAAAATAAAACACAATGAGAAACCTACAGCCCGTGCACCCAGTCTGACTCGCCACCCTTTGTCTAATTATGGTCTTATTGGGACACTGATGCTGTTCCTCCGGGTTGTCTATGGATAATTCCACAGCAAGGGACAATGTAATCACCTACCAAGTAACACAGGACCGTGCAGAAATGCATGCGGGAGCACCTCATTGCACACCACCCCTGCACAGGCAGGAAGTATCTGCACCTCTGGCTACTTGAGCACGTTGGCTTCATGTCCTTTTCCTGTTCTACAGTTCTGCCTTACCAGAGCTTCAGTGTCAGACCAAAGCACACTTTCTTTTCTTTGTTATTCCCTGAGGAATCTGTTATAACAGAAGTGTACACAGTTTTTACATAGTGAGTCGCTTAGAGACAGTTTAAGGGACACCTGATGGTTTCGAGGCAAACGATTTGCTTCACCATTTTAGATATGAAGGTCTTGAGCATCTGAGGACCTGGGCATCGGAGGGAAACCATGCTCTGTATTACCGATGGGCTCATGCTTCACTGCTCCTTCCAAGGAGCCCTGCAGAAATTACCCTGATAATTTCACAAGTGGAAGGCAGTCACATAAAGCGTTGGTGGGTGGATGACCTTGAAACCAAGGGAGAGTGACAAGGGCCAGAAAAAAGATGGGCCATCCTAGAAGTGGGGGGTGGAGTGAAGAGCAGGGCCCAGATTAAGTCCAAGGGGAAGTCTGAGAGGGAGGCAACAGTAGAGACTTCAGGGCAGGCAGAAGAGTGAAGGGCTCAGGGGCCTTGACAATGGGCTGACCCCAGGGTTGCCTGTCACCTACAAGCACATATCTGCTGTTCCATTTCCCAGTCCCCTCATTCTAGCTGGTCCCATGGCAACAGAAGAGATAAGCCTTAACTAAACATGCATATGTTGTTGTTGTTATTGTTGTTCTTAAGGGGAAAAGACAAGGATACAGAGTCCTCTTGGCCAACTTCACTGTTATTCATTCCCTCCTCACCTGATCCGACTGGACTCATTTCCAGGTGTGCGGGGGAAGAGGCCATTATATTCCACTGACCCAAGGCCAACTTGTACAGCTGTCTCAAGCCAACAGCCCAGTGTGCAAGGTCTAGCTCTGCAGGGCCAGATGTCTTGAGTCATAGCTGGACCTGAGCAATCTGTTCTGGTGGGACTAGTCCAGCCACTGCAGCTCTCAGCCCAGTTCAATTTCAGGATACTGGGAGGCCCTCAGAGCCATTTAGAGTCAAGGAAGAGAGCTGTGTGCTGCTCCACAGAGAATTGACAAGGAAGCTGAGACTGGATCTTGAGCCTTACAGGACTGTATGGGCTCTTGCTGTGCAAATTCAAGCCTTTTGTAGGGCTGCTACAGTCTTTAGAAAACTAGCCTTCCGGCGGGTGAAATGACAAGCTTCCATCTGCAGGGAAGAGCTTTTGTTCTTATGCCAGACCCAAGCGGCAAGAGAGCTATGCTCACAACCTGAGCTCATAGAGGCTTTCCTGTTTTTTTTGGGTGAGGCTACTACCACAGCAGGCATGGTAGGACAGAAGTGCTCCAAAGCTAAAGACATGGTAAGAAATTACCATTATAAAAGCAACATGTTGAGGGAGAAAGAAACAAAAACAAAAACACCAACATCCTGTAGGATTTCAAGACTTGGCTCTGGAGGTCTTGCTGAGAATAACTGTTTCCATCTAGTTTAGTAAAATCATTGGGCTTTTACCATGTTTCCAGGAGTCCCTCACCTGCAGAATTATGTCCCCAGTGTGGTCCTCTATCTGGAGCAGACACAGGCCCTTCAGTTCTCACTGGTACAGCATGGAATGAGAGGTTGATGGGGGTGGGGGCGCACTAATTAACGCTCCTCTGCCCAGCTTGCTGGGAGGGGCCTAGCTGAGACAAAGTAGCAGCGCCTCTGTTCTTTTCAAAGGATTGTTTGCCGTTCTCTGAATCTTTGAAGGCAATGGACTTGGAGTCATTCCATGTTGAAGGATTAGAGCACCTTGTCTTTTTTATCGGCTAATTATCATTCTGCGGATTGTGTGGAAACAGTCTGTTTCTGCTATGACCTTCACTTTCACCTTCAGCACAGGAATTCAGAGGCAGGAATCTCTGCAGGCTCCCAAACAGGCCTTCCTGTCCAGGGAGGTGAAGACGCTGCAGCACTCAGGCAGTCACTGGAGCCTAAGGAACTGAGTTTGAATCTCCAGAATCCACAAAGAGCTAGGTGCTTTAGTACACATCTGTGATCTCAGTGCCCCATAGGGAAACTGGTTTTGGGGACAGGAAACTCTCTGGAAGGCCACAGGTCACTAAGCCTGGTGAACACTGTGCTAAAGACAAAGAGACTGTCTCAAGCGGAGTTGAAGGCAAAGACTGGTACTGATATTGTCCTCCAACCTCCTCACGCATGGCATGACATGTGTGAACCCAGACTTGCAAACGTGTAAATACCCTCCAGAGGAGGAAGGGAGAGAGAGGGAGAGCCCCTCCTTGTGTTGTGTTCTGTGAGTCTGCACACATAAAAACTCACTGTCAGAGCACTGCAGCACCATACACAATAGCTCCATGCTCCCTGTTTCCTCCGTACCAACTGTGGTACCTCTTATTTCTTCACTACAACAAAAGCTTCCTCTTTCCCAAGATAACCCTTAAGGCGAATCACGGGACACCATCTCTCAGAACATCTTACTGTCACTGAAAAATAAACATCCCTCTGCCTTCTCAAACTCAATACCTGATTTCTTTGTAATGTGGAACATTCCATTTTAATGATGTGCTGTGGTTTGTATCTTCACTCAGTAAAGGGCATCTTGGTCACTTTCAATTTTTTTTTTTATGATAATGAATAAAGCTGTTACAAGTATCCCCTTGTTGACTTTTGTGTGACTGCGAATTTTCCAAATCAGTTTGGTAAATGTTAAGAGCACAATTTCTGGATTAATTGGTAAGATGATAAGCTTCATAGAAACTGCCAAAGGGACCCTCCAAAGTGACTGTGCTCTTCGGCAGTTCCACACTCCCATCCATCAGTACTTGCTGTCATCTGCTAGGTTCTGTGTGTGTATGACTCAGTGCAGAACGGCCAGTGCCTCAGATTGGTATAGTGCTATTTTTGGTCGTTTGTTTTTTTTTTGTTTTTCCACATGTGTGCATATATTCCCTAAGCCATCTCCTCACCTCCGATAACTCACTATTTTATTTTCGCTTAAATAGCACAGACTTGAAGATGCTTGACGTGATTACTGTTCATGTGTGTTTCCTCTTTAGAATGTGTTTGTTCAGATCTTAAGTCCATTTTTTTTAACAACCTGGGTACATGCACTTGTATTGTTCACATTCTAAGACTTCTTCATATTATATAAAAAGCCCCTTATCATATACTTTTTCAAATATTTCCACCTCTTTATAGGTCTTCATTAACTTAACAATATGTTTCATAGGCCTTTTTAAATTTTTAACAAACTGACCTATCAATTTTTAATGCATTATATTTCCAATGTTATATCTAAATGCCCATGAACAAACACGGGTCACATAAATTTTATCCAGTATCTTTCTTATGAAAATGCTATATTTCTGCCTTTTGTATCTCTGCTGTTCATATTTAAGCAGTTTTTTTGTGAAGGCTCCAAGATCTGTTATAGATTCATATAGATTCATTTCTAGTTTGTGTATGGATGTCCAGTGTCATCCCGTTATTTTCTTAATGACCTATTCTTCCATCAAGTAGGCCATGCTCCTTTGTCAAAGGTGTGGAGTTGTATGTATCTACATTATGTCCTGGGCTGTTGTAATGGCTAATCTTGGCCATCAACTTGACACAAGAAAAGAAGAGGGAACCTCAGTTAAGCCAGTATGCAGGATTCCCATGGTTCTTATCTCTCCTGTCCTGATGTCCTTCAGTGATGAACTGTGACCTGGAAGTGTAAGATAAAATCAAGCCTCTCCTACCCAAGTTGCTTTTGGTTATAGCGTTTATCATAGCAACAGAAAGCAAACTAGGTCAGTTGTCTGTAGTGTTCCATAGACACATGCAGCTGTCCCTCCTCTAACTGTGAGCTGTCTTCATTGCTGTGAGTCTTGAGGTTGCATGGCTGCAGAACTGTTGCTTTCTTCCTTCACAATCACATGTGTCATTACTGATTTTTTGTTCCAATAAACTTGAGAATTGCTTTGTCCACAAGCACAAAATAACTGGCTGGAAGCACTTTAGCACTGTGTTAAATTTACAGATCAAGTTGGGAACTGACATATATAGATACAATATTTTATAATCTCTCAACAGAGGGTCTACACTTCTTTAATCCCATTTGTCTTCCTACATCAAAGTTTTATAGATTTTTTTTAATACAGGAAACCTGTGTATACTCTGTTAAATTTGTATCAAACATAACACTTTTAGAGATAAGAAATTTTCTATTGTACACAACTTTGTGTTTTTAATTTTGAGTTTCAGGCATTCATTGATAATACAGGGGAAAGAAATGGATTTTGTAGATTAACTTTGTGTATTATGTGTTTGCTGTACTCGCTCACTAATATCAAGGATTACATTGTTATTTGTTGGTATTTTTAACATAGAAAGTTGTATCATGTCATCTCCACACAAAGGCGATTATATTTCTTCCCTCCCAATTGTGTGTTTTTAATTTCCTGCCTTGTACTAGTTAGGATTTCAAGTGTGATTCTCAGTAGACAAAGGAGGCAGCCTAGCTGTGTTCTCAGGTTCTAGTACCTCACTGAGAAATGAGATACAGCTTGCAGTTGTCAATCACTGATCTAGCTTTAATCTGAATGAGGTTTTTGTTGTTGCTGCTGTTCTTGCCAGCTGTGGTATTCTGTAAGATACAACTGCTATATTAATTAACATGATCATGTGATCTTTCTTTTTTAGCCAAGTTCATAGCTTTATTTCATTCATTTAAATTTCAAACATTGAACAGACTTCCTGCTTGGAACAAATTCCACTTGACCATGGCATATAGTTCTTTTCATTCATTGTTGAATTTGACTTGTATTACCTTGTAAAAAATTCTCCCAACTTTATTTATGAAAGATATTATATTATAATTTTTGTTTCTTGAAATGTATTCAACTGGCTTGAGTAAATAGGATTAAATTGTCCTTAGAGGAAGACATTGGAAAGGTTCTCTCTGCTTCTATTTTCTAGAAGAGATTGTGAAGAATTGATTTAACCTCTTGAGTTCTGGTAGAATTTACCCATGAAACCATCTGGGCCCAGTGCTTTATATTTGGAAAGATGTTAGTCATCTATTCAGTTTCTTTAAATGTTTTCCATCTATTGGGATAATCATGTTCTTAAAAAAAAAAAAACAAAACAAAACAAAAAAAAAACAAAACAAAACTTGTAGTGTCTCTCAAGGTATTTGTCATTTCCTCTGTCATCACCATTGAGACAGAGAATTGTCTATCATATTCCTTTTTAATCCTTCTAACATCACGGACTCTAAAATGACGTCTCTTTTGTGCCCGAGGCTTACAGTTCGTGTCTTCTCTCTTTTTGTCTTGGTTAGATGGGCTAAGTGTTTAGAATTTCTTTGATGTTTTCAAACAGCCAGCACTTGATTTTCTCCATCGACTTCCTGACTTTATTGATTTCTGTTCTAAGTGATTGCTTTTCTTCTTCCTGCATTGGCCTTTGTTTCCTTCCTTCCCACAGTCTCAGGCAGAAGTGTGGTGCATCGACTATAAGGCATCTTCCTCTCCAGGGCTCTCTTCATAGTGTTTATTTCCTTCAGCCATGGATGTTGATGCAACCTGCAATTTTAAAAATTACATTTCAACTTTAATTTAGTTCAACATTTTTCACAGTCTTCTGAAAACATTTTTTATTTGATGTAGTATGATTTAGAATAATATTATTTAATATGAAAATATTTTGCCATTTAAAAATCTCTCTCTACCTCTAATTTCTAATTTAATCCTGCTGTGATCTAAAAACCAATCTTTCACAGCCTCTGTTGTTTTAAAATTGTGGTTGGTTTTGTGATTCAGGACATGTTGCAAATTGATGAAGATTGTATGCAAATTTCAAATTTTGATGTTATTGGCTGACACATTCGATAATGTCAACTAAACATAACTGATCAATAGTTGATTGCATATTAATCATATGCCAATATGTCCACGAGCTTATTTATCACTTTCAGAAAAAGAGACGTGAATATCTCCAAATCTTTGATGGATGGATTTATATACTCTGTGCAGTCAGGCTCTTGTTTTTTGCTGCACGTATTCTGATGGTCTGTTAGATACAAGCATGTCAAAAAAACAAGTTTTGTGCTTGAATCACCCCCTTTTCCCTATGTAATTGCCCTGTTTAGATAAATAAATAAATAAATAATTGTATCAACAGCAAATGTAATGACCTAAGCTTTGTTTCTGATTCCTATTTCAGACATGAAGATGAATTTGGGGCCTTACACACGTTAGAAAGAGGCTCTATTGGGAGTTACCCTGAACCCCATCTTTCTTTTTGTGTAAATTCTCAAATGTTGTGACTTCAATGTGAACTGTCCCCCATAAGCTCACATGTTTGAGGACTTGGTCCCCAGCTGGTGTTGCTGTTAAGGGGTTCATGGCACTGTTGGGAGTTTGAGTTATCTAGTAGAAGTGTGTCACTGGGGGAAGGCATTGAAGATGATATCTTTGATTGGTCCTATTCTCTACTTCTCTGCCATGACGAATGAGCTAAAGGCTCCTGCTACTATGGATTGGCTTGCTTTAGCTGGCATCCCTTCTCTACCATGAAGTCAAAATAAAGCCTTCCTGCCCTGAGTTGTTTTGACAGGTATAAGAAAATTAATGCACCAAGGTATGGCTTCTGACATCTTGTTAGATCTGACCTATCTATGTATCTAGGTTAAAATTGGTGTCTTGTGGACAGTGCTTCACTGAGTCTTTCTTTTGGAATACCCTGAGGATTCCTATCTCTTGATCAGTTAGGTAAACCATGCTCTTTAAACATACTGATTGAAATGGAGTACTGGTATCTAATGTGTGGATAGCTATTCTCTAACGGCCTTGGTTTTCATTTCCCCTTTTGGTTTTTCTAGGAATTCCTTCTTAAAAGGAGCCTGTGCCTTTCACCTATGAGTGTAATAGCTATTGTACTGGAGCTCTGTTGATGTGGGAAGGGAAGCATTTCACAACCTCAGAACCAAATCTGAGCCTTCACTGGGCCTGTATCGTCTCTGGGCTCATCAGCACAGTTGGGCTGAGCTTTTGTATGAACTGAGTTATTTTCAAGGTGCATCTGCAGGTCTGGCTGGGTCTGACTATTCGGTGCTACTTGGGTGAATGTTATTTTTGCTTTCCACCCCTATCTGTGTTTCAGAGGGCTGGGGAAGGGTGATTACTTTCCTAACAGGTGAGGCTTCCCTCCAGTAAAAAAAAGGTCTTTTCTCCTGGAAAGTAGCCATCCTTGCTCATGGAGAGCAAGTGGGTTTATTTCCGCTTGGTCACTTTTCCCTCCCTGACAGAGTAGAAGGGATTTCTCTTACCCCTTGCCAACAGAACCTTCTTGGGTTCCCTCACTACAGTAGTCACTTGACCTTTCTATTCTTACTAGTACAGTGAGTCAGTCATATACCACGTGAGTCACCTGACTAGGAGGTGGCCTTAAAAATCGTTGCTCATGACATAGTCCTAGCTGTGACTCCAGGGATCTTGGATGGAGGCTGGGCCTTTAGCCTTAGACCAAGAAAGGCCTGAGAAAAATCAAAGATTTCCCATTTGCTCAGCTTGTTCTTGTTTCAGCTTAAAACTAAAGTCTTTGTTTCTTAGTTTTAATTAGTTCTGTGGAATAGCACCACTTTTCAGGAGTTCAGAGCATCAGCTCCTCGCCCCAGTTGGTCCAGGCTTCCGGCTGTATTGCATCATTGCCCACATGCCTCTGCAGGCCTGGCCCATGCATACAAGTGTCAGGGCTGATGGTTCAGTTCTGCTGGGTGATCTCAGTCAGGTTGCATATTCCCTCCATTACCTGAAGGAGTGGTTTAGAAGATAGTAAGTAAATTGGTATTTAGCAACTGGAAGATAATTAAACCCTGAGTACACTAGAAACTAATTAGAATCTCATCCAAACTGACAGCTAGGCTAGAGACTCTGAAGCAGTAACCTTGGCAGGGCACACCAGAGGATCCTAAGCAATGCCTAATTTGCACAGCTGACCCACTTACTCTAGAAATATAGCTCTATTGCAAGTATCTCTCTGCTGTCAGAGAAGACTAGACCCCACCTCCCTTACTATATCCCATGACAAAACAGCTCAAGCCTCCTACTGCATGTCCCATTGTGTACCTAAAGCTCTGTCTCTTACCACTATGAGTGTGACTTTGAGAAAAGAACAAACTGCTAAAGAGGCAGCACATGAACACCGCTGTCCTGAAAGTGCCTTTGGCTCCACCCCGTGCCCCAGGCTGTACCTGGTTCCAGGACTTCAGAGACCATTGGGCACTGTCTTAACTTCCTACAGCAGTGCTCATCCTGATCTTCCCTCCTCTCCCAGAGTTTGTCCCTCCAGGATCCAGCCATTCAGGCAGATCAGCTGTGCCTCTGCTGGGAGTTGTGACACTTTCCTGACTTTGTCCTGGGCATTGTCACTCAGTAAACATTCTATGAACCAGAAACTCCAGAGCATCCTCTGAAAATGGGGAACAATGGAGTGTGTCTGTCACAATGGCTTTCCAAAGGTCCCTTTGAGACCTTCTGAATTGACTGTAAATGAAAGGTGAAACAATAAAGAGGGTCAGTATGCTCAAAAGTGGGACTTACAGAGTGTAAATCCACAGTGAGGGCACCTCCGTGTCTATACATTTGCCTGTGTGAGTTTCTACATGTGTGTGTCTGTAGGTATATGAACATATGCCTGCCTGTGAGTTCCCTTGTACATGCATATATATGTGCATGTTCCTACGTGTGTGTCCCTGAAGACACCTGTTAGCATGCATGTATACAGATGTAAATTTGTGAGGTATGTGACCGAGAGCCTCCAATACATTTATCAGTGTGTATGTATACATGTGTGTACATGTGTGCGCAATGTATGAATCAATGGGATACATTTACACATGTGAGCATCTGTGTGTATTAATGTGTGTGTGTGTATATATATATATATATATATTCATGTTTACGTGCATGTATGTATGTGCACATGAGCCTTTTGTGTATGGTCGTGAGCCTAGCCTTTAACAGCTGAACCATCTCTCCAGACCACATGAGACTTTTATGAGTCTGTATATGTGTGTGTTCCTCTGTGTGTACATGTTTGCCTGCATGGGTGGAGTGATCTGGGTTTACAATTAGCACAGATATAAGCGACAGAATCACGCTTACAGACTGAAGTAATCCAGCAGGGTGGAGTCTCCAGTGTGGGGTCTTAGGTAACACTGCTGAAGTGTTGGGTTCCTAGCACTGAGAAAGCTCTCTGACTGTCAGGGTTAGAGAATCAAAACCACGCCCAGCTCGTTTCCTTACTGTTCCAAAGAGAAGATCAACAGTTCTCTCTCTAAGAACTGATGGTCTGGAAATCAAAGGTTTGTAGGTTTTCTTGTTGCTTCATTCATCATGTTCAAGTGACCAGGTGTTGAATGACAAAAACCGCATTCCCTTCTCACCGGGCACAGTTCTGACTGATACACCCCTTGTTCTGCCCTACAGGATCCAGGCGGCTGTTGGGAGTCATTTTGGAGAATGTCTTTTGCAGAAGACCCAGTGGTTGGTTTGCTCATGAGCCTGCACACTATGTGTGGCCCTACATAGAAAACTCACAGGCGAGGAGCTCTGAAGCCACGATGCATGTTGCCTTCCAGCTTGGTCTATGGAACACTAATAGGATTAAGACTCTGAAGTCAAACTATGTGTTTCCTTCCAGTATGGCTTATGGAGGATTCAAAGGAGTGAGACCCTGCAGCCATGCTCTGTGGTTTCAGTATATGTGGTCAGTCCAGTCACCTGTGGTTCCTGAGAGGTTCAAAGAGTGGTCCAGGGGAGTTTCCAAGCAGATTCAACTTCACTAAAGTCTGCTTGAACGAGAAGAATGGTTCAGCAGTAGAGCACAGGCTTAGCATTCACGAAGCCCTGCCTTCTGCCTGGATCCTTGGGGAAAAGAAAAAATCAGTTGCTAGAACATTTCCTCAGCGATGCCTGGAAGATGGTATGGACGATCCTCCCAAGTAGAGCCCTGCTTTGTGGCTCTAGGAAGTAGTAACATCCACCTCGCTGGGTCACCAGCTGGCAGGACCCACCCATCACTTGGAGCTAATGTGAAATGTTCCCCCAAAGGCTCCTGTGTTATAACACTTGGGTTGTCCAGCTGCTGGTGCTGTTTGCGAAAGTTGAGGAACCTTTAGAGGGTGGAACCTTGCTAGAGGAAATAGGTCATTGAAAGAAAGTCTTGGATTTTGTAGGCTGTTCCCACTTCCTGTTATCTGTCTGCTTCCTTAATGCCAAGGCAATGTGACCAGACAGGTCCTGTTGCCATGTGTTCTTCACCATGATGGACTGTACCCTCTTGGAGCTGTGAGCCAGGACAGCCCTTTCTCTCTCAAGTTGCTTTTGTCAGAGGATTTTTTTCATAGCAACAGGGAAAGTAACCAAGACAAGGGTCCATGCCATATAAGACCTGACTCAAGAGTGACTCAATCACCAGTCGGTGACAGCAGGGCATTTGGCTTCATGCAAGTCCTTGTGAGTGTAGGACTGTGTAGTTGCCTGGGTCACAGATTCCTGATACTATCCTTCATTAAGGACCCACATAAGCTGTTTGAAACTCCTATTTCTTCCAATCAGAGAGCAGATCTTCCCTGTAGTCTACGCAGCCCTCTGACTCCCAGGATGACGTGATTAGAGTTCAGGGTGACACCAGAAACTTCTTGAATGCCAGCCACAGTTCAAGAACCTGTTTATCTGTGAGAGCTTTGGAGAGACTTGTAAGGACCATGCACTTTACCGAGTTCAGAGAAATACAGTTACTTATGAAACAGACCTGGCCCCATGCCACTTCCAGCCCAAAAAGACAGTCATTGAACTGTTTTGTTGTTGTTGTTGTTTTATTTTGTTTTGTTTTTAAACAAAGATTAGTCATTAACTAATCACCAGAGACTGCAAGAACGGTCAGTGTCATGCAAAGGAGAAACACTGAGCCCTGGTCTTCAGGGATCTGAAGGTTTTGGGCAATATATATACACATATATTGTGTATATGTGTAGGAATGTAGTTGTGGGTGTATGGATGAACATAAATGTACATGTGTTCATGCAGACATGCACACAGGTGCATTGCGTGATTGTGTGCTTGGGATGTGCAAAGACAGTTTGTGAGCTTGTTTTAATGCAGTTGTGCACGCACACACATGTGAAGAAGCACCATCAGGAGCACATGGAGGCATGTGTGCGAGCATGCAGATGTGTGCTTGTGCAAGTAGGAGAATATGAAATTATTACTGGGGTGCGTGCACAGGTGCTTGAGTAGAGGGGAGAGTGGGAGTAGTGATGTCACCATCACCCAGGGGCAGGCACTGATCAGCGAGCATGGCTGGATTCCAAGAAGAGCAGAAGCCCCCGCAGGGCAGACAGGCCAGTGTGGAGGCCCCTGCTGCTATGTGGTGGGTACTGGGAATAGCATGTGAAACAGACACAGGGAATTTCCGAACACATGCTGGAGACAGGACTTTCTGGTAGCCCAGCCTGTTTGGACAAAGGTTCTAGCAGCCTGACAAGAAGTGGCTTTGGGGTAGAAGGGTCTATAGCTGCTCACTGTTTCAAGGTATAATCCACCAGGGTGGGGAAGACATGACTGCAGAAGTTCATAGCTGTAGCGGCAGGAGCACGAGGCTCCTTGCTGACATCTGGAAGAATCAAGGAGCATAGATGGAACTGGATGGAGGCCAGAGCTATAAACACTGGGACCCACTGCACATAGATCCACTTCCTTCAGCATGGCTTCATGCTCCAGAGACTCCACAACTTCCAGAAGCAGCATCATTACTTGGAGATCATGTGTTCAAACACAAATGTCAATGGGGATGCTTCAAACATAGACCAAGCTGGTTTGGGTTTGAAAATAATAGAAAATTTAACTTCATTTTTCACTTATATATTTTTGTGTTCATATAATTGTATATATGTTAATATATGGCAAGAGTTTAAAATTATCCTACTTTTTTTAACCATAGTTGCTATTTCTTTTCTAATTTTCACCTACATGTGCACCCCACACATGCAGGGTAATGGTAATGAGCACAATGTTGTGAGATCACCATTGCATTTTACATAATTTTGTGTGTGTTTTCTGATGTTTTCATGAGTTATCTAATAAATAATATGTTTATATAAAAATGTGTGTTCAATAAAAAGAACATCAATATTATAGAAAGCATAATGCTGCTAACCCTCCCACACACCTCTAACCACATTTTGAAACAGCCTTTTCAGTGATCTGAGTACTTCTGTTCATGCATACATACAAAGTAGGCTCATTCTGCTCATACTGGTAATACTGTTTACATGTATACACATGCATGTATGTGTGGAGGCCTCACTGTCTGAACATGTATGTTGCAAGACTAGTATGATAGGAATGTAGTAAGTACAACACATTTATTTACTGAATCTACGTTGTAGAGGGTTTTTAACTTGTCCTATTTCTCCCCCTTTCCTTTCCTTCATCATCTATTCTTCCTTCATCCCCCCTTGATACTTCCCTTTCTCCTTCCTTCCTTCTTCTTTCCTACCTCTCATTTTTCTTTTGCCTCCTGTAATCCTCTGTAAAGAATAATTGAGCAATTTGTGTCTTGCATAATTGCCCAATTACTCTTCAGCAAGCTCACTAGAATTGGAGCTTCTAGGTTAAAGGCTATCCACATTTAAATATTTAACATGAATTTGTCAAATGTTTGAAAGATCTTTTCAAATAGCTGACATCCTCAATGGAAAGGCATATGAATTCTTCCTAAACTTTCCTAATATAGACAGAATCATATTCATAATTATTATCAATTTTATAAGAAAGAAGAATTGTTTCTCATTGAATTCGTATTTCTTTGATGGCTTACACAATTGAACTTTTTATAGAAGTATTTGATATTTTGTTTATTTGGCTTCTGTTGTTTGCTTATTCCGTGGCCTATAGCTTTCATTATAAGACCGATATAAATAAATCATGGTTGTGTTAGTTTTCTCATTGCTATGACAAGACACTTGATATAACTTGAGGGAGGACTTATTTTAACACAACAGTTTTAGATGTTTTAGCTCAGCTCTCACCCCACCCCCAATTCTGTGCTGCACTTGTTTCTAAAACATCATGGTGATAGCAAGTACTTGCTCTATGGTGGTCAGGAAGCAGAGAGACTTGTGTGTGCACGTGCGAGTGGGTGGGTGCGGGTGTCTATATCTCCTTTTCCACATTTTAATTTATTTAGTCCCCATTAATGGGATGATTCAGAGTGATTCTTTCCTTTAGTCAATTCTTTCTAGAAAAACTATTGCACATATACGCAGAAGTTTATTTTACTAATCTCTTACACAACTCTGAATCCGACCAAACAGACAAGCAATACTAACCATCAAGAGTCCACACCTTGTCAGGTTGACAAACCACAACAGAAAGGGTTGTGCTCATCTCATAACGCAAAGGCATTCAGTCCATCTCCACCAGCCCCATACTCTTAACAGCGTTCCTATTACTCCAAAATCCAAGTTCAAATCTTATCTGAGATGATAAATAACTTATGAAAACATCAGAAAATTCCTGAGTCTTTATAAATATCAGAAAACAAATCACATACTCCCAAGATGCAATGCTGAAGAGTAAACATTCCCATTCCAAAAGAGAATGGGAGATAAAAAGGAAGCGTCGACCCAAAGCAAGATAAGCCGGACAGGTGCCAAGTCCTGCAGCTCCACCCCAGGCACCCCAGGCACATAGAGTGAACAACAAAGGGCCTGAGAAAAATCTACCCCTGGGGCCTTTTCATTTGCAACCCACATGGCCTCCCTTGTGTTAACTCCACTCACTGCCTGTAGCTCTACTCAGCAGATGTCCCATGTCCCTGGCCTCTCCAACATTATGTGGGTTTCTTTGCAACTTAGACTTCACCATCACAGCTTCACCCCCTGGTAATTCAAGGACTTCCTACGTTGCCTGATCCCATGGGCCTTTCCCATGGGCAAAAGCCTCCATGACCTTGTAATTCTTTTGCTCTGCATGTCTGTGGAAATATCTTACATTTTTATATGCATGCTGCCAAGGTCTGTCACCAGCTCAGGTAGTCAGTCACTAGGCCTCCTTGGCCAATAGCTACAATGAGTGGGTTGGAGTTGCGCCAGTTCTTAAGAAACCCTCAAGATATCTTTCCTGTGGCCCTGTTGCAAAGTTCTTGGCTTCTTTTTAATGGCACTGATTTCTTCAGCAAATGTGTCTTCCTTAGCCTCAAGATTGCCCATAGGCTCTTTTAACCATGGTACAACCTTTTCAAATCTTTGTGCAGTATCTTTGTTTACAATTATCCTCAGAAACCTGGCTGAAAGCATCCATCAGTGACACTCCAGAGCCTGAGTGCTGGGCTGCTCTAAAGGTTTCTCTACCAAAGTAGCTGCCACCTTTAAACTTGACCTCTTTTAAAGTCACAGGGCATGAAAATTAGGAAGATTTTCCGTCAGGAATAAGACAGGAATGACCCCTGGTCCAATAGCCAAGGGAGTCCCCATGTCCATGTAAACCCTCACAGTCTTTACTGTCGGCACTGCCCTCAACATTCTGGTCTCTGCACCCCCCAGGATCATCCATGAAGTTCCGCATCCTGGAACTTCTCCGGCATCTCATGTCCAGGTTTAATGGTAACAACGACCGCAATGACCTCACTTCTCTGGTACTAACTTTCTGTCTTACAATGCTGTTGTTGTTTTGTTTGTCTCTGTGAAGAAATGTCTGTGACAGGATTATTTTATCATAGTTCATGGGTTCAGAGACTTCAGTCAATCACAGTATGAAAGATGCAGTAAAAAACAAAAACAAAAAAACCATAACAGTAGACAGAAACCAGACACAGACAGAGACAGAGACAGAGATGGGGTGGGGGTAGGGAATCTCGAGATAGCTGGCTTTCTCCCTTTTCATCTTTATTCCCCTCAGATCCTCACTGGTGGAGTGGTACTACCTACACTAAGGGTGTATGTCCAAACTTAGTTAACCCTCTCTAAGAATGAGCCTAGAGACACACTCAGAGGCTCTCGTAAGCCTCCAAGCAGCTTTCCAGCCAATAAAGTTGAGAAACAAGACTAACCATCAAAATAAGGAGACCTCAACCTAATGTCTGTCAAGATCCAGCTTCTACCAGGAACCATAAAAGCCGGAACAAGTCTCTTCCCACTCCGTGGTCATGTGGTCATAGTCTCTACCTTACAGGATTCTTGTCATGGTTTAATGAGTTTACATGAAGTATCTTGGGATTGTGTACACACCATTTGTTGAATAAATGCATTATGAATTTTTCTGAGGAGATAGAAACAAATATCTGTTTATCTCAGATAGGGCACCAATAACAAGGCAAGCAACATTTCTTCCCAGGCCCATCTTGGTGAATGAATGAGTTTTTTTGTGCTTGCAGGGGCATAAGTGAGAGGTTACTTGGAGTAATGTAGGTGATTCCCAAAAGCTGCATCATCAAAAAGTCCGTGGTGGTATGTCAACCTCATGGAAGCTGCATCATTGAATCTCACCCTCAGTTAACCTTTTGCTTCCTGTGTTTTCTACCAAATCCCTAGATCATCTGTAATTCGGTGACTGAATGGCTGTGGTGCTTAGAATCCAGGAGAGGGTCCTATGGCTCTCTTTCTAACTTCTCCTTCAATGAGAGAGTGTTTACAACCCTTCTATCATTATTGCAGACCTAGATATTATCACATTGTCATGTTTGCTTAATTATCTGTGTTTCATGAGAGTGACAAGATGGTCATTTTATCTCTGGATGCATGAGATATATACCCCAACAATATGATCCCTGCTTACATTATAGGATCTTTCTGAAAGTGTCACAGAAGTTTAAAAGGGTGCACAGGGCATATGACACAAAAAAAAATTTCAAAATAGGACTATATGTATAGTGCCTGAACCACAAGACAAAATATTATGGATCCTAATGTTCCTGTCATAGGCAATCACTGCCCAGACTAACATGGTAAGACAGTGATTTTTGGTCAACTTGATACAAGCAAAGGTCATCTGGGAAGAGAAAAAATCCATTGAGGAAGTATCTCCATCAGATTGGCCTTTAGAACATGCGTGGTATATTTTTTTTTCATTAATGTTTGCTATGGTAATGGCGAATCTCTATGAATGGTGCCACCCTGGGCAGGTGGGTCTGGGTTCTATAAAGAAACAAGCTGAGTAAGCCACTGTTATGTGGTAAGCCCAGAGACCACGACATGGACAATTTTAAAGCCAAAAAAAAGTCTTTATTGCCAGTGAGCAAATGCGTGGGGAACTTGCCCAAATCATGCATCCCAGAGACCTTTGACTTTATGTACAGAAATCACATCATGCTTGTCAAACTTCAGTTGGCAAGATGCAGAACTACAGGAAACCAAAAAGGAAAGTTAGTACATTTAGGGACTTTCCTGAAACTATGGACTATGTCTTTGATGGGTTAGGTATTTTGGCAGGTGTTGGAGCTGGAGTTTAAGGTCATAATGGTGCCTCTAACATTACGTCAGTTATCCCAAGTTCTGGGGCTTTGTTATACCATGGAGAGCAAGCCAGGCAGCAGAATTTCTCCATGGTCTCTGCTTCAGTTCCTGACTCTAGGTTTCTGCCTCGAGTTCCTGCCCTGCCTTCATGATGGATGATGATTGAGACATATGAGCCAAATAAATCCTTCCGTCCCCAAGTTATGTATTGTCATGGTGTCTTATCACAACAAAAAGTAACTAAGACATGTGAATTGGTTTTGCATTGTCTTTGAGTTTTGTATTATTGGATGAGATATTATTTGTATTATCTATAACTTCAATGAGTGGGTGTTTTGGTGACAACATGGCTACCCATTATTTCAGCCCATGCTTTTAGAAGTGATCTTGCTGTTTGCTCCTCCTGGATTCATGGCTTCCATGTGTGTCTTTTGGAAGAGTCAAGCCAGCAACATTCCTTTCCATAAGCATTTGAAGTGGCTGTTACTTTGTGGAGTTAAGTTTAGGTGGTTTGTTCAGCAGCGAGAGATAGTGGTGTTGGTGTCTAAAGCCAAGGGGTTATCTGTGTTCCCAACAAGGGGAATATCTGTGTTCCCTCTGGGCATTGTGCAGCCTCAGAGTTTGGAGTGGTGATTTTTCTTTACATTTTCTGTAGACAGAAGTCCATAGAAACATGAGGGGATTGTGTATATCTCCTGGTCAATGGGTGAAGACAGAATGTGTGGATATCTTTTAAAATAACCATGTTTGCCTTTTGAGCTCAACTCTTCTCTCAGGAGAGATGGTAAATAGTCGTCACTGAGGTTTCCTCCTTGTGGTTCCATCTTCCTTGCCCTGCATACAAACATAATTCACCCTAGCATACTGTTACCGATGCCAGTTTCAGTTGCCTCCAGATCAGTTCTTCCCATTCTCTGGTGTGTGAGTGTGTGTGTGTGTGTGTGTGTGTACATGTGTATTTCAGGTGAGTATCCCAGAGGAAACTCTAGGTCCCATGGAATGTACCTGATCAAAGATCACTGACGTTACTACATTGCCATACAGAGAGGCTGTACTAATTCACAGCTACTCCACCTCTTCACTGATGTCTCTGGTATAACTTCTCACTACAGCCCTTCCCATGTCTGCTTTCTGGTATAACATGTGCTAATTAGTGGTCTTAATCTTTTAACTAATTATATTTAGAATCACCTGGAAGACACACCCACAAGTGTGTCTATGTATATGTTTTCAGAGAGAATTAACTGAGAAGAGAAGACCCACTCTGAATAAGGATGGCACCATCCCACGGGCTAGGGTTGTAGACTGAATAAAGGAAGAAAGAAGGAGAGCTGAGCCCTAGCGTTCATCTCCTTTTTTATTTTTTTAATTTTTTTTTTTTGTTCATCTCTTTTTGCTTCCTGAATACAGACAGGGTGTGATCGTCTATCTCACACTCTTGATGCCTTTCACCACGATGCCAGGCCTTATACTCAAACCAGGAACCTAAATAATCCCTTGCTTAAGGTGCTTTTGTCAGGTGGTTTTCCACAATGACATATAACTGTTACAGTGCAAGTGTCCACACTTGTAGTTCCCCAAAACTACTGAAGTTTGCTACATCCCAAAGTCACTTTGTGTAATCTGTTATGTGAAGTACCTCTTTTCTCTTTTTTTCCTTTTCTTTTCTTTCTTTTTTTTATTTTTTTTATTTATTTATTTATTTATTTATTTATTTATTTATTTATTTTTGTAATTTTGCTTCTTTTATAATCAGCTGCCTCTTTTTCTTTTCTGGTTGACAGCAATAGTTACAGACTCAAAGGATGAGTCTCTATTTTTTATTTTTATTTATTACAATTTAGTCACTTTTTATCCCAGCTGTAGCCTTCTCCTTCTGCCAGTCCTTATCACTCCTTCCATCCCTCCCTCCCTCATCTCCTCCAATGCCCCTCCCCAAGTCCATTGATAGGGGAGGTCCTCCTCCCCTTCCCTCTGACCCTAGTCTATCAGGTCTCATCAGAACTGGCTGCATTGTCTTGACCTGGTAAGAGTACTCCCCCTTCACTGGGAGGTGATCAAAGAGCCAACCATTCAGTTCATGTCAGAGACAGCCCCTGTTTCCTAGTAAGGAGTCTCTATTTTTTTATGAATGCATCAGAAATACTTTATCTTGATGTTTCACCTTCTTAATAAATAGTCTTTTAAGGAAGAAATTTTTTATTGACGTTATTTCAGTGGAGTATGCTTTCTCAACTATTCTTTAATGCCTATTGTTTCTTTCATTTTTTTAAAGAAGTCTTTTCTTCCCAAAGGTTTGAAGGGTTTTTTGTTTTAGCTCATTCATTCCATCATCAACATATAAATCTCTGATCTAGTAGAGGATTTGTGTGTGTGTATGTGTGTGTAATGAATAGAAATCAAGACTCCTTCCTGCTCTACACAGCAGTCAGGCTAGATATCATGGGAAACACTGTCTGTGAATGTCCCAATATATCTGTGTTTGGAAGTCTTGTGTGTCTCTTCTCTAGTTAGGGCAAAGTGGTTTTACATCTAAACAAAGAATTCTGGTTATGACCTTTAGCTTTTATTGACAATTGTCAAAATTTTACTTATTTGAAAAAGAAAAAAGAAAAGTTCAACCAAAATCTAAGCATTATGGAAGTGGTTATCAAGTAGCTGTGTTTGCAAATGGGATGATATACTCAATGCTGAATGCTCATGGATCGTATGTGTGGATACATGTGAAGCCTGACTGGCAGTAAAGTATCTCTCTCAACCTTCATCGCTTTCCTTTCGTATTTGTGTAACCTACATGCAAATGAATGCACATGTATGGCCATGTTTCATATGTGCTACATTCATATAGCACATACATTCATTCCACATACAAACTCACACACAGAAAGATATAATCACTCCCAAGACAATCCCTCATATACACTCACATACAACCATACATTTCTCTCTCTCTCTCTCTCTCTCTCTCTCCTCCTCCTCCTCCTCCTCCTCCTCCTCCTCCTCCTCCTCCTCCTCCTGCTGCTGCTGCTGCTGCTACTACTACTAGTACTACTAAAGCAGGATGAAGAAGGGACGTAGTGGAAAACTGGCCAGCCTGAGGGTGCCATGCGACCGTGGCAATGACCTTTGGCAGCTGCTTGTTCATGTCAATACTGAATTGGTCATGCCCCAGCTTTTTCTGACCCATGGATTTGACAAGGGTCCTGACCTTGGAACTTGCTGAAGGTATGTATGGCTTTCCATTCTGTGTCTCCCTGGATGGCCAGGCAGATTTCTGACTCTGTGTTCTCATCTTCATAATGGAGATGGTACTTTGTGGAATAACTGTAGACAGATTCTAAAGCTAAATTCAGGCTTCACATTCATGTCTGTCACATATGATAGGCTGGTGTCCCATATATAGCATGCAAAGCAGGAATATAATGGCATTTGTGACAATTTAAATACCAGGGAAAACTTCTAACTCCTTCTTTACTTCTGGATGTCCTTCCCATCTTCCCTCATGACATACTCAGCTCCAAGCAGGGTCTTCACTGCCAGTTCATTTCCTGCATTAATGCAGGCTACTTGGCTTGGACACAGCCAACACAAATAGAATCAGAGCCTATTACAGAGAATTCTTGACACCCCTAACGAACCTTCTTTGGCTAGGACAGAAGTCAGAATTGCAGTTTTCTCCTTGACGGTGGCTCTCTCTGCGTGACGCTAACAATAGGCGCTGACTCTGTCCAGGATCTGCACAGCTCATCTTCACATCCACTGCAGTGTGAGGGACGCATCTGATCTATAGACATCGGCTTATATGTTTATGTGCTTGCTGCCAGCACACTCTAAATTAAGCCCATCTGTCTTCTTCCTTCCCATATTGGGACTTGCATATTAGTCGTGCTGAAATGTTGATGCCTGACTTGATGCAGGCTAGTGGCAAAGTGAATCTTAGTTTCCACTGTCATAATGTTTCATTAAAAAGAAAAACCCACAGTATCTCAATTAAGAATGATGCGCCTGTCATAAGTTTAGGCTGCAAGGAAATTGTCTGCAGAGTGACACACCTTGTGAAAAGTGCATTGGAAAACATCCTGCTAGAAAATCAAGGGATGGGATCATAGCAGGGGGAGGGGAGATCAGGTCTGATCCAGCAGGGAGAGGCAGTACTGTTTCTAGGAGCTCCCAAGATATATCAACCTTTTTGTTCCTAACTCCAGGAAATGGGAACATGGTCCAAGGAGTGGTATTGTGAAGATGTATGGTAATCTGCTTCGGGCTATATCGAGCTATCACCCAGGTCTCCTCAGTGCCCAGGAGGGTACATGGTGATGACTGTGGGGAGCAGGATCTTCAGAGTGACCCAAAGCCACTGACCCTAGGACTCACCACCTGCATGATCAGGTAACAGATATCAGCCATAGGGACTGAAGGTTCCATTATAAAATAGTCACAGCCAATGAGGAATGCTTTCTTTTCTATTGGCTTCTGTGGTTCTGGCCAAGGGAAATGTGGAGTTACAAGCCCAATGACCTGGAGTTCTAACTCCTGGAGCCATGTCCAGACCCAATCAGAGGCAAAAGAGCGGGCTTTCCTCACACACCCAGGGAAGACAACAGCTAGGATGAAGCTCCTATGAAGATTAAATAGGATTTTCCTAGGAATGATAAAAGGTTTTTCAAGCATTATTACGAGCTTTTGTCTTGGCTATGATTTAAACTTTCTTTGACTTTTTGAGATGTTCTCTCCCTAAACAACAAACAATAAACTGTTGGCATCATTTACATGTAAATTAACAGGGAAACCATATCTATGACTTTTCATTTCTTGCTATTTAAAGTTTTAAAAAAATAAATTGAGACTGATGACTTAAGTTATTTCATTCTGTTTGTTGGAAGCCACAGGCTACAGAGAAAAGCAGAAAGAAATCATTTGCTACCTCAAACAGCAGTAAGATGAGTCTCCCCTTGTTTTAATTTAAATTAAAGATAAATATTAAAATATAATTAATTAATGTATATCCATAGATAGTTACAATAAATGTGGTCACTGAAGACTTAAACAGTAAACAAATTGAGTTCACCAAAAAGCTGGGTAACACTGAATAGTATTGCATATTTAATCAGGACTCAGTTGAAATTGATTAAATATGGCCCTGAAATTAACTATTGATCATTTTTTACTTGTTGGGTAGTACCCAGTTTACATTCCCATGGACTTGGACAGAGTTCGTAACTTAAGCAAATCCTAAGAACACTTTTTTGCTTATTGGTGGTAAAGTGCCCAATGGTCAGCATCAACAGCTTGGTTCAGAAGATGATATCAGCAAGGCTCTATGGGCCAACCAGTGCAGTTGTAGGCCAAGGAAATAAGGAAGACAAGCACCATTTCATACCATTGTGTAGCAGAGTCGATGCACCAGCTCACAGATGTTTGGCGCTACATTTACACACGGAGTGTGATGGGTCAGTTTAACATGGACCCTAATCTCTAACAGCTGAAGGGACTGGGGATTGTAATTGTTTTTCCCCTTCCATATACAGGTTTCACTTTCTTCCCTTGGAGCACACTTCTGCCATTTTAGGGTGTTCCTACTAGCCCACTGACCTCAAGACAGAAGTTGGAGACAGTCTCCTTGTTAGGGAAGTCTTGGCTGCCAACACCATGACACAGAACTCGGTTGTAGCATCTGTGGGTTGCCATGCTGTGAGATTTCTCAGGTCCCCAAAGAAAGAACAGGCAAGGGGAGTAGGAGAGCCACTTGAGATGCAAAGTGGTGTGTGTGTCTTCACTTGCTTCTCAGATGAATCTCATTTCTTCCTCTGGTGATACAGTTCACTATATTCCTGGCATAGAGAGAGAGTTTTATAAAAGAATTGTCCTGCCTATAGCAACAACCTCCCAATCCCCTGGCTGCTTAACTCTGTTGCTAGTGAGTGTCTGTGTGAAGGGAAATGGAGTCATTTAGCCCTAGCAAGCCTGGGAGGAAGAAAGTGTCTCGGCTCATGAGTTGAGTCCTGGCATTCCTAGATACTGAATCAAAGCCATCCTGACACCAGGCTATACACTATGTTGAAATGGTCTTTCCAAGATCTAAGATGCTGCTGCTGGGAGTTTTAAATTTACTCTTTTCCCTCTGAAGGTTCAATAATTTTAGTCTGTGAAATAAACTGACAATAGACAGATAAGGGGGAAAAGAACATGCAGGATATATCACACACCTAAAGCACGGCAGTGTAAGACTTACTGAGAGGCAGATGGCTGCTGCTACTTAGAAGTTGAAGGCAACTCTGGCTGCCGGGGTGGGATGCATGACATTCCTGTGAGAGAGGATGGCTTACTGCGAAGATAATCTTTCCAAGGTGGAAGGCAAGTATCGGGCAGAAAGGCCTGGGTTTGCAGCACTGTTTCCTGATGCCATTGGGTGAACATTCCTTTTACAGGGCACTTTTTCAGAGCTGGTCCCATCACCTGGAGGCCTGCAGTTCCTCAACACAACCACAGGTATGTCTTCAGAATGTGACATTTTACAGTCCTACATGGGGGTGGGGGCTTTGGCTTTGGAGTTTGGCATACACACACATCTCATGGGTCTTGTGCATTGTGAAGACGTGAGATAGTGGCTTGAGCTGCCAGCTCTGACACTGTCCCTAGATTCCCTCTTCTGTCACACTGGGTAAGTCTTCAAGCTTCTATCAGTCTTTTTCTGTCTGAAATGGAATGAGGCTGAGCCACAGACATAGGCAGGGTACGTGGTGGCTTACCGACATTCTTCCCAGAGGAGCATCTAAATGAAAATCAGCCACGGAACTCAGGAGACAGAGCACAGAAGGCTGTAAGTAGGGCTGGTGCGTTTAGGGTAGTGAGAGGTGAGGACAGAAAGGAAGAGGTGGCCATCTTTTCCATGGCAGCCTCTGATGCATCTCTAAGAGGTGTAAAGGGGCCAAAGAGCTGGATTTGACAGCTAAGAGGTGATCACTAACAGTATTCAGCTCCAAGAGGTGACAGTTGCAACACTCAGGACTGCGTGTCCTGGATTCTGTCTCCATTTCTCTAAAATGTCTGAAAATTTCTCTCAGAAGCATTCCTGTGAAAATAATCCTCCAAATAAATGAATAATGAAGAGGCAACTCTAATAACTATCTTGAAATTTCCATGGCCCATGGCTATTACAGGTATGCATTTTAATTACCAGATGTTTCATAAAAACCAGCTGTTAAGTTGATGACTTGAAACACTGTCTTACTTTCTAAAACCCTTCTTGAGTCACAAACATGGAATGGGCTTCCCTGTTGTTGTTTTTTCCCTCTGTTTTAAGGGAAAGCAACTAACAATAAGCACACACACACACACACACACACACACACACACTTTCCTGTTGGAGTCCATGAAGCAGCTGTGCAACCATCTGAACCTATACAGTGGCCATCTAATTGCCCCAAGGCAACCCTAGGAGCCTGAGACATGGCTCTCCAAAAAACCATGCAGGTAATATGGTCAATCTCATGGCATAGACCAGAGATTAGGCCATACTAATCTGACTGACAGACTGAAGGACTCACGTAAAGGTATGAGTTTTCATGTACACAGGATGTCCTAAACTTCATGTGTCATGCCTACCAGCCATGATCTGAGTCATGAAAAGCAATCACCATGTAAACTAAGAGTTAATATGGTACACAGCCAAATGAACTCAGGAAGGCAGGCATCCAAGAGTAGTTCAAAGAAGCAAGCACAGTGTTCCTGCTACGGGAATTCTGTGCCCTGAGATGGCAATCACTGAACGAAAACTACTCAAAAAGGCAGAGTTTGCTCCCCTTGTTGGAGTATGTTCTGGTCATAAAATTGGACTCCACTTTCACTGTTGTAGACAGTCTGTGTTTTCAGGAGCTGAGGGATTTCTTGCTTGGTTTGATTTGGATTTCTTGCCAGATTGGAAAAGAATTGAGCTGGACCACGGTAATAGTCTCCCATATGCAAATCATGTCATGGGCTTTAATGTTCCACTCCATCCTGACAGCAGTAGTAGCATGTTCTGAAGGCCTCTTACTACTTCTTGAGGAAAGGCCTCTCGGCTGAGGGTCACAAAAATGGCTGCAGACTGAACACAATTTGTCATTCCCATGCACTTCCAGGCAGGAGGACAGCATGCCACAGAGTGCTGTGAAGTAGGATGCTCATGGTAGAATGAGTTGGTGATGCTTCAGGAAGCACACTGTATAGCCACCAAAGGATAGGAACGCATCCTGCAGGACGGTGTGCTGAGACTATTTTTATCTCAGGAGCAGAGTGGGAGCCAAAGCCTGTTGCTCAGAGGTGAGCAGGAGCTAGCCTTGCTGTTCAGGGGTGACTGTGGTTCACAGCTCACTTTCTAGGGGTAAGCTGAGGTCAGGCCTGCTGCCGAAGAGTGAACAGGGAACAGTGTTTGATGCTCAGGGGTGAGTAGGAATCAGAACCGTCTGTCCAAGTGTGAACGGAAATGGCTGCTGGTTGCTGAGCAGCAAAGGCCATCTGCCAGATGCCAAGGTATCAGATGTGGATCTGGGTTTTAGGTCTTTCTCTGACAGGGCCTTGGTTTTGCTCCAGATGAAGCTTATAGACCCCTATTATTTGTTGTTGCTGATGTTTGTTTTTTTTTTGAGATAGGGTTTCTCTGTGTAGACCCGGCTGTCCTGGACCTAGTTCTATAGACCAGGCTAGCCTCGAACTCACAGACATCTGTCCCCTTCTGCCTTCCATTGCTGGGATTAAAGGTGTGTGCCACCATCACTGGCTACAAATGCTGTCTTGATAGGGCAGGTTGAGAAGGCCACTACGTCCCATCAACTGGTCATCCAGAATGGGGCGAGAGAAACACCAGGGTTCATTGGGGACAGGGGAGATTGATCCTGGAGGACTCCCAGGATTACTTCCTACATAGCTTTCTAAATATATGTATGGGTGAAAACATCCATCTCCCTCTGGGCAGCCCTGGGCAGCTCAGCACATACCAGCCCTGACTCAGTCTGTGAGGGATGACTCCAGCATGACCTCTCCAAGAGCTCCCACTTCACCTCCCAGACTATGATAGAATACAGGGTTTAGGATTGGTTCCTAAAAGAATGTATGCTACAGGCTACTTCTTGCTTGGTTTATGTTGTAGTTTTAATGGCTTTAAACAATTAGAATAAATTGGGAAGATAAAACCCCAGGCATTGCATGAGCCACGCCCACTTCCTGTTTATCAGGCTACGGTGTCGGCCCCTTTGGTAGACATGGCACTGAGGAATTAGTGAAACTGTCTAATTATGAAGTGACCATGACCCTGGCCACATTGGCTGTCTCAGATTCTCTGCTCTGTAGTGGGCCCTTGTTCCGTGTTTCCAAGCCTCCGGGGAGCACCTGTGTTTGCATGCTTGTGCTGTAGTATCAATCAGACTGCTCACAGCCACACAAGAGGCAGAGCTGTGGAAAGGGGATTAGAAAAAGCCAATGGTATTTTAAAAATGTCCCAGGCACACAGATTAAGAAAGGAAAGTCCTGATAGGTGTTTACAACATAAATGGTGGACACTGGGCTACAGTACACACTGTGCTGGGTGAGTGAATGGATCCCAGGCAAATGTGGGAACTTTGCCTCAGGTCTATGTGCTGCATGGGGTAGTTCTGAAAGATTGTCTCCACTGACATATCCTGCCTCCACCCACAACGTGTCAGGACCAGTTCCCACTTCATACAAAGCCAGTGGGAACAGGTTGCTTGGGGTATAAGCTCTATTTCCAATGAAAAAAGAGGTGTGTCCGCTTCATTAAAACCCAGTCCTTTATCACAGTCCCCTGTGGAGGGTTGAGGGAAGACAGCTGGGATAGAACAATCAAAGGCCCGGATGCCATAGGACTTAGTTCCCCGTGAATAGGGGCACCCTCTGTTCTCTCATGAATCTGTAAATGCAACATTCTTCAGGGTGCTTTTCTTTGATGACTGAAAGTCATATATCTCTCAAATATATATTTGCCCTGAAATGTATGTAGGACTCACTTTTCCTTTGGACAAATGCAAGTTCTAGGTTATTTTCTCCAAGCATCAAGTTTCCCTCCCTTTTGTCCTCAGCACTAGCTAGAAGGTGATGGATGGAGAGAGGTGGGCAATTTCAGGTCTTGAGTGGATGGGCTTTGGGGATAAGCTGAACAGTCTTTCTGGGATGCATATTCCCTCCATTCCTGAAATCTCAGGGTGTTCAGGAGGGTGGTAGCCAGGAAATCCATGCAAAGAAAGGCTTTCCTAGAACAGCAGTGTCTAGAAGGCCTGTCCAGGACAGCAGTGCCCAGGAGGTCCATACCCAGGACATCAGTGCCCAGGAGGTCCATACCCAGGATAGCAGTGCCCAGAAGGTCCATACCCAGGACAACAGTGCCTAGGAGGCAACACCTAAAAGATAGATAGCTTGCCTGTCATACGGTGAGTTTGAGACAACTCAGGACTCACTGGCTCCACAGTGACTGAAACACAGAGGTTAACAGCCAAACAACCTTGGTGCTGGGGACCACTTGCACATCTACCACTGTTGCCTCTTCTAAGGACCCCAGCACTGAACACAACGAAGTAACACCTAGTCTCCACCTTCAGCTCACACCCGCAATGATGGACTGTTACTTCAAACTGTGAGCCAAAAGAAACCTCTTCATTCCTTATGTTCCCTTTGTCAGGTATTTTGTTATAGCAATAAGGAAAGAAATAATCACTGTGGCGCTGAACACATTACTCAATTCTTTGTGCCTAAGTTTACTCAGCAGTGAAACGATAGTAAGAATGCCTTATCCATCCTTGCGGTCTTGTGAGCATGAACTGAATTAGAGCATCAAAACACTTAGGCCAGACACCATAACCTACTATCCAATCAACACCAGCCTCTTCATCATCCCGCACTCCTGCGCATGTGCAGGCCCAGTAATGGGATCTCTGTTTTTAACCTCTTCACTCCAGGTGCCACATGAGATGCTATAGAGCCAAGAGGTCCTCATAAGGTGTGACTCCCCCAAAGACAAGAAAAGTATTGACAACAGGCACTCCTATCTAGAGGGCAGCATCCCATAGCCTCTGGGTGTCCTGGTGATGTGTTGGCCTCACCCACTCTTCCGCCAACACAGCATGCCAGAAAACGAAGTGGGGCTCTATGTCCCTCTCTGTGGACACTGAAGACTGCACACATCATCTAAGATTCTTTTCCAGCTTTACCAGCAGTCACTGGCATGTAGAAAGGAATCAACTAGAAAACTTTTCTGTGGGTTCTTTCCTCTTTTTCTATTTCTCTGTAAGTATTGGTTACCTGTCCCCTTTCTGTGACAAACTACCCAACCAAATCAACTTAAGAAAGGAAGAGTTTAATTTGGCTCACAGTTTCAGGGCAGAGTCCATCATAGTGGGGGGAGTCATGGCAGCAGGAGCTGAAGGCAACTGGTCACATGGAATCCATTGTCCGGAAGCAGAGAACCATGAACATCAGTGCTCAGCTAGCTTTTGCCTTTTTCCCCCTTTGGCCCCCCAGTTGGGGGGGTGTCTTTCATCCCTATTAATCCAGTCTAGAAAATCCTGCACAGGTATGCCCAGCAATTTTTATTTACAGTGATTCTAGAGCCTACCAAGTTGACAGTTACTATAAACCATCCCATCATCTTATCTGTCCAAACACATAAGCATTTATAAGACAGCCTGGGCACTGGAACACAGGCACCTAAATAAAATGAGGCCACACATGGATGTCACCCACTGGCTAACCCATCACCCAAGAGCCAATGCAAAGTTTCTCCAAATGAACCTGGCTTCCAGCTCCCGTCATGTCTACGGAACGTTGGCGAGTAGCCATGCGCTCCTCAGGAACAGTCCCCGGAGCAGTGTGCTGAGGGACCTGATGAGGAGGGGATTTTCTTTCTATCAAATCATGCTGCTGTTGCCGATGTGTGTGCACGGGACTATAGTGGAGAAGGACTGCCCAACAGCTCTTGCAGGTTTCTATGACATCCAGATGGGGTGATGGAACCTAGTACCGAGTCGAACTTCTAGAGAGAGAAATATTTCCTTTCCTAAGACAAAATTTTTCATGTGGTACTTTCTTTTGATTTCTGAGTCTGTCTGGAGAGCAAAGGCAGGATATACTTAGGGGTTATTTATTATAAATGAAGTAAGTGAAAATGCCCGGAGAAGGAAGAAATACGGCCACGAGGAAGAGGCAGAAAATTGAGCTTTCAATAAACGCACCTATGGCTGGTTTCCATCTGCTTCTCCTTCTATTTCCTCTTCCTCAACTGCTACTTGAACTGACAAGAAGGTAATTAGATTCTGCTTTTCCAAGAGCAAAAGGGTTATTAATTTTAGTATTTAAGATTCTGTAGTACCTGGGTCTCCAGAGCCTCTGCTCTCACCTGGGCTAGACTAGCTCCCACAGGGTTTTCTAATGAAGGGAAACCTGCATGCCATCTCCAACACAGGAACAGGAAAAAAAGAGCAGAAGCTGACAAATCCCTAAGGGAACTTCCTCCTCCCTAGTATGGAAGGAGTTCCTTACCCACAATACACCCATACCCAGTCTCAACAATTACTGTACACCAGCTGGCCTCCTGAGCCTGGCCTAACACTATAGAGTAATAGACCCCAGAGCTCCTTTCTTCCCTGCCTCTCTCCCTCCATTCTTCTCTCCTCCCCTTCCTTTCTTCTTTTCTTCCCACTTCCTTTCCTTTCCATTTTTCTTCCTCCTTCTCTTTCTTCCTCCTTTTCCCCTTCCTCAGTTCTTTCTTCTCTCCATTCTTCTCTTCTCTCCCTTCCTCCTCCCTTCTTTTCCCTTCTGCCCCTCTCCCTCCTTCCTCCTTCCCTTTTACCTTCCTCTCTTCCTACTTCTCTTCTTCCCTCCATCTGCGTTTCCCTCCCTCCCTTTCTTTACTCCTTCATTCTTTCCTTCTTCCCTCCCCCTTTTATTCCTCCCTTTCACTTCCTTTCCTTCCTTTATCCCTTTCTTCCTTTGACCTTTCTTCACTCCTTCCCTCCTCTCTTCTTTCCTCCTTCCTTCCCTCCCTCCCTCTCTCCTTCTCTTCCTTTCTTGTTTCTTTCACCTCTCCTTTTCTTCCTAGAAGTCTTTCCCTATTCACATTATACTTACTGTATGTTCATTCTATTGGTCATTTGGAAAATATCCTGGAAAATCTGTGTTCAATTGTTGCTTATATTTTCCATTTTCTTTTTAAGCAGATGTGCTGGGTAACATGTTTTTCTAAACAAAATTCTCCACTCTCTGGAAAAAACTTCATGGTTCTGGTCATGTTCAGTTTCCTGTCTCTCCTGATGGGACATATTTTAGGAGAATCCACTCTCTGGAGCAGTAGCGTAATTATGCACAGCCCATTCCTCCCTTAAACAGTCTGGCCACTGAAGTTCCAGGGTGCCTGCTGATGGCTGATGTTGGTTGGGGGTTACCCCCAAGACTCATGCATAAACTAACACTCAGCAGTTTTGGCCACCATGTTATAGGTTCAGTACAGCCCTGGATTCAATTATTTTTCCATTTACCAATTAATGAATTAATTCTGATTGATAGATGGCTGATTCTGACATGAGTTCTTACTATCACAACACCATTTTGACAGTGACTGCTAATGTTTTAGGAACAGTGTCCACAGAAGGAAGTTGAGGGTGTCCCCATGGTAGACATAACCAGGTATGCAACTTTTCTTTACTGAGGACTTGACTTTACCTAGAGTATAAGTATAAATATTTAGAGGCATTTGGGAAGCCACCGGTAGTTCTCTAAGTTTACTAAACACTCTGAATAGTGAAAGGTGATGTAAGAATAGCTTTACCCTAAGTGTAGACATTCTTATCACCGTGTCTATCAAATCCTTGGAATCCTAGCATTTCTGCTCCTTCTGCAAACCTGAGAAACCTCAGCTCCTGTCTGTTTGGCCCAAGTCCAGGCACATAGGGATTCCATTTGTCTACCTGCAGTGGTCTACTTACCTACTCCTGAGCTCAGCGACCATCTCACAGAGAAAGAAATATAACTTTTTATCATATCCGGGGCCACAGTCGCATGTATCTAAGAGAACATGTGCAGGGGCCTGATCCCAATGGCAGTAAGCAAAGCCACTGTGACTCTCTGCCAATAGGATAAGGGATATTAGCGTTCACTTAGAATGAAAAAGCAGGAGTGAGAGGCTTCTTTTCTCTGCAGGTCACTCACTTAAGCAGCATCCAGCCCCAAGCCAGCTGTCCTCATGGGCTCTGAGGTGAGGAACTCCTAAAGCCATCCATTCTGAGTGCTATTGGATGAATCCTCTGAAGGAGGCTGCCACCTGAAACCAAACCCTCTCCCAACATACTGTGAAATGATTCTACATGGAGTATCAACTGAAAAGTCAGTTACTACTGGTGGTAACTGCAAAGGCCCTGTTCCTATAACCTTACCACCCTTTCAGCATGGCTGGCTTATCTCAACATCGGAAGCTTCAGGGGATCCAAAGTCTGGTCTTTGTTGCAGCATCCTCCACAGTGCATCAAGGTTCATGACGGTAAACCCCCCCATCAAGTCACCAACAGCACATCTGTAGAACTGTTTCTCTTCCGGCCCCACTATGGCTCTGGAAGTTCACTCCCGTAACACAAATGGACTGTTAGTGGACAGAACCTAAAGGCTCAAGACATACAACACACAGAGTGGAAAGCAGGGCAAGTGAAAATTAGAACCCTGAGCACTCTGCATGTGTCCTTTGACAACCATCATTCTAAGGGTCATCTGTAAACTGCTATCAGCTTCTTACTCGGGTCTCCTTATCCATGTGTCTCACCAGAGCCTGACTTCGTCTCTTTTATATCACTACCTACAGCTGTTACTTCCTCAGATTGTCTACCAAGACAAGTGCAGGCCCCCCTCTCCCTTGTGTTCCCCCTCTCCATCACATCATTCCCTTACCATTATTCCCAACATACAGTCTGTGCTAAACACAAACAAGATGTGACATCATGTAACATTGATATTAATCGTCATTACCAATATACACACCAAGGCCGATAAATAATATATGCGTGCATACACAATTCAGTCACTCAAGAATGTACATATGTCTTCATTATTTATTGTCTTTTAGTCTTGCCAAATGCTAATGGCTTTTGATATAAGGTGATGACACACATTTTACTATTTAGGAAATCCATTTACATTCAAAGCTATTGATTTATAGAGGAATATCAAATGAGTACTAACTGAGGCATCTTTGGAATGCAGAGAATATTGGGGTAGCTCCCACATGGTGTCCCAGAATCTTGACTCTCTTATTCTTCTCTGGGAGGTATCAATGGGGCCTGTGCTGTTCCCCCTACACAAACATTTTGGGGCAAACAATCTTTGATTAACTATGAAGGAAAATGAAATATAAAGGAAGTGGATGCTGGCCAGGAAGCTTCTCCAGGAGCAGCTTGCCTTTGAAAATGCAGACAGCCCTTAAGGACTAGATGAACTTGGAAGTGAACCTTAGTGATGGTTTAATGGAGGAAACTGGGGTCACACAAATTGAAGCACACTCCGTCCACTGGGACATAGGAGCTCAGCCTCAGCATCTTCGAGCTGTGCCATATGCCTCATATCCAGGTCCGGGAGGACCTTGTGCTCTTTATCCAGTTGTGAATTTTGCCAGGCTGTGCTGAGGGGGCACAGTCAACAAGGTGGAGCCCTTGCATGCCGTTCTTACAGACACCAGTTCACCCCAAACTCTCTGTAGTCCTGTGAGCTCCTTATTATTACTATTCCCACCTTTATAGAAGAAGAAGCTGGAACTTAGGGAGGGGATTTTTTTTTTTTTTTTGAAGCTTAGGGACAGTTTCATTAGAATTTAAAAGGAAAAAAAAACAAAAACAAAAGGAAAATAAGCTGTAAATTTCTGCAGCTGTCTAGAGGAGGAGTCATTCTGTTTAAGTCAGCATGGAGGTCACACATTTTGTGGATAAATCACATGGCAGGAAAGTGGCTTTCGAGAAAGAGTAGAAAACTCAAAGCTTCAGAAGGAGCATGCTTAGCTTCTGAAGAAAGAGAATTCAAAGGAAAAGTCACACCTTTGTAAAGCAGGACTTAGATAGGCAGACAGACCTAGTTGACCCCTGTGGCTGCTTGGCTTGCAAGGACTGCACTAGTGGACAAGAATTCGGGGGGGGGGGAAGGGAAGCATAGCATTACATTAAAGGAAACCGGAAACCGTATTCTTCCTGTCTTTATCATGATTTAAGGTGAGCCCATAGGGAGTATCTTACCCAAGTCATTGAGTCTGTATACCTAGAATCTTAGGCATTCGCCAGGCTAGACGGTTTCCTCTCTTGACCACAAAGAATTGTTTTTTAATGGGTCTTGGCTGTTATTATTTTTTTCTAAATTTCAATTTATTTACTTTACATCCCAATGGTGCCCTCTTGCTCCTCTCCTCCAAGTTTCCCTCCCCATTTCCTTTCTTATCCCTTCACCATTCCCTATCCCCCAGAAAAGGAGAGCCCTCTCTCCCCAGCACATCAAGTCACATCAGGACTGAGCATATCCTCATCCCCTGAGGCCAAGCAAGGCAGCCCTCCCATGGGGAATTAATCCAAAAGCAGGCAATAGAGTCCATGTTAGAAACAGCTTCCCCCACCCCACTCTACTCACCAGGTGACCCATGAATAGACCAGGTGGTCCATCTGCCACATATGTGCAGGGGGCCTAGGTCCACATCATGCATGCTCTTTGGTTGATGTCTCAGTCTCTGAAAACCCCCATGTGTCTGGGTTAGTGGTCTCTGTTGGTCTTCTTGTGAGGTTCCTGTCCCCTCCAGGTCCTTCCATCTTTCCTCCAACACTTCCACAGGAGCCCTGGAGCTCTGTTTTATGCTTGGCTGCAAGTCCCAGCATCTGTCTGGATCTGTTGTTGGCTGGAGCCTCCCAGAAAACAGTCAAGTTAGGCTCCTGTCTGAAAGCATAGCAGAGCATCATTAATAGTGTCAGGGGCTGGCTCTCTGCCATGGGGTGGGTCTCAGGTTGGGCCAATCATTGGACATTTGCTTAATCTTTGCTCCCTCTTTACTCCTCTACTTCTTGTAGGCAGGTAATTTTTAGATCAAAGGTTTTGTTGGTGGGTTTTTGTTCCCCTCTTTCCACTAGTCCTGCCTGGCTAGGAGGTGATCACTTTAGTCTTCATGTCTTTCCCATTAGGAGTCTCAGTAGAGTCACACCCACTCTCAGGAGCCTACCCTGTTGCAGGCCTTCTTCTTCCAAGCCCTCTCACCTCCCACCCCTGTTCTCCCCACATCGATCCCCACCCTGTGTCCCTCCCTATTCCATTTCCTGACTAGTTCCCTCTTTTCATCCACTTCTGCTGTTTATTCTATTTACCCTTCTGAGTGACATTCTGGCACCCTCCCTTGGGTTTCCTTGTTACTTAACTTCTTTGGGTCTGTGGATTATGTATGCTATTATTAGTATGCTATTCTAATACCCCCCATGCCCACCCCTGAAGAATCAGCCTTACAATCATTTAGGAATCAGGTCACAGATCAGAGCCCCAAACACTTGTGGTATGCCTCTAACCTCTGGCAAAGATGAAGCTGCCAAGAAGTCCCAGAACACTTGGGACTTTTAGGTCAAAGATGAAATTAGTTGTTATTCTTAGAAGTTTTTTTGTCCTAAACTGCCTAGCCAATTTCTGACTCCTGATTTTATCATCTCAGTCTCTGAAGAGGTAATCCTAACAGTCATTGTAGAATTAGAGTGACAATAGACCTGGCTTCTTCTAGCTGAATGGGGGTGTTGGGTGTGGCCATTGGGATACAGGAGGGAATCTTGCTCAAGATTTGAAAATAGGAACTTGAAGTTCCTATATGAAGTCAAGCCAGGTATGTGTAATCTTTGCAAGGTCAAGGCCCTGGACTACCCCACATAGTGTGGGAAGCTAGAGGTGCTGAAGATGCTACAAGAGGATCATAGTGAGAGAAAGTCCTGTTACCCATTTGTAAACCCCATTGTTTCATTTGTGTTGTATTTGTAGGGCACAGGAAGACCTATCTATCTCTGTCTTCAATCTTGGGTCATCCAGGAGAGCAGAGCTTTTGTCTGCCAAGAGGGCCCTCCACTTGCATTTTCTAGGAGAGTAGGGTATTAAAATACTGACTAGGTTGTTGGCTGTTCTTCGTAGGCCTCCTGAGAATAAGCCCTTTAGAGAAGATCTTCCCCAGGCCTGACCCAGCTTCCTTACCAACTCCTGATTTTGATTCCGCCACTTCCTGTATCCTCATCTGTCTTTGGAAGCAAGTGATTCATTGGAAGTATAAGATGAGGTAGCCCAGGCCCACTGTAGCCCTGACTGACTTCCTTGCAGATCCAAGATAGCAGCTGTGGCCTTGTTCCCATTCATAGCACCTGGATGTGGAACTCCCTCAAAACCCCCATGGGGACAATCTTATTAGGAGGGTGACCCCTGGCTGGGAGGATCCAAGTTGCCTGTGTTTCTAACTCATGTCATATTGTGGTCCTAGGACTCAGCCACCTTTCTCCTCAAAAGTTGTAAATGGCCAAGGAGAAATTGAGAGAACAAACATATGACCACATTTTTTTTCTGGTCTTCAAAGGAGGGAAGGCCTTCATGAAGCCACAGAATTCAAGAGCAAAGAGAAAGATGCAGTATTGTGGAGCATCACTAGGTCTAATAACCAGTTTGGATGAGGGAAGGGAAAGGAATGTTGACTTCCCACATCTGCCAACTCCTATAGTGTAAATTCTCCCACAGGGCTGACTCCCTGTTGCCACTGGGATGAAGCACAGTAGGAAAGAGCTCCTCACTTCTCCAGATCCACACAAGCAGGGACTGGGCAGGCTCTGTGTCTGCTGCCTCTGGCTTTGCTTTGGGCAGCTGAGTCTTGAGCAACAGCTGGGCTGATACTGTGTCCTCATGTCCCTGGGTACTCCGACATCGCCTGTAGAGCCACCCTCTTCACATAAGTACCATCAGTATCTGTCTCCTCTGATCCCTGGAGCCATCTATCTCCTCTTGAATTTTTTTCCCCATGAATTTAAGGTGTAGCACGATCTCCAACAAGCCTACATGAATGCACTAGTTGGTGGGGAGTATTTCTGGTTTTTTTTTTTTTTTTTTTGCTTTGCTTTTGTTTTTGCTTTCTATTTTATTTTATTATTTATTTTTTGAGATACAGTCTTGGTGGATTTTTCTGGTTTTTTGTTTGTTTTTACTTTGCTTTTGTTTTTGTTTGTTTTTGAGATACAGTCTTACTCTGTAGCCCAGGCTGGCCTAGAACTCATCATGTAGCCTAGGATGATGTTCAACTCATGGCAACCTATCTGCTTCAGCTTTTAATGTGCCGGAGTTACAGACTTGAGACCCCACACCTGACTCCCTAGCAGGTTTAAAGCATGTCTATTGTCTTATGCTCAGTGATTATGGAAATAAAACCCTCTGCCTGGTCTCTCACCTTTTAATTACACCAAATCCCAATCCTTTACTCCATCTTTATAATTTGTCCCTCGTCATGATTTGTTTGGGTATGGGTCAAACAACAAGGTTCCCGATGGCAGAGAGGGGCCCTGGAGACTAAGTAGGCACAGGTTGCTCAGGGATCATGGAAAGGCCTCTTTGGAAAGCCAACTGCTGATCAGCGATGTTGAATGTGCAGAGAAAGGAAGTCCTTGAACCAAGTCACTTTTGGAATTAGGGTATGGTGATGGTATCCCGGCGAGTGCATGTAAAGAGATGTCGTAAGGAAAGCAACATTTTCCTCTTCCCAACATCCAGTTGAATGAGAATCATTACTGAGTGGTGAGTTTATTGTCTTCTAAGCATTGTTTGCAAATGATGAAAAAGCAGAGCCACCCATCCCTGCCTCTTCTTCCTTACAGCCTTGCAACATAGTGAAGCCTCCCCAACCAGCACCTCCCACAGGGAAGGGAAGAGCAGCCACCTCCAGCCACAGCTGGAATGTGATAAAGAATTTGTCATCACGTTGCAGTTAATGTCTCTATGAATAACATAGACATGGTCCTGGTTTGGTTTGGTTTTGAAAGATTAAAACTTTTTTTTTCACAGGAAGTAAGATTTCTATTTCAGAAAGTGCAAGACATATACAACTTTGGAAGTATATTAATTTTCTCCCCAAGAATCAGTGTGGTGCATGTGGAGGACAATGAGCCTGCTGTTAGCCCTGACTTCACGTGTGTCCTCAAGGAGCTGCATTACCTCCTCATAAAATGAGCAGTACTACCTCATAGTCACCAAGGGGCTAGGATGCCCAGTCATGTTATTTACTGACCCTGAGTCACCCAAGTTGCCCACTCTAGTATAATTAGGATGGAGGTCTATGGCAGTTGATTTTATGCGTCAACCTGAGTTGGATGTGTGGCACCCAAGAATTTAGTCTCACCTCATTGTATATATGTCTGTGTTCATCTGTCTAGGTGGGAAAAATACTTGAGTCTATGGACTAAGTGAAATTGTGTTCCCCAGTGTAGGTGGGCCTTACCAGTGTTTAGACCTGAGTAGAGTAAGAGGTTGCCTAATAAGGAATTCTGTCCCTCTTTGCCTGGCTGCATTTATACTGGGCAGAGATCTTCTACCCACAGACTAAGAATCTATTTGGAACATTCACTTTTGGCTCTCTGGGGGTCTCGAGTTGTCCACTGGAGGTCCCTGGACTTCACAGGTTCTAGGAAGGCTGTACAGCCCCTCTCATAGTTCAGCACTCACCATGGGAGATTCACGTATTCTGCCTTCTATCTGTAGAGCAACAGGCTGAGACAGTGATAAGCAACTGAATGAATTAGTAGATGAGTGGAAGTAAGAGATCATTCTGATCTGTGAAGATAAGTGTGACAGAAGCAGCCCTGAGAACAGAAGAAGCAGTGAGCTCAATCAGAAACTAGGAGCAAACCAGAAAGGCAGGAAAGCAGGGCAGGGGCCAGGAACAGCAAGGGGGTGTGAGCTCAGGCTGCTGTGACTCCATTTCTGATCTTTAAATGGGGCGTGATACTGTAATTCCCAGATGGTCTGTTCTCATTGTGTCTACTAAGCTGTCTTTACCCACCAAAACAGCAAGAGGGTCAAGTTGAGCTCATGCATTTCACTGTTAAAATAGAATGATTGGCGGATGTGCCAGAGGCTAGCCGACATGAACATGTGAAAAGAATGTCTGGCTATGGGAAATGAGATGAGGACTGGACCTTACCTTTGTCCCCATGGTTCCAGTGAAGGTCATTGAGCTTCTAATTGTTTTATTCACTGATCAGCTTCTGGAGTGATGCGTGTGGCAGCACTGGTGGTTAAGCACTCAGCTCCTGGGATTGTTGTGATCCCTAAGTCCCATGCTCTGGAAACAGAAAAAAAACAAAAAACAAAAAACAAACAAACAAACAAACAAACAAACAAACAAATCCCTTCCAGGGAAAGTTGTTCCATGTCTTTCTGGGCAGAAGAACTTCCTGAGAGCCCAAGGAGCTGGGAGACACCATGTGTTGAGAACTGGTAGCAGAGCACTGCCCCTGTGCTCATTTATAGCACATTTTTGCACACTTTACTGTGAGACACAGGAGGTAGTGTCTCTGCCGGCCTCACTGTGCTGGGGCAACATCAAGAAAAAGAATGATGTGGCTGACATACATTCTTAAGATGGACTGCTTACCCAGACATTAGCCAACAGAAGATGTCTCATGATACATGAGGAAATCCATTAGTGAAATGAGAGGGGTGAACTTTAGCTGTAGCGTATCCATCACTGTACCCTGGCTGGCTGTGGAAATGAGAGCAGAGTGCTGAGCATGAGGGATTGATCTGACTCAGGGACACGCCCTTGCAGGGCTGCTTGGCTGAGATTTAGACTCCACGTCCCCGAGAGTCAGAAAAAGCAAGTTTGAGCTCTATCCACAGTCCCTCCATTAGCCTGCTGGGACCTGAGCCTGTCCTGGCTTGTCTGCAAAAATGGAAGGGGGCCCTGAGTTCCCCAACTAAATCTATCTGCTTTGTGCCACGTCCCTTTTAAAGCTTCACTTTGAAGGCTGGTGTGGAATAAAGCTGTGAATTACACACTATGGTGTTTACAGTCTGCTGTGGGCATGCTGCTCCATGTACTGGAGATGGGCTTCCCAAAGCCATGTCTCTCTAAGCTTTTCCTTTCATACTGCCTGAACCAAGAGGCTCTGATTTGTAGGAAGGCAGAGGGGCATAAGCCCTGGACTTTATCATCATCATTACTGGGGTTGTCTTGGGTTTTGATGTTCATTTTTTGAGACAGGATTTCACAGAGCCCAGGTTGGTTTTGAACTCTCTATGTATCCCAGGGTGACCCTGAATTTCTGATCCTCTAGTCTCCATGTGCTGGGATGACAGCATGGCACCACCCATCTGGGATGTGCCTGGTTGCTAAGAAGCTTTTTAAAGAATGTTGGCAGGGGTAACAAGCTTTCCTCAGAAGACTGAGTGCATAAGGAGCTGGTTGTGGATAGAGCAATGAGTAAAGACAGCAGAAAGGAAGGGCAAGGGAGGAAATGAGTGTAGCTGTGGAGAGCCAGGAGAAGCAGAATTTCCGGGAGCCAGTGAAGCCTGAGGCAGCCCCCAAAGACCCCACAGTGACACGTGAGGAGGATTATTTGTATGAAGCTCCAGGGACACTGCCTATAATGCCGAAGGGGTCTTTCAGTGGAAAGTGGGCTTCTGTGAGATGCAAAGTGTAGCTTGGAAGGATGAATCAGAGCTAAATAGGCGGAGTGAGAGTATGTTGGGTGTGAATGAGCCCAGGGGAGAGGACAGGAAACACCCCCCCCCCGGCTTTGAGACAATTAACTAGAATGACATAGACCAGAGTTGGCAGAAGGAACTAGTCCATGGAGAGGCTTAGGGCAATGGTGGAGAGAAGGATATGGGCCCTGAGTTCCATACACTTCATTGCTTGGGGTGGAGGATAGAAGAATAGCAAGGATGGCAGCCCCTGTGTGGTGCCAGGAAGGAAGGAAGTAACTAAGGCTGCTGCTAAGTCAGATAGGAACAAGGCCCTGGACCCAGGAGCCAGGAGGGCTTTGACATCTCCCTTGGAGGTTCTACCCTTTCAGTAAATGTTAGTATTGTCTATCCCAGTCTTTCTTTTCAGCATCATCTATCCAGCCATCTGGATAGATGAAGGGACAGAAGCGACTACATTCTCAGTCATGTACTAGGGTTTTGCCACCTGACCTGGGCGGGAGCCAGAGTTAGGAAGCTCACCGTACAGGGAGCAAGTAGATTAAGGATTTGACATTGACCCAAGAAGAACCAGAACGTAGGAGAGGCTGGTGATTAACTCTGTGTATGGGGCCTAAACAGTACACAAGTGTGTGTCTGCTGGGTTATCTTTTTCCTGCTCCCTCTGCCCAAGAATCTGATGTTTGGCTAATCAGGGTGAGGTTTGGGGTACTTCTCTGAAGTCCTACACAGTTCAGAAGGAGGTGGTAGGGTCCTCCTGTAGTGCCCCAAGGCTATTGTGACAAAATATTATAAACCGGGCACTTTAAAACAGCAGGAATTTATTCTCTCCTGGCTCTGAAGGGGCATGTGGGTGAAACCAAGCTGACAGCAGAGCCACGCCCCCATCTGAACACAGAAAAAAAAAATCCTTCCTTCTTATGGAGGATTTTGCCTTTGCTGTGTTCTAAGACGGTGGCCACAGCACCCATTCTCTGCCTCACCAACATGGAGAATCCTCCTCATGAGTCTGGGGGTTCAAATCAATCTCTTCACAAGAGCACTGCCATTGGATTAGGGCTCCAGTCTTAACCTGATCTTTAACCTGGTTCCCTCTGTAGAGAATCAGGCCACACCTGTATGCATAGAAAGTCAACCCATACTTTGAAGGACACCAGCTGTGGACCCAGCATAGGAGAGTTTTTCCCAGAGTATGAAATTAAGATATGTCCTGCCAGAGGGACCTTTGCTGATCAACCTGAATGGCCTGGACTGTCTCTTCCCATTTGCATGGCAGGTTCTATCAAGCCCAGTGTTCTTAAGTCTGAAAACATGATCACAGCTCTTGCTTTTCCTGCGGTTTCAGGACACAGAGCAGGTGACCCTTAGGCCCCTATCAACAAAGCATGACACCAACCTTCCTAAGGGAGAACAACAACAACAACAACAACAACAACAAAGCACAAGCGGCGGGGCTTCACTCTGGGGAGATTTCTGAGGGACTGAGTTCTGTGCACTTCAAACCCCAGGCCTTTCCCACAAGCCCAGTGAGGAATATGTCTGAGCCAGGATGGTTTGCACACCACCCTCCCCTTCCTGCCACCATTGCCAAAAGGAGTCAAGTTCCACTGGAGATCTGCTCATCACTTCGGCAGAACTCTGCCCGTCCACAGTATCAGAATAAAATTAACTGCAAATGTGAGAAATTGAGGGTGAATTCAGAAACACCTCAGTGATTGCATTCCTGCATGTAATTGCCACAAAGGATCCTGTCAGAACTGGCAAGGCTACGCTGCTTTCTGAGGTGAAGTAGTTGGGCGAGGTCTAGGCATCAGCCTGTAGAGGAGCATCCTCATCTGCAGGAAGGCAGAGAAGGCAAGGACGAGGAGGAACACTTGCTTTCTTTGCACCTGGGAGAGCTGAGAAATGGCCAGTGTGAGTGCCTGACCCATGCAGATGAAATTGATTTCATTACTTCTCATTTTCCAAACCGAGATTACAGCTGGGCAGAGAGCAGCCCTCTATTTTCAACTCAGCTTTTTGATTTTCAAACAACTTCAGGCTTAGGCTGTACTTGTCCCTTTCTTTGCTTTCCTAATAATTTAAAAAAGAATCGTGGTTACTTCTGGGCTGACAAAACAGGCTTTGAGATTTGGTGGAGGAAACCTTGTAACACTCTAAAATTGGTTTTTTAGAAAGTGACTCCAACTTCTATGCATTTCTTAATAGTGGAATAGAGTCCAGGAGCCAGCTTCTTACATGGGAAGGAGAAGGAATTATGTTCTCTCTTGAAAGGCCACAGCATGGCACTCTCCTGCCTTTGCCCTAATTCAATGATGGTTTCTATGAATAGCAACTGCCCTTCCCCTTTCTCTCCTCCACTCTGAAGATGAGCTTTGGGGCAGGAATCAGATTCTAAGGCAGAGGAAACCTTCCTCAGCTCTGTGGACACATAGCCTTTTAGGTCATCAGGTTTCCAGAGCCAAGGCCTTACATGGAAGCAAGTTCCATATGATCATTGAAGGGCCAATATTTTGCTGGAGTCAAAGTCACCACAGTGAGAAAAGAACTCCTGAGAATAACAAGCCCCAGGGCCTAGTGATGGCAGAGTCCTTTCTGGACCTGGGCTTAAGAAGCCAGGGAAGAGCAACTACTACACTTTGTAGAGGGGAACTTGAAGAGGGGCCACTTGGGCCCAGAACTTTCCCCAAAGCACACTGGTGTGGCTGCACAGTGGGCTACCATCGCTGGCTCCTACAGCTGATACCTGGAGACAAAGGCCCTACTTTCACATAGAGGTTAAGTCACATTGCCTGGAGCTTGAGATATCTTCCTGGGATCCACACCAGGTAATGGTCTTCTTTATAGAGAGTTTGAGCCAGTGAGAAGACAGAAGGAGTTGGCATCCCTCACTGTGAGCAGGAAGCCTTGGTGACAGCTTCAGGGGTCTGGGTGTCAGTGGGATGACATGGTGCCTTGCACATTTACTTTTTTTCTTACTGGAGATGAAAGATTGGAATCACTGATCTACTTCAGCCTGGTGTGTCCAGGAGGTTTGTAGTGAATACTAATCTGCTGATGTCATCCCAGAGCCTAGGCAAACTCCAGTGCTCTTCCTATCCACTCTGGAAGGGGGCAGGCTTTTCTCATTAGGAGCTGGGTGGCTTCCTGGAGTGTCCTAGTTCTTAGGTGAAGTCTCCTGTGGAGCACAAACACATTTGGCTATTTATGTCTTATGTTCCTGCTGGGAAAATCAAGTTGGAACACTGAAAACCAGACTCACTGGCCAAGGAGAGGTTTTAAATTCATGAGAGGCCTGGAACTGCCTTGGCAGCAGCTGGGGACAGAGGCTTGAAGTCCCCTCCTGCATGCTCCTTTTCTTGCCATCTCTAACTCCAGGCAGAGGAACAGCTGACAGGCAAGTCTTTTTCTATTGATAGCTGGAGTTTGACGTTAATAGCTTGAGCGCTCTGCAATCAGCTTACAATTGCTCAGTGCTATCATAGAAAATAAGGCTGGAGCTTGGGCCAGAATCCCACCGGGCTCTGTGTGAGCTACTGAGCTCATCACAGGAGATGGCTGAGTGACTTAACAGAGTGGGAAAACCCATGTGTATACATGTAGACATCACAAGCCCTCCATACTCTAGGCTGGAGGTGCTCTACTTCAGAAATAGCACTGTGAACAGAAAGAGTGGGATTTATTCTAGAAGGATCACTGGAACATAGATCACAGATGCTCAGGAAACAGAAGTAAGATCTTTGATCTTCTGAAGTAGTGGAATAAGCTAAGCCTGGTGGCTCAGGTAGGCACTGGGGTAGCTAAGACAGGAAGACTGTCATGAGTTCAAGGCTGGCCTGGATACATGGAGTGTTCCAGACCAGCCTGGGTTACAAAGTAAGAATGTTCTTTAAACAGATGAATGAATAGAAACAGAACAAATCAACACACACAAAACTGAGTTTAGAGCAACTGATTTTCCATCTACCTAGAACTGCTCTTCTCTCATCCTCTTCCCTGCTCAGCATTTATGTGCCCTGATGCTATCAGCTGCCCCTGTGGTGGTTTTACCATATCCCAAAGTTTGTGTGTTGGACCCTTGGTCTCCATGTTCATATGTTGACAGCATTAGGGGGAGGGATTTCAGAGTAAGATGAGGTCATATGGGTGGAGCTCTCATGATAGGATCAGTGGCTTCCCAGGATGGGGTCCAACTTGCTCTCACCTTGCTCAGAATAACCTTGTTACTCTTCTTACCTAATAGTGTTGTGACATGGCCAGAAGGCCCTTGTCACATGCTCACACCTTGATCATAGCCTCCCTGGTGTCTAGAATTGTGAGAATAATGTTCTTTTAGTTGCTGTTTATAGATAACCCAGCTCTGTTACAGTCCTATGGTTTGAAACTAAAATACCCCTCATGGATTCATGTTTTGAGCTCTCTATCCCTAGTTTGGGGTGCTATTTTGAAAGCTTGTTGGGGCCTTTAAAAGTTGGGTACTCTCTGCTGTCTGCCTTCAGATCTCTTCCCTCCAGCTGGGCTGCCTTGTCTGGCCTCAGGAGGAGAGAATGTGCTTAGTCCTGCTAAGACTCGAAGTGCCAGGACAGGTTGGTTCCCATGGGGGGGCCTCCCCTGCTCTGAGAAGTGGAGAGTGGAATGGAAAAAGGGAGTGGTGGGGGTAGGACTGGTAAGAGAGGAAGGGAGGCTGTGATAGAAATGTAAAGTGGATAGTAATAATAATAATAATAATAATAATAATAAATGATGGGTCCTCATTGGTAGAAGTATGCCACTAGGAACAGGCTTTCACAGGTTGTAGCCATCCCTGCTTCTCTTCTGGTCTCTTTGCTTCCTGGTCCAGTGTGATGTGAACAGTTCCTTCATCTTGCAGCAGTCACAAATGAGCCACTCCACCCTGTTCTCTCCAGCACAATACACCGAAATCGCTTGGAAATGGTGGGCCCAAATAATCCCTCCTTAGGTTTTTTCTGTGAGGCATTTGGTTACAAGCACACAAACACAGCTAAAAGACGTCAGAAGGATAAAAAGAGCTACCTTTGGCCCCCGGTGTGTTCACCCAAAGAGGAAGGTGACAAAGAATTTTAGTGAGAAAAGGGGGGAGCCTTGGGCCATGCCTTCTCTGGCTGGCTGCCCTACTGGCCTGTGCTTGATCCTCTCATGGTCAGCCTCTTCATACTCTCCTGCATCCCAAGCAAGGGTTCAGCACTCCACCTGGGACTCAGAGAAGCAGCAGCAAGATGCTACCAGGCTCTCACCATTGAAAGCACATTTCCTTTTACACTGTTTTTTTTTTTGTTTGTTTGTTTGTTTTTTTTTAATCTTTTACCCCTGAATCCCTTCGTTAAAAAGGGATTCAGCCACTTTTAGGTACCTGGCCCAGAGAGCCACAGCCCTAGCCTATCTCTTCATTTCAGCATCAGCAACACTGTGATTGTGTATGTGTGTTGGGGGGGGGTTCCTTTGCAGTGTGATGTGCCAGGCTCTATGCCAGCCTGAATGGGGCCTGTCTTCTGTCTCTGTTGGAGACAATCCACCTAGAAGCATTTCTCCACAGGGTCGTGTGTAAAAATCATCAAGTTACCAGGCAGTGGACACATGACAGATATGTAGAAGCAAAGGAATTCTGGGGTCAGGAAGATCAGGAAAGGCCTCATGGAGAAGTGTGGTCTGAGCGAAGGACTTTGGTACTGAAGAGCTTCAGAGTGATTGTTCTCAACAGGAAGAGGTGATGGTGCCTAAAAGGAAGGAGACTATTGCTGGGGATGGGAGTAAGTACAATGGTAGAGGCATGCTGGATAATCCTGCCTTTGTTTACAGAGTAATTGGCTGTCCTTGCAACAGCTGTAAATTTGTGCTCTCACAGAGTTGTTCTGGCTGAGATCATGAGCAAAGAGCTCAAGAAATGGCTGTTTAACAAATAAGGTGAAAGGTTTTTGGGGCCTGGAAATAGGGGGCAAGGATGGACCAATGTAGAAGCATGTATATAATATGTGGATATGCACACATGTACGCATAGGTAAACCACAAAATCTCAACAAACACATGACTATGTGCACACACACAAACACACACACACCAGTTCTAGTAACCTAAATGATACATGATTCCTGTGTTTCTGGCTTTTTCTCCTTAGCCTAGCAAGAAACTGTGGCGTAAAGTTACACTAATCAAGGCTAGGCTAGAAATGTCCACTTGGGTATTCTGACTGTACTCTCTCACCATGGGCCTGGAAAGTGTTTCTATAGCAGCAGATCTTATTTCTCAATATCTTCCTCTCCCCTTTCATCACTTGGTGCTAAGGTTTGATTCCATGGCTCTGCATATGCTAGACACCTCAGTTTTTGATCAGATATTTCTGGAATGAGTAAATAAATCATTCTAGTATGATATACGTGCAAGGATAAAAAAATCATAGCTACTGGTCTTATCTACCATTGTGTTGAGTATTTTCATATCAGGGAAATGTAGTATCTTCAATCCAGGGCCAAGTTGAATTCCCTGTAGGTAAAACCTACAAACATTGGCTATGAGGCACGTGCTCTGATGCCATTTCTAATCTTCCCACCTGCGGAACACATGCAGATTCAGGAGAATAAAGGACAAGATTGTTTTAAAATCTGAACACACAATCACATGTGCACAGAGACTTTACAAAATGGGGTAGTCTGTTGGGACACGGAAAGAGAGCAAGGCTCTTGCACGTAGTCATGGTCCTGAGGGGCCAGGCCAGCAGCCGGCACGTCCTGAGTTAAGGCACCAGTGCATTTTAGGTTTTTATCTGTTCTCCTAGAAGACACATTAAGAGTAATGTGGTGGCTAAGTTCCCCCTTTATTCCCAGTCTCCCAGAGAAGCAGTTTGCCTTTGGACCTTGGCTCCGATGGTGTCGTCTGCTCCTAGAGGAGAAAGGGCCATGGTCTGGCCTTCTATCCCAAGGATGTGGCTTGATTGGGCCTAAAGGATATAGAGACCTTTTCCTTGAGGCAGGTTCAGCAAACACTCTCCCTCAGTTTCAGTACACACAATAGAGATCCCAGCCACACCCACAGAGTCAGGTCAGTGCTGGTGATTGCTTCAGTGAGTACAGGGTAACCCTGCAGTGCTGTGGTTACCCCACTAGGACCAGGTTCTGACCTCTAAACACATCTCTGGAAGTTGTACTTGCAGATTTGGGGTACAGACAATGGCATCATCTCCATTCACTGGTGGGAACAACGAAGCAGTAGGAATCCCCTGTGTACCCTTGACTTTATCAGGCTCACATTGACTTTTTGCTTCATACCAACTCAAAGAAGTTATGCCTATTTGTGAGGACATGAATGGACTATGATGGGAGGAGAGGAACATGGACCCACAGACTTTAATTAAGTCATGTGAAACCTCGTTGGTAATGATCTTTTTGGAACCATGCCTTGAGAGTCCCTTATGAGACACTGGTCAGTGGATACTGTAGCCATGAGGCCCCATGAAAAGGAAGCTGCATGCCACCAGATGACTGTTCCAGAAAGTCAGAGGTCATTCACTAACAGGAAGTTGCTAACAGTAGAACCCTAGATCCTCTCTATATCGTAGTATTAGCTTTCCCCACTGATCCTGCTACACTCATCTGTTACACAGAGATTGAATGGGTCTACTGGACTCTAGCCTGTGACCCCTGTGACCCCTTCTGACAGTCTGGGACCTGACTGACAGTGATACAGGGGTTATCACTGAGAGTCAATGTACTGTTGGGGCTCTTCAGAGTGAGTCAAAACCAGAAAAGAGCAGCCCAAACCCATCCTGCTCACTAAGTGGGCACTGATGCCCCAGACCTGACAGGCCACTGGCCCAATTGTGCAAGGATCATGTCACAGTAGCTTAAGGAGACTCTGCCTTGAAGGTCTGCTTTTAAGTGAGGCTGTTTTTGTTCAGGCCAAGTCGTACTACGCCTCATATAGAAAGCAAGCCACAAAGAGGTGAGAGCTCTGGGGCCAGTTCCCACGTGTACCACGAGAGCTCCAGGAGCCAATTACTTTCTGATGCTCTCTGAGATTCTTTGATGGATTCCAAACTGGAAAATATTTGTTCTCTTCCTTTTAGGATTGCAGCTTCTGATATCAACCAAAATGGGGAAAAGAAGGATGGCCGGGCTTGCATTCCTCCTGCTGTAATTTCTAAATCACCAAGGGGTTTGGGAGCACCATCAGAAGAATTATTAAGATGCTCAAGAAAATAAGCCATTAAGAAAATGCATTTAGGTGTCATAAAACGAAAAGGCCGTGTTTCTCTTCACCAGAGGAATTGCATGGGGAACATAAACCGTAATGTTATGACTGAAACCCTCCAGCTAAGTGCTTCCTGCCCTGCAAAAACAGAGATGGAACTGAGCTGACAACAGAGATGGAACCACAGCCTGGCATCACTCGGGGCACTGGAGGTCCCCTAACACAGAGCTGCACTCTAAGGAGGTACTCGCCATCACTGTGGGTCTGCCGCTGCCTGTCACGTGGCACAGCAGGTCCAGTGGTAGGATTCTTAGGTATCCTGGTATATCATTTGTGTTTTTCTTTTCTCTGTGAACCTAGAGTCACTAACCTTTCAGGACCTCATTCCTATTGGCTTGTTGGCCCATAGGTAATGAGCCAAGACTGTCTGAAAAGATGTGTGCTTTTAAAAAAAAATTTTTTTTTAAATTAACTCTTTGGAAGCACATTCCCTGTGTGTGTCACTGAAAGGAAGTGCACTGCTAAAGGAAGAGATCCCATAAGCAGTGGCAGTCAGTCATACTGGAGGAATGCTGCATCATCTCCTTGAGGTTTTCATTTCTACGCATCTTCTGATTTGCCAAGCATCTCTTTCCTTGATAAGATCAGCACAGCAATCATGGCCAAGCAGAGACAATATCTCTGGGAGTACACAGGCTAAGGTCATCCTGCCTGCCTCAGAACTTGGCTTTCACATGCCCATGATCAATGGAACCAGCTTAGTCACTGGAGTATATTCAAACACAACTTACAAACTATTCCCACTGTGAGTAAGCAGAGTGACCAGATCCCTGCCTATTCAGCCCCAATTTAAATAACCCAGTGCTCTTTTGCTGGTGTCTTCAGACAATTCAATAGATTTGTTTTTTTTCTTTTGCCCAAGAAATGTCTCTAGGGGTAAACAGATTTGAATTCCTTCCACATTTTCAGCATGGATTCTTTTTATTTTTTTTCTCTCTCTCTCTTAAAAAGCCCAATGAACTGTGTACTGTAAATAAGTAGAAATGAAATTCCTTTATTCATGATGATAATGCTTAAACCTATTTCCCTAGATGGAACCCATAATATGATGCTGTAAGTCCCACTGTAAATGCATTTCTCATATTTTATGCATCCAGTCCTAAAGTTATAATATTTACAGTGCACAAATACAAATCCCATCATTACATTCCTGGGTAAGCTCAGTTACCCAAGAAAATGGCACAAATCAAACAGAGTTAAGAATCTAGAATAACCTAGGAATACCCAACCCCATATCCTGTCACCCTTTGTAAATGGGGAGACTTCCAGGTGCCTGTCACTACTAGAAAGCCTGGAGGGTCAGCGGCATCCCTCTGAAGGAATCTCCCTTGAATCTAATGCAGAAGTGTCAGAGTAGTGCAAATATTATATTTCAAGGCTCTTGGGTGCCATGTCCTACTCCTGATCTCCTCCCCGACCCCCTTTGTGAAGCCAAACAGAAGGATCATGGTGAGGAGCACAGTAAGAACAAGGGGTGATGGGAGGAGATAGAACATTGCTGTCAGACAAAAGAAGCAGAAATGGAGTTATCCAGAAGCCTGTTGTGTTTTGTAGGGAAGCAATCCTCTGGGAGATCAGGAGTTCTTTGTCAAGCTTCATGCCCATAGAATACTACGTCTATCCTTCAGCTTTTCTGCATGGGCTTAAAATAGAACACACTTTTGCCTTCCAGCTCAGGAAGACCCCAAAGACTTCTATAGAGTGTCTGCTCCTGGATACCACTGTTTTTGGTTCCCAGGAAAGGGTGAGTACCCTCCTTGTGACACACAGAGAGATTGGAAAATGGAGGTGAGGACTCAGGGGAGACAGGAGTACAATTTGTGCAGTCCCACTGTCCACTTTACAGTGACACTGCTTATCTGCTGAGCCTCCTTCCCGGCTCTGCAATATACACAGTACATTCTGGTGGTTCATCTCTTCTGCTGGGACCAAGGACGGTCATCCTTGAAAACTGCTCTGGCGTCCTGTTCTGAAATCCAACAAAATCTTCTTTCCCCTTTTAATGAGATTTATTTTATTTTTGTCCATTCATCTGGTCATTTTGTCACCTTGCACAAAGCTTCATGCTGTGAATTTGGTCATTTCAGTGACAGCCATTCAGTATCTGTCACAGAAGGAACAAACATCCACCAGTTACACAGCTTAGGGGTCAGAGCTATAGAAGGGGTATTACTGAAAGCAGCTCCAAATCCTCCCAGACTGTACTGAGCCTTGGGGTCATAAGAATGCAAGCAGAATGTCTGGCTATATGACTGGCTGTGCTATAGGGAAAGGCCAACCACATAAAGACCCTAAAATAAGAACTCCCTCCCAAGTTTACACTGCTCTGTCCACTGTGTGTCTACGTGCATATACTCTGCACACATAAAAGCTAAATGCACAGACTGTCCTGAAAGCTCTGTTTCTGGGGGAACAGAGAAGCCATCAGTCACTAGATGTGGGTGGCCATGTTCAGGTCAGTTGCGACAGCCAGAGACCACAGGGCCTCCAAAACACTCAGGAATGGAATACAAGCCAATAAATCACTAAGGCAGTGTGCCCTTCCCCATGCCTTATAGACATAGCTCTTACAGCAGCACCAAAAAGTGTTGGGATTGGATTGAGAGCTAGCCAGGCATCAAGGACCTATCTGAAATCTATGTCAACTGCCTACTGATGTCTGAGTGATACAATACAGACACAGACACAGACACACACACACAGACACAGACACACACACACATTTTCACAGAACAAGATCTATGAAACTATGCACAACTGAACACAATGTTCGGTTATTATTTAGTTAAGGAGTCCTTTAAAGCTTATGTTTTTAAGCTAGTGAGATGATTGAGTAGGTAAGAGCAGCTGTTACCAAGTCTGATAAACTGAGTCCAATCACTGGGACTCACATGAGAGAATGAGAGAACTGGGGTCTGGTGAGATAGCTCAGTGGAGAAGAGCACATGCTCTTCTTACAGAGACCCCAGGTTCGGTTCCCAGCACCCACTTCGAGTAGCTTACAACCGTCTGTAACTCAAGGCTTATGAGATTCAACAACCTCCAGCCACATAGCCACTGCACCCATGTGCACGCATGCACACGCGAATACACACACACACATACACACACATACACACACATGTGGACACGTGCACACACACACACACATACACCCACACTAAAATAAAAACTTGCATGTTTTAGAACTTATAGTTTGGAAGCATGGTTACACAGAACTCAAAATAAAATTGGACGACCTTTAAATTGTAGAAAATAAATTTTAGTAATTGTTGTTAAGAACAAATAGGTCTGCCAGGCAGTTATGGTGCACACCTTTAATTCCAGCACTTGGGAGGCAGTGGCAGGTGGATCTCTGAGTTCTGAGACAGCCAGGTCTACAGAGTGAGTTCAAGGACAGCCAAAGCTACACAGAGAAACTCTGTCTCAAAAAAACAAAAATAAAAAAGAACAAATACGTTGGATAACATTCATTTTATTCATTTTTTAAAATTTAGTCATATAAATGATGAAAAGCATTATAATTTAGGAATTATAATTATTGAAAATATTTAAGTCATTTTGAGTTTCTGAATTCTGTAATTTTGAGTATTTAGGTCAATATTATCAAATGACTTTTGCAATCAGTGCAACCTGTCAGGGCCATGCCTTTCCATATCTATCCAGGCTGAGTGAAGATGGGTGTCAGATTCCACGAATATTGCCTCTCCGTCTTCACATACTGAAATAGAAGAGAACCCAGGATCACTGACAGTACAGGGCAGCACTGTTCATGGTTTGAGCTGATGGGCATCTTCAGAAGGAAGAAGTCTCCCAGGCAGTATGGAATCTGTCACTGTACAATGTCCTTTCCCTCCCCTGCCTTTCTCACAGTACAGGCCTCTCACCAGAGCCTGTGGTGAGGGTCTGCATGGTAAGACTAAATCCACAAAAGAGCTAGACAAGTACATCCTCTTTAGGCACCTCTGCCTGGTGTCTTTGGGCTCATCAGTGTGAGTCAGCCCTTTGACCTACAAGGCCTCTTCACAGTCTCACAGCTGCTTAAAGCTTGTTTGTCATTGGGTCCTATCCCTCTATTGACCACAGCACAAGGGCTGATCACCCCATTCTCTCTACTTAGGCTTGTGGAAGCATCTGTATATAGAAAGTGTGTACAGATTGGCATACCTGCCCATCAATTCCACTAACACATGGAAAAACACTGCAAGATGCTGACCATCACAGGTTACAGGCAAGGGAGTCACTGTCCAGTGTGCTAACAATGGCAGCCAGAGTTTAGATAGAAGTCTGGGCTGGAAGAGAAACCCACACTTATTCCTTAATTATGATCCTGGGACCATGTGACCCTTACCCTGACCCAGACCTCTTAGTCTGCCCCAAGCTTCAGGCAGAAGACAGAGGAAGGCCTCTGTGTTCATAGGGAAATTCTGCAATGTGGTGAATGATGTGCTTAAGTTTAAAAATCATCCCATTTTCATTTTATTTTTGACTGAATGAGCTCAAATTCTGAGAGCTGCTTTCAGCTTTCCTAGTTTCCTTGAACTTGATGGGTCACCCAGGACTGTTGGGACCATTCCCACTCTCTGGCAAGTGGTGTACCAGGTGATAGCAGGGACTTCAGACATAAAATAAGAGAAACCCATAGAAGATCTGGGACCACCTTAAAATTCCAGGCAGGAACAGGGTTTCCAGAAGCCCCCATGAATGTGTTTTGCCCAGGTGGCCTAGAAAGTGGGAACAGGGGTAAAGCAGAGAATTTTAAGATGAAGATAAAGGTGAGAATAATGAGGTCACATGGCTCTCAGAAGCCCAGAGACAGTTTGCTCCTGTAGGGCTGCTACTTTGTATGACCCCAGCAAACTAGCTGGCCTGTTTTCTCAGCCTAGAATGAAAAACTAGGCCTTGGCAAGGGGTATTTCCTCCAAATCCAGATCCCACAGGTGTCTTCACTGTAGACTATAGCCCTTTCCATCCCAGTACCTGTGCAGACCATGGACAGTCCCAGAAGCTTCTTTATGTTTCCCTTGTGTCCAGCCTAAATACACAAACAAGCTGGGCTCAGTGGTGCATGCCTGTAATCCCAGCACGTGGGAAGACAGAGACAGGTGGATCTCTATGAGTTCAAGGCAAGTCTGGTCTACAAACCGAGTCCAGGACATCCAAGAAAAACCTTGTCTACATAGAAAAACCTTGTCTGAAAAACAAACAAATAAACAAAACTAATAAGTATGCAAACAAGCTTGCACACTTGTTTTTCACTCTCCCTAGTCTGTACCCATTGCACTGACATTGGGTCCTCTGAGATTAGCTTGGCCCCTGAGATCCTTCAGGAACCTCAGTCCCACCAGCCCCTGGCCCTACTGGCCATCTGCTGTTGTCTCCCTGGCCCTGACTCTTCGATGGCTCTGTTTTGTCTACTGAGTCAGTACTGCCTATTACCCAGCAGAGGTTAAATGAAGACACAGCAAGAAATCAGTCATCTTCATCAAGCCCATCAGAAGAACACAACAGACCCATCCTATGAATACCTTGACCTTTATCTTCAGCCGGAATGATGGCAGATGAAGATTTGTTATTTCAAGTGCCTTCTGCTTATGGACCTCACTTTCAGTAATATGAGAATTTGAGTTGTGGGGCTGAGGGACTGAGGAGACTACTGTCAGAAAGACTCAATGACATTTGTATCCAAACTATGGAGGCATATATTATGCTTGCTTTCTCTTAGTCATGAGGTCACAGTTCTTGAATAAATGATTCTCATCCCCTCATCTGTTGCCACAGTGGAAGCCTTTGCTATAGTGTTGGGAGTTTTAGCTTATCCCTGTCAGTCTCAGTATTTCCTCAATAAGAACAGTTTTTGAACAGATGGAATTGCCAAGAGCATTTCAGGATGAGGGTCAGTGAGAAGATAAGGGGGGAAAAAGAAGGGGAGAGAAGAATAGCAGAAAGAGAAGAAATAGGCGGAGAAAGAGGAGAGGAGGAAGGATATAAAGTTGGGAATTTAGTTAGGTCTATGTAGTCATCTGAGGAATGTCCTCCAAATTACCAGGTTCTAATCTCCAGAGTTTATGTTATTTCATTGGCAAAATGATTAAATGGTGGATTTTGAAGAAAGAAATCTGACTTAGCTAGGTAGGCCATAACTCATAGATGTCCTTATAAAAAAGGGTGAACACATCTGACACAGACTAGTAAGGAGGGATCAGGTGACCATGAAGGCAAGGACAGCATGATACAACCATAGGAGTTGGAAGAGTCCAGAAATGTTTCCTCTCAAATGGCCTTGTGAAGTCTGGCCATGAGAACATCTCAACTCTAGCCCCAGGTAACCTCCCCTGGCCTTTGGTCCTCAAGAACTGTGAGAAGATGATTTTGTGTTAATTTAAGCCACCAGTCCAAGTGCTGCAACAACCAAGTAAGAGTCTCACAGACAGTCTTGACATAGGGGTATAAGCATAAGCGTAATGTTTGGTGGGAAATGGACCACAGACAAGACTAAGGAAGGGGGCAGTACAGAGCCTGAGGAAGATGGTCACAGATGGCGCTGAAGACTAGAGGCAGTGAAGGCACAAGAAATGGTGGAATATTGAACACAAACCCCCAAGGGCAGAAATTAATGTGGCTAAGGGGTCAAAGAGGGACTATGAAGTTTCATAAACACAGGGAAGCAATGTGGGTCATGGTCAGAGCACTGACAATCCACAAGGATTGGGCTCTCCTGTCCCAAGCAATCTGCAGGGAGAGAGCTTCATGTTGAAGTGGCCTCAACTTAGAGTTCTCCACTATCCCACTGCCCTTCTCCCGAAGGCAGGTGGAGCTGAGCAGGGTGTTTTTAAATTATAGTTATAAAATAGAGTGTCTGGTTCTGCAGAAATGGAAACAGTGGAGGATCATGGGGACATTGCCAGGGAACATTCCAGGGCTTCTGTGGAAGAATGGGAGCCTGGAACTTCACCATCACTGGCTTCACAGCTTTCTTTCCCGGCACCTGGTACTACCTGAGAGCTGGTTCTGAACAAAGAGTGGATGGATGGGAAAACTCCTATATCACTCGACATACAAAGCATGACCATTATACCATTTGCTTAATATTGGCTACCTGCCCTCTGACTTTTAGCCCATGGACACAACCCACACAAGGGCCATGTGAGGGCATTCCCCATGTTTGCACTCTGCCTGCCCATCGTTAATTGCCAATTACGTGGATAATTTAAGCAGCTGGTTTTGTGTGACTATTCCATTCACAAATGTCCCAGAGTTGGAGACTATTTAGCACAGCTACCCTAGGTATCACTGAGAATTGGCAAGACTTTCCCAAAGACAAGATGATCATATCTGACCTAAGGTTGCATACCATGCTATGGATGATTGCCCTAATTAGAAGTAGATTGGCTTTGATTGACCCATTAATTTCAAAGGGTCAGGGTTCTTGGGCTCTTTTCTCTAACTCTTTTATTTTTCAACCCCATGGAGAGGTTTTTTAAGTAGAACCTGTGTCATGCTTTAATGAAATAAGTCCATTTCCCCTTCTTTTTCCTTGTTTCTCTTTATTACATCTAGAATAATTATTTAGACTTTCCTGTACTTACCCTGAATCCAATGGGAACCACACTACCAACAACAGGTTTCTTTAATCACCTTTTAGAAAAAGCAGGGAAAGCACGACTAGCAGCGCTCCTGGTTATGTAGGGTCTACAGGATGCAGCAAGATGTTCAGGTCTCTGCTACTGTCAATGTGGAAGAGGCAGGGTATGGGAACAGCAGTGCAGACATACTTACATAAGTTCACACAGGCACACACATGCATATTCATGTATATTCATGTGTTGTACACCACACACACACACAGGCACACACACACCCATGCATGCATGTATAACATGCTTAGAGTCCTGCAAGATTTTCCTTTCTTCTGCTACTTTTCACAAGAGCTACAGTCCTGATTCTTGAGAGTTACATCTTAAGTCTGGAAGAGCCAAATCAGATTGTTTAGGTTTCAAATCAAGGTTAGTTTGGGAAAATCCATCACAGCTGGATGCTAGAATATAGTTAGTTGTATGTTGAAGCCTATGTTTGTTCCTGGAAGCCTAAAGAAGTGACTTAGCCCTCATTCAGTAGGCTCTGGCATCCTTATCTGGCTCTAATTCCCTGTGAGACACTGAGCCTCAGGTCAAGATTTCTAGGAACAAATGACTTGGAAGTCACTTTACATCACCTTAGCCTTTAGCAACATGACATCCATAAAGGATACTCAGTCATAAAGTATCACCAGGGAGACAGATGCTTCCCTGAGATCATGTGATCTGGAGAAAGGGTGACCTATTTTGAGATCACTGTGTCCTGTGAACGTAGAACAGAGGTGAGACAGGGTGTTGAGGCGCCCTGCTTCCAACGGTGGCATTTGATGAATAGCTGCCCTGGCTTTACAGAGGGTGGATTATTGGGACATACATGACCATATGTTGTCCCCAATCACTCATTAAGGATGTCTGTGGATAAATGTCCCTAAAAGAGTCTGCAGAATGAAACCTCCACCCTCAGTCTGGGCAGAATAAGTGATGGAGACAGTGGGGAACCAAGCTCAGTGCCTTGAGTCATTGTCACTCATGGCTTGTCACCAGTAGTAGATGGAGAGAGGCCTCTAAGTCCTGGTGCACAATGGAGTTAAGGCCTAATCACTGTTAAAAAGATGTTTATGGCTTTGGGCGCAGAAGTGGACCTTCTGTTAGCACCATCCATAGAAGCGAATGATGACAATCCACTGGATCTTGACAACATCTGTGGAGATGAAATCTTGTCTCCTCAGTATATCTTCTGATGGCCCTGTCTACCTGTCCTTGTTGAGTCATATCTGATGTCAACACAAAAAAATCACTCTTACTGCAATGCCAACACATGATAGTTTATTCTGACGGCCATAGCCCCTGAACACAGAATTAGGTTGCCTTGAGTGACATGTTCATCCATAAAAGCAGTTGTGTGAGCTTTTATAGCCTTAGAATGAAAGAAAATAATAAATCAATGGGTTTACCAAATACATAGGTGGGGAACAGAAGGTAGGCAGGCTATAATTGAGTAAGAAAACCTTTGCTGTGAGTTTCACATTCTACCTTACACTGTTCTTAGCTTTGGAGTTTATGGAAGCTAGATGTCTGCTAATCTAATATATTTCAAAAGTTTTTGCCTAGGTCCTGGAGAGTCTGTTCCATAGTTAGGAGGGCTTACTGCTCTAGAACCCGAGTTAGGTTTCCTTCACCCATGTCAGGCGACTCACAAATAACTGTAACTCCAGCTCCAGAGAATCTGTTGTCCTCTTCTGGCCTCAGTGGAAATGCCTCCCCCCCACACACACATACACACAAAATGAATCAATGAATAAATAAATAAATAAATAAATAGATAGATAAATAAATAAATAAATAAATAAATAAATAAATAGTTTTAAAGTTTTACCTAATAGTCACAAGAATATTAACTCAGATACAGAGGTTGGTGGTAAATGGCAAGGAGGATAACTTTGGTTCGTGGTCTGCAACATTCTATCTTTTCACAACCGTGATGCTCTAGTCTGGAGTCTACAGATCTTCAACACAGATATGGATTTTTCAGAGACTGTCCACTCACAATTTACTGTGATTTTCTCTGGGTAGTTTTCAGAACTACTTCCCAGTAGGAAGGGGCTGATACACCTGACTTCAAGAAAACACCACCCACAAATAATTTCACACACCCGATTCATCCTGTTGGCCGATTAGGAAACAGAGATGAGAGAAGCTCTGACTGGCTAGACCCCAGCCATGCGCTAGTGTGCCTGATAGCCCTGCCATCATAGATAGGGAGGGGGACAGAGAGAGAAGAGGGAGATAAGAATTGGGAAGTAGCAGGGGTGAGTATTATCCAAGAGTACTTTATGCACCTATGGAAATGGCATAAGGAAAGCTTTTGTGTAATTACCACAGACTGGGCTCCAGACAGAAGAAAACCCTGCTGGGCTTGGCAGGACAAAGCTGCACTGAAGCCCCCTGCAGGGCTGAGTTGGGAGGTGAGTGCTTCTCAGCCTCATCTCTCCCACCTTCAGTGAAGTTGTACATTCTGTGCTGCCAAGAGCATTTTGCAGGCACATCAGGACACTGGGACGGAGAGACGTTGAAATGTGGCATTCAGATCATGCAGGTGGCAAACAAAGCAGGGCTGGGAGGGAGCACAGAATGCAGACACCAGGCTGAGGTGACCTCTCACACCAGCCAGCTAAGCTCTGACCTCAATCAATGAGGAAAAGAAGGTCACAGGAAAGCCAGGGCACAGGAAAGCGGGACATAGGGAGACTTGAAAAGAGCAGAGAAATGCTGGTGAACCAAACAGGACTGTGTGAAGACAGCAGCAGCGCCAACAACAAAAATGAATCTCTGGCAAATCCAGACTAGTGGGGGGAGGGGAAAGACATAATGGCCAGTGTCAGAGGGCATGGCATATGACCTGACAGGGAGCAAAATGCAGTAAACAGGAGCCTTCAGGCACCTCTCTTCACATCAGTTTGACAGCTTCTATGAAATCAGCTGATTCTTTGAAAAGTACTAACCCCCATGACCCAGCCCATATGAAACAGATCCTTTGAACAGCTGCATAGCTACTCAAGACATGGAATTCATAATTTTAAAGTCTCACATTATGAAATCTCTAGACCCAGATGGCTTCCCTGTAGAATTCTATAAACATTTTAAATCGGATTAACAGTTCTGTCAGACTCTTCCAGAAACTGTTTTCTTCAGAAGAAAGCAGAACTTCCCAGTTCTCTTCATGAAGCCAACATCACCCTGATGCCAAAACTGAAGGAAAAAAGCACCAAAGTGGAAACTACAGGTGATCTCCCAAGGAGGGATGTTAAGTCACTGATAAAGAAAAATAATCGTGCTATTACAAACAGGGCTTATGTCTTGGATACAAGCCTGTTTCAAGGTTGAAATCAATAAACATAATCCGGCAGATCAATGTAATAAAAGCATTCCCAAAATTAACAATAACACCCATTAACAATAAACACCTTAGAGGCAAAAAGAGCTGAACTGCCTCAACCTGATGAAGACATGGGCATGACTACAGTTCATCTTATATTCAATGGTAAAGAGCCCAGTGCTTCTAAGATCAGAAACAAATCTTATTCAAGGTGACACAGGAAGTTCCATACAGCACAGAAAAGCTACATTCTGATCAAGCAACCCTAATTGAGCAAAGTCTCGAATCTTAGGAAAGATATGTTCTCTTCACCCTCAAAGACTGCTTAGTTACAATATGGGCTGGGCCTGTACCAGCTTGTGTACGTTTGGAACATAGGAAAATGAGCCCAGAACTCTAAGCCCCAGGTCCTTAGCATTATCATGGACCCTGCTGTGAGTGAGGCTCTCACTAGCCTATGCGTAAGTATCTTGTGGCTGCTATGACAGCTGGCCCTTCCAAAGGGTTGGTGGAACAGGAGTTCATTAACTCACACTTCTTAAGCTAGAAGTTCACAGTGGGACTTGCTGTCCTAAAACCAAAGTCCCAGGAGAAGTGCTTTCAGGAGTCTTGGACACAGCCTTCCCTCTGTCTTTCTAGCTCTTTGCCCAGATTGCGCCTTCCCTCTTCAGATGAACAATGGCGGCCCAGCTCCTCCCTGCACTGCGTCACTTTGGATCCCTCTCTTTTGCCTTCAAATGTCCTTTGTCATCACATTGGGCCCAAGGGACAATCCACGGTCAGCTCCCCATCTCCAGATCAGCTAACAGAAACTTTCCAAGTGTGAGATGAATTGCTTTTTCAGTCTGTCCAAAAGTGTCAGGCTCTCTACTAGTTTCATGAACTCCTGGTCCGGCTGTGAGCAGAAATCCTTTAAGGACAGTGCAAGTGTCATAGTCATAGCAGCAATTCTACGAGAATTGCTGTGTCAAACCACATATGAGTGTTTTCTGAGTTCCATCAGCACTGGGACATGGTAACTGTAGGTATTGATCGGTGTGGTATCAATTCTCACTCCTGCAGACCTCAGTACCATACCGCTGCCCTGCACACTGCGGTGACAACTTTGCAACTCCATTCATTCATTCCCTTCATTCATACTTGGGTCCATCACTCCATCAGGATGTGTAAACATCTTCTAAGTTTTTGAAATCGTGGAATTGTTTTAGATCACCTAAGGTGGTGAAGAGAGCCCCTGCAGGTGCCGAAGTCAAGCCCCTCGATGTTAACAGCTGTGTGATCTAGACTTCCCCAGAAAAGACAAATCGGCATGTGCAGGCAGGGGATTACAAGGAGGGGGCTCACACTCACCGGTCCCCAGCCTGGCAGTGGGTAGGTGGTCTGAAGTCCACAGAGAGCTGTGATCATAGCCTGGGTCCAGAGCCAGGAAAAGACATTTTCCAGTTCCAAGACGGTCCAGCAGGAGGATGTGCTTCTCACTCAATCCTTTGTTAAGTTTCAGCTTCACACAATTATATGAGGCCCCTCTGTGCTGGGGAACCATTGTCTTGACCCCGCAGACAGGCTCAAGTGTCAGTCTCTCCCAGAGATCCCATCCCCAGATTCACCCAGAGTAGCCTTTGACCAGATAAAATCTGTACATCCTGTGGCCAGACAGACTGACCTGCGGGAGTTACATCATTGCATCTCACATGTGGAGATAAGTGCGTGAAAACTAGGAAATGCACACTGGCATAGCACAATTAACTGAGAGAAAGGCTTCTTAGGAGTTTTAGTTTTCTATAAATGGGCCTTCTAGTCTCCAAGTCTAGTTCAGGCTCTGTATGCATTTAGGCATCACGACCACTGGCCTCCATGCCCATATATACTCAGTAATTTTGTTTGACACCAGTGGCTTTCCAGAGCACCCAGCTGGTGTTTGGTTAGAGTGCTTCCATTCAACTTGCCTATGTTTCTGATGGACTGTTGCTTGGTAGACCAGCAGAATTCCCTGTCTCCTGCTACTGTGTGTGGTATGGGGGTATGAATGAGAATAGCTCCCAAAGGCTCATATATTTGAATAGTTACTCCCCAGTTGGTGGAACTGTTCTGAAAGGATTAGAAGGTGCCACCTTTTGGAAGAGGTGTGTCATTGGGGGTGGGCCTTGAGGTTTCAAAAGCCTGAGCCATTCCTTCTCTCTCCCTCCCTTTCTCCTTCCCTCCTTCCTTATGGATAAGAATGTATACATTCTACTACTTCAGCACCATGCCTGCCTGCATACTCCATGTTCCCTACCATGATGGCCATGGACTCTAACTCTCTGGAATCATGAGCTTCAAGTTAAATGCCTTCTTTTATAAGTTGCATTCTTCAAAAGTTGGTGTCTTCATAACAATAGAAAAGTGAGACAGGTACTATTTAACATCTACATGCTTATCAGAGGGATCTGATCTTGTTCACTCAAATGGGATAAGGTGCCAGGCTCCTGCATGGTGAGATTGCTGTGTTTTCTTCATCAAAGCTTCTCCTAGGGAAATAAGTGACCAGGTCCACACACTCCCCCTCATCTAGGGCAGAGAAGCATACTCTCCTCCTGTAGGGGATCATCTGCATATCCCAGTAGAACACACCTAGCATAGGGGCCCAGTGCCTTCCTAAACTTCACATTAAATCTCAATATATGGATCCCCTCCCAACAGTACTGTGATGACATTGTGGTGGCTTTATGCCAGACTAGCAGAAGTAACTTGGCCCCAACCACTGTAGCTCTTTGAGACTCTTTTCCCATTATTTTCACTATGCTAGAACTAGCACAGTCTGCTCCTCTCCTGTGTGGAATTAAGTGAGTTTCAGCTCCAGGGATGACAGCAGGATACAGCTGACCCTTCTGGGCTTCAAGCAGACCATTCTGGAAGAGCCCCACCCCCATGCCTGGCACACACATTGTAAATCTCTGCTCCATGCAACCTGCTGTGTTGCTCACGGGCTCAATCCAAGATAACCAGTCCAGCTCGTAAATTGTCCAGTGCTGAAGCAGCAGCGCTGAGGGCCTCAGCCCTTCTGAGCTCTTACTCTCAACCACACCAGAAGCAGTGCTTGTCTGACTCTGAGGCAAAGCACCATGACTGCTCTCTGGCAGCCATGTTGGAGCCACAGCTTCACTCTGTGTGATCGGGTAAAGAAGCGCTGCCATTGCCACTCTCTGGTGTTGAGGTCCCCTGTGCTATGAGCACTAGGATGCCAGTCTGTGGTGCTACCCATCCTGATTTACATTCCCATCATTGTAAATCTCACTCGGTGATGCAGGACACTGGGCTGGGTGTGGCTCATCTCAGATTCGTTGAGTCAATTTGTCATGGCCAGGGAAGCTGAGCTACCTGTCTATGGAGGCAGCAGCAAATATATCCAGGGCCATGTTTTGGGATCCAAATCTATGATTCTGAAAAAACAATATTTCCTACGTAGGAAACTGAGGCAGGCTATAGGAGAAACTGGCATCCCTATTATTGTAGGAGGCTAAAGATGTTAGCCTGTACAGACCAGGGCTTCTCTTTCCGGGTAGGAAAAGACCATCTGCTGTTCATAATTATACTAGGGTGGTCCAGAGAGGGAGAGGCCACCAGCTCAGAAACAGACAGGATCATCTGGCCAGGGCCACAGCCTGCAGGCAATCAATGGCAGACAGTATTAGTAGGGTAGGAGAGAGATCAGGAGGAATAAGGACTAGCCATGCCCACAAAGATACCACTCACACCTACACATTCTGAAAGAGCAAGGATGGCTTCATCACTGGGTTTCCAAGAGCTCAAAATATAAAGCAGAAGAGCTGGAAACTGAAAGTCCCTAAGAGGAGGAAGCAAGGTGCAGTGAGAATTTTGGTTTCTTTAAAAACATAGAAATGTTATGTGACTGTTTTTGTTTTAACCGCAGGTGTGAGATGTGGGGCTGCTTCAAACTGACCACAGCAGCTGACTATTATTTGCCTCCTGCTCTAGCAACAGCATGATTTTGCCATCTAAAGACGGTTTATGTTTGGAATCTGGGGACTCTTCAGAAGGTATGTAATGCCAGATCCCTGAGAGGCAGGGCAGCTGGGACTCCTGAAGAGGCAGTGGCTGCTGCTGGTTCCTGCTGCTGCTTTTGCTGGTTGCTGGCTAGATATCCTGACAACAAAGATTGAACTTGCACCCATGTAACTCAATGTCCCTAATCAGCAGGAAGTAGTCTAAAGAGATCTATGCCCCCCTTCTCCTCTATTCTTCTCTCCTACTTAATATTGGGGGGCATTGGAAGAGATAGGGGTGGTATAGGGAGGTAGGAAAAAGAACCCAATAAAATATTCAAAAAATCCAGTTACAGAAAGGTGTATTAGAGGGAGGAAAGGGCAGCATAACTGCTGAACAAAGGTAGGTCACTAGGCAGGCACAGCTTTTGGAAACCAGGAGCATTCAGAAGAGAAGCTGGGGTGTGGGCTGCTGCTTTGCAACCATGTAGAGTCCTCAGCAGACCAACCTGTGCTGGAAATGGGGCAGTCAGGGAACCAAGGACAGCCAACAGGTAACTCCTTAATACAAAAGATAGCTATTGGGGTGTTTTATAGGCAGAAATGGAGAAGTCCCAACATGTGTAACAAGATGAAAAATGATCTACAGCAAAGGTCAGCTGCACAGAGGTAGGGCATACCTGTTGTACTTCTAGGGAGCGCAGGACAGGTGGAGACTTCGGCAGGTGAGGTCTCAAAGCAGAGGAGAACAACAGGGAAGCTGGGTCTGTAACCCAAGTGGGGACCTCGGGGCAGTGCAAGCACAGCACAGGTGAGGACACACGGCAGAGCGAGGACGAGTTAAACAAGTGAAAGTTCCTTGGATTCTTTTGAAGGCCCTTTGGCCTGTGGCCCACAGGCTCTGATCTTCCAACACTGCTGACTAGTACTCTAAAGCCAGAAAACCACTTTAGAGCTGCTTGGTTCACAATGCATTCTCCTGGGCACACCCTTTTCATGTGCCCACCTCAGAGCTGGTGCCAGGAAGAAATTGGGCCAGGCCACTCCCTCTCTCTGAGTGTAGGGGTTATTGTGCTTCTCTAACTTCTAGAGTATGGGGTCTGGGGTCTGGCTGGGTTCAGAAAACAAGCTGTGTGGCAATCACGAGCACCTCTGCAGGCAGCCTTCTGCCTGCCAAGTAGTTAATGGGAAGAATATCAGATTTTTTAAAAACTGGATCAATGTCCCATGACATGGGCACCCACTAAGACTCTTGGCTAGAGAACATTAGTTTGACATCTGAACCCTTTAGAAGTTGACCAGTGAGAAATGTCTCCAGGGGAGCTTATCTGGGGTATTCACCTGATCTACAAATACTTAAAACAACTCAAGAGAATCATGACAAAAGCGTCACTGTGCATGATTAAACAACTCATTTGCCTCCAAGTTGAAAACTCTGTCTCTCTCTATCCCTGCCTTGTGCGTCATACATACACGTGGTAAAATATTTTTATTTGTGAGCTTTCAAATACACAAGACATTGTTTCTTGCTATTTACTGTTTAAACAAATAGGAAACCTTTCTCTTCCCTGAGCAAATCAAGGCCAGAACAGCAATCTTGCAAAGGTCACATTCTATCACTTTGGTTAATTGGATCTATCTTCAGTGTCCCACTATCAATATGTCAAGGGAGGCAGAGAGCACTAGGCAGCTGAGAATTGATGGGGCAGGAGACTGAGCCACAGGGATGCAGCCTCAGGTCCCTCAGGAGTCTAAGTCATGCCTACCCCTCTTTTGTAGGGCATGTGATATTGGGGTGCACTCCCAGCAGACCCTAAAAGTATGATAATGAATCAGGCCTCAGGCGCTGGCAGCAATGGTATTGCTTATAACTTTGGGGTCTAGGTTTGGTTTTAGCCCCAGAAAAATCTAGAAGTGTTCCCCAAGCTGAACAGTGTGTGAATAGGTGAGCAAATGCAGAGGGTGTTGTGCTCACAGGTTGGCTGGCGCTCAGAGCCTCAGCCCGTGCTGGGCAAGCACAGCATCCTCATGGTCATACAGCTCCATCTTTTCCCTAATCTATGGCTGTCCACCTGGGGCTGGAACAGTAAGGCCCTTTGAAAATGTAAATTGGGAAAATATGTTCACAATCGCCGCTCTTTCGTGTTCAAATAGTCTTCTGTTCCAACCCTCAGAGATTCTCCTCACAATGTGATAACTACAAGAGCCACAAAACAAACAAACAAACAAAAAAAAAACAGAAACTCAAAATTGCTCTTCCCTGCAGAAGCCAAGCACAAGATGACAAGCAGCCAGTATCCAAGACAATTAAAGTGCTTCTGAGGGGCCCTCCACAATGCCACAAGCTGAAGTTCAGAGAAGATAGGCTTTGTCGGATTGTCCTGAATCAATAGGCCTCAGAGATAATGCAATTTTCACCTTAATGGCACATTAATGAGGAAGCTGTGTAGATTTCAGTCAAGATGGGTCTGGCGTCTGCAACATGACATGGCAAATTGAACATCATGTTGCCTTGTTAGGCTACACTCAGGGCTGGGTTGGCTTGTGTGAGAGTGTGTGTATGTGTTTGTGTGCATGTGAGTGCGAGTGAGTGCAAATTCATGTGGAGTCATATGTTGGTATCAGTTTCTACCCTATTTTATTGAACAGGATCTCTCACTAAACCTGAATCTAGCCTAGTCAGTGTGATAGCTGAATAGCAAACTCCAAGAATCCTGTTTCTGCTTCTCCAGTGCTGAGATTATAGTACTGTATCCCTGGCTTTTGGGTATTGGGAATTGATATTCGGTGCTCATATTTTCAAGCAAGCACTTTGCCAACTGATCTGTCTCCTTAGCCTGGACATTTTCCTATTCTTGTTTAGTTTTGTGTATGCTATGGCACATGCGTGAAGGTCAGAGAAAAACCTCAGGCGTCAGTTCTCACCTTTCACCTTGTCTGAGACAAATTCTCTTGTTATTGTTTGTTTGTTCATTTGCTTTCATTACTACATAAGCCTGGCAAGCTGGTCTGCAAGCTTCTGAGGATTCTTTTCATTTTTCTCTTCTTATTTCCCCGTGGGAGTGCCTGTGTTGTAGACACTACCATCCATGTCTGGCTTTAAGTGGGTTCTGTGGAGTTAAACTCAGGCCCTCATGCTTGCCCAATTACCTCAATATCAACTATTCCACATTTTTAAAGCACAAATTACTCAAGCCACTGTAGCCAGGTTGTTTGCATAACTCATAATAAGAGGCCAACAATCCAGCACAGATGGGATTGCTACACAGCCGCTGACATTAAGTCACTGATGTGGCCTGGCTGGGCTCAGTCCGTCTGGCCACTGTCAGCCAAAGCAAATGATTTGGGCAAGAAGAGGCCTGTTTTTGTAAAGATCAGGAAGAAGAGCGTCCTCAGACCACAAGAGCTATGAGACTCTCCAAGGAGGCAGACTGATTTCCTTTTGCAAGGGGAAGAACTTGACGGGGAATGGGGTAGAATTGAGCTACTTCATTGGGGAATGTTAGGAGAAGGTATTATGGATTTTTTTCCATATCTTCATGTGCAAAGCTTGGCCAAGGACTAGGGATTCGGGGAGGACAGAAGCTTGTGTGAGATGAAAAGAAAAGTGCCTCTCCTACCCTTTAAGTTCACTGCCCAGGACCTTCAAATTAAGGACATGGAAGATATAGTAAGTGACGGAAGCATACATTTATGCATGCATTTCATGCGAGCACAGACATGTTCCTCTCTGATAGACTCAAAGGGGACCCTGAGCTTAGACAGCATGGGGAGTGGGGAGTGAAAGGCTTTATAAAAGAGCAGGACGGCTTCTGCAGTTGTGAGTGGGCTTTGGGGGAAGCAAACAAGTGAAAAGAAAGAATTAATTTAATTTAATTTCTACAGTGTAAGTGTCTCCAGCCGCCATCCTGGCTGTGAATGTTCCTGGAGAGGAGGCCCACAGCAGGCTTGCCCCTGGCTACTCTCTCCAGAGTCACAGCCTTGGAAACTACATTTCCCAGATGCTCCCGCTCACTAGATGATCATGGAAGCTCCTAGGAAGCCTCTCTCTGTATCTATTATGTCTCAAATGTCTTCATATCAATTACGCATTCCATCAATGGGGTCCTTACGCTAAAGTTGACCAGGCCAGATCTGAACATTCATCAGGCTGTTTGATAAAAACAAGGCGTTTGTTTGAACAGCAAACAGGGGAGGTGGACTCTTTGGTATGGGTCCCCTCAGAGCATTAATGAATCAGGAAATGACAGATCTTGAGTGATAGGTATCACCAGCATTCAAGCACCCTTATGGAATGGTGTAGCCAGTATGGCAACCATCCTTTCCATTTCACAAATGCTCCAGAATGTGGCAGACCCAAGGCTACTTCATCTTTACTTTGCAGGAAAACCCCTCTGAAGAGTACATCCTCCTGCTTTCTGGTGCTGGAGCCCCTGTCTGCCTCTTACCTGGGGATGCCACCCACATCACATCTGGTGAACCACCTACATGTCGTGTCATGGCAAAGAAGAGGGAGCCCCTCAGGAACTGAATGTCAGTGTGGTTGATAGAATAAACTCTAAGAAAGCCATTACGGGACTTCTAGGCACCGATCTTCCCCAGTGATGGAGACACATGACTAAGAGGAGCACAGACTGCAGGCCTTCCTCAGTAGACTCACCGTGTGTCACAGGCTGCTAACCCTTGCTGTACTTGGGACTATAAAATGGAATCGGCTGGCTTTCCAGGCAGGCAAGCTTCAGTGTGGGAAGGCTCACAGCAGTAGTCAGGTTCTCAACTGAGTCCAGACAGGCTCTCTGCTTTTCTCTTACAGGCAAATGCCCCAGAGGTAAATTCTAGGTCTTTCTAGTGACTGTGTTTTGTCCAAGCCATATGGCTACTGGTCTGTCTGGGAAAGGCCCTGAGCTAAAGGGATTAGATATTTGAGGATAGTCTGGAGAAGGAGGCTACTGGGAAAGGAATGCCGGAAGCTCTGGGCATCTGGCATTGGGCTAGGCAAGACTGGGGTGAAGGAAGATCCGAAGGCTGAGACCAAGGTCCAAACACAGAACAGGGTCTGAACAGGAGCAAGCTCTGCCCAGGAGATCAGTAGAGCCTGCCCATCACTGAACCGCTATATCAGCAGAGGAGTCTGATGCCCCAGTCCATCCAGGCTAGCCTAAGAGTCAGGATACAGGAGGTGGGAATCGAGGAGAACCGTAACCAAGGTGATTTAGAGAGTTGTCCTTCTCTTCCACCGAACACTTCTGATGTGGCATTTTTAGGCTACCCCTATTCCTAGGACACTTGTAACATGCTCTAGTTTGTTTCACGATAACCACTACAACCAAAAGCAATTTTTTTGGAGAGGGTAGGGCTTATTCGATTTTTAAAACTTTCATCATGAAGAGGAATCAGGACAAAAATCCTGGAGGCAGGAACTGAAGCAGAGGCCATGGAGAAGGGCTGCCTACTGGATTGCTCTTAAAGCATACTAAGCCTGCTCTCCTATACAACCCAGGACCACCTCCTACCACAGTGGTCTGGGCCTTCCCTCCTCCATCACGAATGAAGAAAATGAGTCACGATTTTCTTGTATCCTACAAGAGTCACCGTCAGAGAGGCAGAAAAAAAGCTAATGGAAACATCATCTCAATTAACGCTCTCTCTACCCAAATGATGGTAGCTTGTGTCAAACTGACAAAAAGTAACCAGTGCACAGCATGTTCTTTATGGCTGTCAAGACCTGCTGTGTCCTGCTGCACCACAGGAGACTGGTGCTTATAGCAGGCTGACACCACTTCCTTGAAGGCCTTTAAACAGATCGGAAGTTGGTAATTTCTGCTAGAGTGACACTTTAAGAATAAGAAGCAAAGGTGCAGAGTTCAAGTGTATCACCCCGGGGTCCACAGGGCATTGCAACCCCTAACTTTAATTTTCCATATTAGAATTTTTCTGCCTCCAGCTTCAGTGGATGGGCAGGCAGCCGTGCCCCATGGGGATTGGCAGCGGTGAAGGTAAGAGCCAGCTCATCATTCTGTCAAGTTGCATTCAGCTCAGAAGGTTGCAGAACCGGCATCCTCTCCCGTGCCTGGCCCCACGGGTGGCTTCATCATTTATGGCTTGACAGTTTGGTTTTTTGATTACAAGTTTTAGAGTACATATCAGCAAAGAAAAAAAGATTGGATGATTGGAACAAAATACAAACAACTTTTATCTCCACCAAGCACAAACAAGTTGATTGGGGAAGTTTTCTGTTGCAGGTCTCAGGAGCAATCACTTTTGAAGATGAGGAGCTTCAGTAAGCTTCTGTAAGCTGATGGGCTGGTGGAAAGGCTGAGGGTGTGAGATCCCTAAACCTAGAATCTTAAATTGTGTGTCACAGGATGGGTTCTGGATCTGGGACAAGAAGGACAAAGAAGAGGTGTGCTTTTTCAGAGCCTCTGTGGCCCTAGGAGGAGAAAGGCAGAAACAATGGGAAGAGGAGAGACATGATAGGGTTGACACTGACATGGAGAGAGAGAGCTGAAGGTACAGAGCCACCCCCAACCAAGGGCCAAAAAAGGATAACACTGGACCACACAGCGAGACAGGCACTATGGTGACAAGCATAGCCCTGCTTTGCCAATGACCACAGGCTCAGAGCAACCTTCTGCTCCAGACTCAGCCAGGGAGAGATGCTCATTAAAGGCTAAACAGAGACAAGGGCAGGTATCTGTGGAAGACTACCCAGGAGTACGATCAGCTCGTGCCCAGGCTGGGATGCAGCTCTGGAAGGTACAGGGGATGTCACTGAGGCCATACGTGCCAGCCATCTCTGTCCCACGTTGGGTGGGAGAGTAGAGTCCTTGAGTGGCCTGTGAATGTCCACACCTAGACTGCCCAGGAGGTAAGTGCTAGATGGACGGATGAGATGGCGGCCCATGGGCCATCTCAGGCTCCATAGGAAACTTGTCATTATTGAGGTCTTAAGGGATCCTGCCTGGCTTCTGTCCCAGTTTCCCAGGACTTCAGGCTCTCTAGATCATAATCCATACATCACCAGCCAGCACCCTTGGTTCTTCACTGATCCAAAAAGGGCCCTTATTCCTCAACAGACACCTCACTTAAAGACCTAACAATGTACATTTCATTCCTAAGTTGGTCTGAATTTTCCACTTGCCCACCCATTCTAATCCTCCTGGCTGATATGGCCAGTTTTGGCTGTGAAATAAGGCTGAGGGGGCTGTTCAGCATTGCCAGACATGTTCTCAGTAAGTCTGTTTGACGGATCCTCCATTTCTGACCCATTTGACTTCAGGGCTGGGTTGGAGTTTAGTCTTCTATGACTACGTGGCTTCTAGAATAGCAAGAAGCAAATGTGTCCTATTGCTTTCCCCCACTTTTTTACCTGTTTGATTCTTTGAGTATGTTTTGATGTGTGCATAGGCCCTTCTCTGCCTTTGAGCTCTGGTGGTCTGATGAGGAACAGGTTGCCCAATAAGACCAAGGGTCCGGCAGCTTAGCTTGTAAGAGGTTCCTGGTTCCTCTGAGTCTTGCCCCTCAGTGACTTTAGGAGACACCCTTTCTGCTTCACCAGGTTCCACCAGGAACGTAAGACTGACAGCAACTTTCCCCAATGAGGCAGAGTCCTTCATAGTAACTGTGTGGGGTGGGGGTGGGGGCTGTGTGCCACACACATTTGTGTACAGGATGGATGAAGAAGCTGTGGGGAAATCCAAGGAAATGCAGAGTCAACATGATAAAATCTGTAGGCTGTGGGTACTGAGCATGGGAGCTGGGTGGCTAAGAAGAGGAGACCTACAAAAACAACCAGTGTTGAGACACAGCCAAGCTAAAAGCATGGGTTTACATTCTCTCCACTCCCAGCAATCCTCTTTGGTCATTCAGAGAAAGAAGAAGCCTCAAGGATCTCCCAAAGCAGACTGCTTCCTTCTTCACACCGAGGAGCCCCAGAGGACCAAGGCCTCAGTACCTCACAGCAACCTCTGCAATTCTCGCCACCTCATTCTTAGAGACAAACAGGGAGGTGAGCCATAGAAAACACAATGCAGAAAGTAAGGTGGGGATGGGCATGCACGGCTGCCTTGTGGATACTTAGAAACTACCAAAAAAAGCTCAGGGTGATGCAGAGGCCAACCAGCGGTGCAAGCTACAGCCAAAACCCTGTCAACATGAGGCTGGCATGGAGTATCCCTAAGTGCCAATGTTCTGTGGCACCTTAAACCTGACAAGTACGTACCAAACCAGCATATTTCTCACTTTGATGAGAAGCTCATCATTATGGCAGCCAGGGACTGAATTCTTCAGGAAATGAAAAAAAAAATTTATTTTTTTGTTCTATGGCCCCTGCTCATCCTTGAAGCTGCAGTCAGGTCGTTCTCACTATATCAGAAACTGAGGTACCAGGGAGTTCTCCCATACATGGATGCTTAACAAACTATCTACACCCTCAAAAGGCCTCTATATCATTATATTGCTGCAATATAGTATTAATCTCCTCTCTGTCTTTCCTTTGTGGGCTTTTCTAGAGGATCATTCAAAGACATACCCTAAAAGGAATATTGACTCCACCATGAAGAGGGGCAGTGGGTCACCTTATCTTATAATTATGGCCATCTACTACAGATATGTAAACACACACACACACACACACACACACACACACACACGTGTGTGCGCGGCATCTCTAAAATCCACAACATATAAACCATGAGGCTGTTCCTCCCTTTGGTGTAGCCCACTCTAGCCTCTCTTTGGAGTGTTTGCTTTGCTGAATAAACTATTTAAACTGCCCATGCCTCTTAACTGAATTATGTTCTTCAGGAGGAAAGAACTGAGAGACACCCCCACCTTCCCTAACAGGTTAATAACAGCGCCTCACACGGGCATGAGTAGAGGGAGGGAGAAGAGAGGTCACAAGTTGCACCCCTGGTCCATTGCTACCTGCCTCTGATCCTGCAATGAACCTGTGACCAGGACCCTATCAGGAAACACCATTGTTCCCAGTTGAGGTCCTATGTATTGTCCTCTCTGTCTCCTCAGGTTTACAGATATAAAAGGCTTGATAAAGTTTCTACTCCTGAGAATGGTACTATTCTGTGGCTCAGGGAGCATTCTGTGCTCCGTGATTAACGCTTGGCCAGCTCTCTGAGGCCACATTCTCTTCTCTGGTATGTTTCTGGCTGACATACCTCTTCTACTCCCGGCTTTTCTCAGTTGCCTGTAGTTCTATATGTAGGTTTGAGGTCTTGTGGGCTTTTCCCCATCTAGTTTGCTGTACTCGTTGCTGTCATTCTTTGCTCACCTTTGGGCAGTGTGTAGGTGAGACTTTACGAGGTTTACTTTTAAATAGTGTACAGAATCTACAGGATATCCATCATTACTGCAGCAATCCATTTGCCTCCTGAGGCCATGAGGTTGCTGTTCAGGGTTCTGAAGCACCTTTCCCTGTTGGGTCAGAGGTAGTTTAGAAACAGATCCCTGTGCTTTTCTTACTCCACTTGCACGACTGTTCTGATTCTGCCTCCACCTCCTGTCTGCTAGGTGCTGTTCCCAAGTCTGTCCAACTTGACAAGGTAAGATTTTGCATAGACAAGGATGCCTCCCAAAGGTCCATCAAACTCTCAGCTTCTTGGGATCATAAATGTAGGTTCTGAAAAGGGTACACACATTCACACACACACACACACACACACACACACACACACACACAGGTACATGCACTCACACACCCTTCTCCTGTCTCCTTGGTGCTCCTAAGTTGCATAAACAAATACATCAGCCTTCAAGGAGCCATCTCCTCCCCACTAGAAACCTACAGTATGCAAACCCAGCCAAGACACAGAGAAATCTTGGCGATACGGGGAAGAGCTCCCACCTACCCAGGTCTCATTAGTGTTAGAGTGGCTTGCTAATTACAGCACTTTCCCAGAAGTCTCTGCAAATTGCTTAAGCGTCCCTTAGAAAGAAATCTTATGCCATTCAGTTGGAGCAATGATCTTCTTATAAAGAAAATAATTATAAATATATGCAAATGAAATATAATAATCCATTAACATAAACACATCCTTGTCTCTATCCACTTTACATGTGAAATACTGAGAGTCATGATGCCATCAGAGACATTACCAGTCATCACTAAAAGCCACAGAAGGGGCTACTGAGTGTGTGGGCCAGGCTTCCATCATAATGGAAGCAGTAGGACATTCAATTTTCCACAAGCCAAGGAGGATTCAGACTTCAGATCTAAATTTGGGGAAATAACTCTAAGACCAGATGCTAACTTAGTGGTCTACTTAGCCCTCAGAAAACAGCTATATCATGTATTGGGGTAAAAAATAAAAAGGCTACAGGATTTTGGACAGCAGCACACACTTCAGCAGTGGCAGAAATCTGAAATACAAGTTATTTGACAGTCTCCAAGGATGTGCTACGACCAAGCAATTACAGCAAATGTGATGTGCTGGGCTGTATCATGAGAGATAAAAAGCCAAAAATGGCATGCCAGCAGCTTCCTTTGTAGGAAGGAAAGACTAAGGTGGATGGTTTTACACATAGCTACAAATGAAGGTTTGAGAAGGGCAGGCAGGCTTGTGGAAAGGTTAGGACAAGCTATTCAGGGCTTCCAGTAGGAACGAGGCTGGCTGCAGAAGAACACAGTATTTGTTGCCAGAGTCATGTAAGATTCTTTTTTAATTTAGGGTGTCTATACATACTGCAGAGGCCATGAACTTTGGAGGGACACTGCCAGTATGGACCAGGTTCAGCTTCCCCAGACCCATCTAGGTCCTAAACCTCTATATTCCCTGTATAATGTCCTCTCTTCAGGGACACAGCCTTCCTCTTTGACTGCCATTGCCATAATCTATGGGTCTGTATTAGGTTTCCCAAGGCTGTGATGAAATTTCTGACAAAAGTAACTTAAGGGAGGAGGGATTTCTTCTGGATCACAATTTGAAGGTAAGAAGTGTGAAGCTGGAAGTGTAAGTTTCCTCCACAGTCAAGAAGCAGAGAAATCAATGTTGCTCTTTGGCTTGCTTTCTCCTTTTAAATCAGACCGAGACCCCAGCCCATACAATGGTGAGGCCCACATTTAGGATGAGTCTTTGTTCCTAGCTAAATTATTCCAGAAACATCCCCATAGGCACACCCAGAGTGTGATTCTAAATCTTATCAACTCACAGTCAATATTGACTGTTACAGTTCCCCCCGGATCCTTAATCACTAATACACTCTCTCTTAAATCAGACACGTGCATCTTCCCTCTGGCCAGAACCATGAACTCCCATCATCCAATTGCAGTCACTCTCTCCAGCCCTGGATCTTCAGTCCTTTGATATGACCACCGCCTCTCAGGCTCTTACACCTCAAAGCTGCACTTCCATCCTCGAACTCATTGATTGGCTTATTTTCTTCAATCTCTCCCTTGCATACTCTTGAATTCCTTGTCTTTGTTACTCTATTCAGATAAATTTCAAGACAGGTTAAATCAAGTTCTCTGCACTTCATTTTGATTACCTGTGAAATATATAAATATATATATATATATTTAATGTGAATTGTATATATGTATATATACATATATGTGTATTATACACACACACACATATATATATATACATATATATATGTATATATATATATATATGTATGTATGTAAACTCTGCTAACTGGTTCTGTGAATCTAAGTTTTTCACTATCTGTAGTACCCCCAAGCTGTCTGTCCAGAAATCTAGAATGTTTTCTATTGTCTATTTTTCTACTTCCATCCTAATAATTCTTGAAACCTCTCCTACCTTCTGAAACTTCCAGCAACCCCTTCTTATGATACCCAGCATCTCTTCCTCTCTGTTAATCCAGAAAGTAGAAGCAAATGGGATAGAGTGTCTATTCTTCCCAAATGGCATCTGCCCAATGTCTGTCCTTGCCTTCTCATATACTTAAGGCCATGGCTACATCCCTCCTCACCTCCTCTCCCTCCAGCACTGTCAGACTCCCGTGCTTACAGTTTCTGCAAATAGCACACAGTGTGTGGTTACTTTCCCTTTACCCATAGAGGAGAACACCTCCTACCCTTTCCTGTACCTACTTTCTGTCTCCCTCTCTCTCGATCCTATACAACTCTCCAAAAGTTAAATTTGCCCTAGTTTCTTAGAAACTCACTCTGTGGAGGTTTTGGCTGTGGTTAGTGGCTGATGCCACAGACCACATTCATTGATGCAACAGAAAGAAAAAGAAGAATAGCATGTGCCAGAGAAGTCCCCATCACCTTGATGCCTAAACTCCAAAGCAAAGGGCCAATATCTCCACATGCTAAATCATCAGTAACTCTTGTGGGCTTCTGGCCACTGCAATCCTAAATGTTTCTCTCTTTCATCATCATTAGACTTACAATTCTAGACCAAGCAGCCTCCTCTTGGGTTTTCTAACTTGACTTCTCATGTTGTCTCTTTCTACAGAACACCTACAATGAACCAGTGATCCAATAAATCTAAGCTTGAATCTGTTTTATTCACCCACTGCCTTTCCATCAGACCTGGAATGAATGCCAAGACACCCATCCCCATGGCCCAGGGCAACTGGGTCTAACAACTTGGCTTCCACCTGCTTCTAAAACTATGTCTTACACTCGTACCACCAGATACAATGGTCCAGCTACTCAGTCTCTTTCTAAACTTAAAACAGAGCAAATTGATTTCAGCCCAGCTTCTTCAGACCTATGGAGCTCTACTTAGAAGCCTTGTCACCGACTTGGCCTAGGTGTCCTCCATTCTTAGTGTTCCATCTGAACTCAATCACCCGTCTTCAATAGGTCTCATGGACCCCATGATGAGTACCTATCCTCCATCATCACCTACCCTGAAGCTTGTTTGAAAATTCGTGTTAGGTACCTGATTATCATTACCCATCCTGGCCTTGTTTGACTATTTATGGTGGTACTCGCTGCCCACTACTTCTCATCCTGGGGCTTTTTTGACAACCCATGGTGTTGCCACCAGCAAAGTCCTGCTTGTTTCTCCATCCTCATGGAGACAGCTATCATGTATCCCTTTTTCTCACCAATGCCTTCAACAGTACTCCAAACAGCATGTCCCAGGTAAGCCCAAGGGGAGGAAATGTGGTATTTCTTGCCTCTTGCTGTCATTTTCTGATCCAGTGCTTCATCGGATCAGCTCTTCATTCTCAAAAGAAGACACATTACTGTCCAACTGTACCAGTGAAAAAAGGCATGTGACCTGTCCACATCCCAGGAAAAAGCTGGTGGCAACACCATCACAGTAGCCCAGATCCCAAATGAGCCATCACTCAAGCAGGCTCATATTTCACCTGAGCACAGGAAATGGTGGAAGTAAGTGTCCGCTCCCAGCTTTGATTCCTTTCCCTCCCCTAGGCCTCAAAACCAGAAATGACAGTTCAACGAGGCAGTCACCAAGCTATAACAAAGCACAACATGACGAGGAAAATAATTTCAATTTATGTCCAAACAGTTTGAAGCTCGGCTGCCAGGTCTTATGCCATGCTGATCAAAGCACAGCAAGTCCATGTTATTCAACAAAAGTAGCACCTTCACTTCAAAATGTGGGGCTTAAAAAATTCTCCTTAAGATTCTTTCTCAATACTGTACGGCTTTATGGATAGGGCACGGAGAAATCAATGTCACCTTGTTCACTGTGACCTAGAAACACAGTCGAGAGAAGCTCTCCTCCATTTCCTCGAGCCTTGTGTAATTATTTCCCCAGGAATATGTGTTTTGACAGCTGGAAGAGTTGTACTATATTTTATCATGCTAATCAAATAATGCCTTGCAGATAGTGATGGTGTCTCAATATTTTAATACTACTCTCAAACTGTTGTAAACTCGTTCCTTGGAGAACACACTGTCAGTTGACACTATCACTGGAGAACCAGGCAATCATGCTGAGGATGTGCGCACCCTTCTTTCTCCTCCTCAGTGGTTTGCATATGTCAAAAGATCGCTGACACGGAAGCAAATACGTCCATCACCCCCTCGAGCCATAAGCTCTCTCAAACATTTCTGCTTCTCTCCAAAGTGTTTCTGTCTGTGCCTAAGTATGCAAGGTTTGCTGCCATCTGATAAGAAGGGAGCAGTATCTATCTCCCCATACCTGAGAGAATTAGGACAATGTGACACCAGAATGACTCACTGGACTGATTTCACACAGGACCCTATGAGACATGTCCCCCTGTTTACAAGTTCTGGGGGTGGATTAGCAAGGCTTGCCAGAGACGAATGTGTGGTTCCAGGCACTGAGCATGGTGAAAAGCCATCAAAGGCTGACAGCTCCCCTTCCTAAGTGGGTACGCTCTGCCTGGTCTGTGCCCTCACCCATCCTCTGCCTTCTGAGGTCCTTTTTTTCCCCTGAGGAGACACATTAGGTTAAGTGCACTCAGTGGTTTCCAAAAAGCAAGTCAACACAAATCCACTTCTAGCACATTTTCTTGTTCCTATCAGAGAAAGTTAAAAATAAATAAATAAATAAAACAAAAAACAGGTCCTACAGGAAGAGCAGTTACTGTACTCTCAGACTGTGCTGCCAGCCGGGATAGAGTCTTAGAGGATGAAAAATTTGCCTGCTCCCGAAGCTCCACACTTTTCTTCTACAAGAAGGCAACATTTTCTCTTAAGCTGTGCTCAGCCTTGATTGCCAGGAGCCTGTGATTTCCCTTCCTAATTGCTAAATTAATTACTTCTCAATATAGCCACTTGTTTCCTCAACAGATAAGCTCTGCCGTTTTAAATAAGGTAATGCGAGCGCATTTCAGCACTGGCGATAGCTCCCTTTCCTTCACTCTTCTGGAAGTAACTGGTTCTTGAATTACAAGTGGGAGTCTAGTGAACACCACTTTATTTCCCCTATTCAACCCTTTTCTGCAGGCCCATTTTAATATTCCTCTTTGTAAAAGGGTTGTATTTGTTTGTTTGTTTGCTTGTTTGTTTGTTATAGGTAATTGTAAGCCACCCAACAAGGTACTGGGAATTGAACTCCAACTCTCTGCAAGAACAGCAAGTATCCATAACCACTGAAGAGCCAAATTGTCCTCCAACTCCTGATAATTTTTTAAAATTCTATTTTCTAGCATGAACTTAATGTCCCTGATCTCATTACAATTGTCTAGAGCTCAGTGATTTACCCTTCTTTTCTTTCTCAGCTCTAGAAGCATTACATGCCTGGCTGGCCAGTGTCCACATCCCTGGGGTGCTCCAAGACAGGCAAGCACACCCCATCCCTATGCTTCCACACCTTGGTGATTCCTCCAGCGATACATGCAGGATGCAGAGAGTCTCTGCCTTTGTTCCTGGATAGAAATTTAATGGGACTTGGAGACCAGCACTCAAAGATGAGCCAGTTAGTGAGATGCAGGAGCAACTGTGCACATACAACACAGAAGAGGATGCCAAAGTTTGCATGAGGATCAGCTGGGTTTCTCTGGACAGAGAAGGCGGCACTGACAATCCCCACCCCCCTCAGAAGACCTAGGAGAGAGGTGATCATAGCCAGCTGCCCCCACTCAGAGCTGGCAGTGAGTTGACCCAATAAATCCCTTTCACACATGAAAACAGACCCTGACTTCCCTTGACACCATCTTTCTGTCTTTCCACCCATCTCCTTGCCGTTGACCCCAGTGACTTCTGCCTTTTTCCCATGAAGTCTAGCCCAGAGCCAAGAACCATTAACTATCCCTTCTCATCAGTGTTGTTCATATGTGTTCCAGTGTGGGGATGACTGATGTTTGACACAGTCTTGACATTCTTAGGGAGTACTTGGTGACACCGTGACTCAAGGCAGATGTTTAACTTGTGACCAGAACTAGGTGCTGGGCAGCACTGTCCAGCCATCTCCTCTCTTCTACCTGCTTGAAATCTTGGAGCATGAGCTGTGTAAGTGAGTACTGTTTCATCTGCCTGAGCCAGTGGCAGGGGTGTGGTCACCGGGTTGAACAAGTAAGCCTGAGGTGCCTGTCTCACCAGGATCTAACCCTCTGCCAGGCATCCCCAGTGACACCTCTGGGAACAGGAATGCTGACCCCGACTCTTATAAAACCCCTGAAGCATTGTCTCTGGTGTCTTTTCTCACTCCTGAGGGCTCATTCCTCTGTTTCCTCTGAGACTATGATGAATCTTTCAGTTAGGACCAGTGTTCGCTGTACCTGGGCCTGATCCCTGGAGGAAGTTGGTTGGTGACTGAGACAGCCAAGTCTTAGGGTTTTGACATTTACTTTGTAAAACCTGAAAGACTTTTATGCTGTGGCTACTATGTGCCAGACCAGAGCTGCTGCTCTGAGATAGGCCCTCAGAGGATAGTCATCTTGCTCCTCAGAGGTATTTGCAGCCTCAAAGCTGACACTCTAGAGTATAACTGGAACATGGAAGGAGCCCTCCAAGCTCTGCTTATGATCCCGGCTGGGTGGACCAGAGCTGTACCTGGTTCCATGCCATAATCCTTCTTTCAGCAAATCAGCTCCCTAACACACATCTCTGTCATTACACAAGTTGTACTTGCTTTGGGCCAACAGTGACATCATGACTCTGTTCGCAGCAGGAGTAATGTGGCAAAGAGCTACCAGAACACCTGTCTTCTGGAAGCTCAGAGATAAGCGCACAGTGGGGCGGGGGAGGAGGGCACACGTAGGTAGGGAGCAGTGGATACTTTATCCTCTGGTAACAGTGACTTTGTTAACAGCCTTTGCATTTTATCCTCAGGAATCCCTGAAAAGGAGCAGGTATTGCCTTCGCTTTACACTGGAGGAAAAAGGGGCTGAGAGCTGCAAAGCTCTTTAGTCAGCAATCACATAGTCACCAGGCGGTGTGAGGTGGATCTGAACCAATCCTAAGGTATCTGCTCTCACCAGCTGGCTTCCCCACAGAGCTCTGCCCCATGGTACTCAGGCACCACTGCACTCACAAGTTAAGCCTCTGCGTTAAGTTCCTTTGATATCTGAGCATTAGGGCAGAAAATGTTAATTGTGATGAGATTACATTACCTTATTGAGAGCAGAGACTGACTAAAACAAATACAGCCTCGGTCCTTCTCACACTGCTCGTTGTCAGGGGGATGGTCTCAGTTTGGTCCAGCCAGGGGTCTTAAGTGCTCTCCCAACTTTGCACCGGACATATCACAGCCATCAGTTTACATCTTAAAACCTTTGCCAAGCTGTCAATGCCTCTCTGGGCACCTCTGTCTTCTGTACCCAGCAGTTTAACAAAGAGGGTCTGAAAAAAGACACTCCTCTCAAGTTCTCACATGTAACTGCCTTCGAGTCTTTTAGAGAACAGCCTGATGGCACACCAAGTCTCCATCCTGCCTCAGAGCCAAGAGGAATGTAAGGAATGAATGCACTACTGCTCGACTCAACTCCCTTTTAATTGAAAATTATGTCTGAAATCATTGCCTATCTGAACCCTGTTTATCTCCCTCCTTTCAGGGTGTGTAGATTTATTCATCTGCTCACATTAAAAGCCCTGCTATTTCCCATAAATGTTCTCAGGTTTCTGCTTGCTTGTACAGTAAATATCACAAGGATCATAATCAAATTAAAATGGAGTCCAAGGGTGGCTGTCCACTGATGATCTATCATGTCCACAAGAACCATCATCCCAAACATGGCTCTTCCTATATAAATGTTTTTCTCTCCTTCATTCTAAATTACAGAAGGGAGAATCTCCTAATGGATTTATGGCTTATCAGTAAGTTTCAGGGAAGCTGCAGATGGATGGCTTCTCTCCGATAGAGTATTCATTTAAGACAATCGACCGCAGTCCAATCCCGCAGTCTATTTGTTTTGGTAAACTGGAGTGCACACGATTACTCACTTTATTTTTAAGGGAAACATATCACCTTCACAGATGTAGGTGCTCCACTCCCTAGCTTCACTAGAGCAAGAGGTGTTTGTAGAGGCATTTTTAAGTAAAAGTGCCCATTTCTTCTCCTAAGCATTCATTTTCTCCCTTGAGGGTGCGACACAGTCAGAAGATCCAAGTTTGAATAAAATTAGGTTTATATTGTAAAGTAAGAGGCTGTCAAGCAGAAGTGTGACTCAGGATAACTTGCAAATTAGGTGATGAAATGGCCAATCTTCTCAGAATGCCCTCCTTCTCCCCCTCCTCCCCTGCCCCTGGCAGCTTCAACAGGAACTGGTCAGCTAGCACCGAATATGAGAAAGTATGAGAACTCGGGGACCTCAGCTGGGAGCTGGAAGTGCCAACTGTTACCAGGGAGCCAGACTGTCAGCCCACAAGAGCAAAGGTGCTGTGTTCCTGCACAGTCCCAGGGACTGGATGCTGTAAGGCACATAGCAGCTGATCAGTAAATAAACAGGTTGTCTTTCTTTCCGTGCAATACCAAGACAGCTCTCAGGACTTGGGGGTGGGGTTTCTGAGTGGGTTCTGGCTCCACCCAGGCATGGTCAGAAAGTGCAGGAAATGTGTGTGTGTGTGTGTGTGTGTGTGTGTGTGTGTGTGTGTGTGTCTGAAAGAGAGACAGACAGACAAAGAGACAGAGAGAGACAAAGAGACTTGCTACAAGTATTTAGTAAAAAAAAAAAAATCTTCCTGGGAAAGTTTGATTTAAAAATGAAAATTTACGTATTACTAGAGACTGGAAATAATGCCAGAGAAAAGAGTTGGCTCCTAAGTCTAAGTTGACACTACCTTAAGAGTACCCTACTCACATCTTTCTTCCTGGAATGGAAATGGAGTCTTTGTGTGTGTGTTTAGGGTTTTTTTCCCCCATAACTAGGACATAAATACAGATGTAGCTAAAACTGGTGTTTCAAGATGAAGTCCTTGAAAGCATCAATTTAAAAAAAAAAAAGAAAATATGATCAGAGGTAAAGAAAAGAAATTGCTGTCATGAAGTTTGTTTTCCAATAGAATGAAGTTTTAGGTGTCTACTTGCACCTTTCTGTTTAGTATCACATGATTATTTCATTGAGAAAAAAAATGTCCCTGAACTTTGCTGAGACACACCACTTGTTGTCTTCAGCCAGTTCAGTGGATGAGATATGGAGAAGTGTCCCCAGCGCTGACCCTCTGGAGGCAGAGGGTAATACACATGTGCCTGGTGCTTCATTGTTGCTAGTGACTTAGGCAAGACCTCCTTTACAGCATTAGAGAAGCCCTTAGCAGTGAGGACCCCTGCCAAGCTCCAGCTTTTCCCCAAGTCCTGTAGACGCATATTGATTCCACTGGGAAGCTACAGCTGATGTACACAGGACCCTGGCAGGTATGAAGTGGTACAAGAAAGGATACTTATTCAATGGAAGAAGTGGATAGGTTCGGCTTAGTTGCACTTACGTCTGTCCAAATTCTTTTCTATAATTTTTTTTATAAATTACAGTTTATTCACCTTGTATCCCAGCTGTATCCCCCTTCCTCATTCCCTCCCAAATACACCATACCTTTCTCATTTCTTCCCATGCCCCTCCCCAAGTCCACTGATAGAGGAGATCTTGCTCCCCTTTCCTCTGACCCTAGCCTATCAGGTCTCAGCAGGACTGGCTGCATTATCTTCCTCTGTGGCCTGGTAAGGCTGCTCCCCCATTAGGGGGAGGTGATCAAAGAGCCAGTCACTGAGTTCATGTCAGAGACAGTCCCTGTTCCCATTACTAGGGGACCCACTTGGACACTGAACTGCCACGGGCTACATCTGTGCAAGGGTTCTAGGTTATCTCCATGAATGATCTTTGGTTGGATTATCAGTCTCAGAAAAGAACCCTTGGCCCAGAATTTTTGGATCTGTTGTTCTCCTTTTGTAGCTCCTGTCCCCTCCAGGTATTTCTATCTTCCCCTTTACACAATAGAACATTACTCAGATTAAAAACATGGAAATCATGAAATTTGCAGGTAAATGGTGGGAACTAGAAAAGATCATCCTGAGTGAGGTATCCCAGAAGCAGAAAGACACACATGGTATATACTCACTTATAAGTGAATATTAGACATATAATATAGGATAAACATACTAAAATCTATACACCTAAAGAAACTAAGCAATAAGGAGGACCTTGGGTAAGATGATAACCTCACTCAAAAAGGCAAATGAGATGGACAATGAAAGAGGAAGAAAACAGAGAACAGGACAGGAGCCTACCACAGAAGGCCTCTAAAAGACTCTACCCAGCAAGGTACCAAAGCAGATGCTGTGACTCATAGCCAAACTTTGGGCAGAGTGCAGGGAATCTGCCCAAATTCTTAATGTCCCCAACACACACACACACACACACACACACACACACACACACACACACACAC
>NW_026590767.1:8894674-8931758 GCF_907164565.1 Psammomys obesus | reverse complement strand
CACACACACACACACACACACACACACACACACACACACACACACACTAAACTCCCATATTGCTCATGAAGAGAGACAAAAGGCCACTTTGTAATGAGGGCTGAGATAGGATGTTGTGCAATAAGCCACAAAACAAACAAACAAACAAACAAACAAAACCCTTAGAACCAAAGGATAAGCTATGATCAGCGGGTGTGCTGACACAAACTGAGACCTATCTGGGAAGAGATAATCTTTTTTTTGCTTTCTTTTTTATTTATTTTAAAATTTTTACAATTTATTCACTTTGTATCCAGTGTAGCCCCCTTCCTCATTCCCTCCCAATCCCGTCCTCCCTCCCTCTTCTCCTCCCATGCCCACCCCTAGTCCACTGATAAGGTAGGTCCTCCTCCCCTCCCATCTGACTCTAGCCTATCAGGTCTCATTAGAACTGTCTGCATTGTCTTCCTCCGTGGCCTGGTAAGAAGGGATCTTAACTGAAAAAAAATGCCTCCATAAGATCAGAGGCAAACTGGAGGCAAACTGGGGAGGTATTTTTCTTGATGAACGTTTGACGTGGGAGGATCCAGTGCACTCTGGGTGGTGCACAGTTGGGCAGGTGGTCCTAAGTTGTCTAAGAAAGCAGGCTAAGCAAACCGAGAGAAGCAGTCCAGTAAGCAGTGTTCCTCCTCTACTGCAATTCCTGCCTCCAGGCTCTTCCCTTGAGTCCCTGCCCTGACTTCCTTAGATGACAGGCTGTGATGTGGAAGTGTAAGGTGAAATAAGCCCTTTCTTCTCCAGTTTGCCTTCAGTCCTGGTGTTTAATCACAGCAATAGAAACCTAAGTAAGACACCAGGTTGCTCAGTATTTTCTAACCACTGCACTATTCCAGTAGAAGGAGGAAGAAAGGCCTCCAGGCTTCTGTGTTTTCAGTCTCTGTGAGCTTTCTCTCACTCATCCACTTAAAACTTTCATTCAGCCATGGAAGCCATCCGGTTTCTTGGAAGGAGCACATAGTCACTTGTTCTCTCCTCTATGCATGAAATAGCAGGGGAACTGTTTGGCACAAGACAGGGAATCAGGGAAAAAATATAATCAGGTAGCTTGCATCCATACAGAAAAATGTCATCATGAAAACTGTTGGTTTGTTCAACGAATATACACTAACAAACAAGGGAATAAAACCGAGTCAATACAGTTTCTAGTTTAAAAAGTGATGTATACAAGCCTTGTAATTATACCCAATTAATTACTTTTGAACTACTATAAAAACAATAATTTCTATAAGAGAAAAGGAGAGGAGAGAGGAAAAAGAGAGAGAAAGAGGGAAAGAGAAGGGAAAAGGGAGAGGGAGGGAGAGAAAGAGAGAGCATATCACTGGCCCCTGAGTACTCACTGGGGTCTTAAACAAAGCTTCTGGATGCTCTTTAATCACAGCTCCTGTGTCTTGGTCTTCTATCTCAAACAGTATTGGGAGAGAAATGTAATAAGAGATTGCATTAGAGCTGTTTTACCTTATCCAGACACATGCTTTGGGGCACTAAAAACCTAGACATGTTCTGGGCCCAGTACTGCATCTCAGTGAGAGAGAAGAGGGGTGAAGAAGACTCATTGCAGCTTCTCTGGCCAGAGTGGTGAAACCCCACCTGGTCTCCAAGAAGATTTCCCTGAAGAAGCATGTGCCTGTGCTGGGTCCCTCATCAGACTCATTGCCTTAAAAACATGTATTCTAACCTTTCCACTTTACCCCCTGGGTACAGAAAGGGGTTTTTGTCAGCACATCTCCATTAAAATCCTGTGAAGAGTGCATCTGTGGAGTCTCTTCTTGGTTTATCTCTGTATTGTCAGAGTGATAGTCCGGGTTGTGAGCACTCCACCCCCATCTTCCCCTCAGCTCCCTCAGATAATGTCTCTCTTCCTCTCCTCTCCTCTCTCACCCTGTTATTGTCTTGTCACAATGACCACCCACATCAACTACAGCCTGTCCTTCTCTGGCTCCCATTTTAGAGTCCCTGTAGTGTACTTTCTACAGGCAAAAACAGGAGGAGACGCGAGGAGAACCTGCAAGGTGCAGTGGTGATACTTTCTGAAATCCCATGGCACTTGGCCGGCATGTTGCTGTCGGTGATCTCAGACTGGGTACTGTAGGGTCCCATGAAGGAGCTGAATCTCAGGCTGGAAACTGTAGGGCTTTGTGCATCCAACCTGCTGTAGGCAAGAAATTTCACACTGGACAGTGTAGAGTACCACATATCCACTTACTTTAAAGAAAAAAAAAAAGACAGGATTTAATTTCAGTGTAAATTACAAAGCATAAAACTCATCTAACTTTGTGAAGATGTGCTGTAACCCAGTGCCACACACTTCAGTCCACCGAACAATGCTTTTGGGGGACATCTGTAGTTAAAACTTACTGCCAGCACTAGATGGGGGAAAGCACTAACCAACTTCTGGGTCTGTAAGACTATTCATTTTCGACATTCTGCCATCAATGAAATCATGCTGCCTGTGTTTTCCATCTCTAGGAGTCAGGCTTTTAAGGTTTACAGGAGCTGTAGGATGGTCCCAGGTTAGCAGTGACCTCCATCCAGTGATATCCCATATACATTCAGACCTAAAGCATGCTTGGCCACCAGCTTTCCTTCCTGAGTGATGGCTCATGAGACGGGTTCATTGGCTTTGGTCCATGAAGTCTCATCTTCCTATTTTTACAATCTCCAACATGATGTTTCTACTTCTAGCTGCTTCATCATCTCTGAACTCACAACGTTGGGCCTTTAGAGAACATCCCTCACCCCTTGTCTGTTCCTGCTGAGACCACAATGTACAGTAATACTTGTCCCCCCCTGACTGCTCTATGGATGACTACAGTGGGTGGAGCCAATTCAGTGTATTGAGCACTGGAACAGACAGCAGAGAGAAGAGAAAGAGCAAGTCAAAAGGCACCATTAGGATGCACACTCACAACCACCCTCTTTTTTTTCTATTTTTATAATTTTTATTTTTTATATTAATCACAGTTTATTTACTTTGTATCCCAGCCATAGTCCCTTCCTTCATTCCCTCCCAATCCCACTCTCCCTCCCTCATCTCCTCCCTGTCCCTTTCCAAGTCCACTGACAGGGGACAACCACCTTCTTGATGTAAAGGAACCAAGAGTCTTCACTGAATGAAGTAAGCATGGCTGCTGGAGAGAGTCACTTATGCAGTGTAACAGCCTTCTGCTGCAGCCTTGGATGCTGCTCCATCTGTAAAAAGACACAGAAAGATCTAGGAAGCCCAAGCTCAAAACCCTGAGGCCAACCATATGTCATTGGCCTCTGTTCATAACTAGGAGATGATGTTCATGGTCCCCAGGCACAGTACTCATGGCACTTAAACTAAGAACCAAAAGGGCTAGAGAGATGGCCCAGTGGTTAAGAGCATTGGCTGCTCTTCCAGAGGACCTGGGTTCAATTCCCAGTGTCCGTGTGGTAGCTCACAACTGTCTGCAGCTTAACTTGCAGTGGATCTGAATCTATCACACAGACATATGTGCAGGCCAAGCACCAATGACCATAAAATTAAAAATATTAATTAATTTATTAGCTAAAAGGGATCACAAGGTACATGATAAGCTTAGGAGGAGACCAATAGAACAGACATTCACTTTGTCTTGGTAGCTCCATGAAAGGCTTCTATATTAGACACTATTTTTCATTATTGAGACCAAATGTTCAGTAAGCAGCAACTTAAGGGAAGGATGGATTACCATGGTTTCAGGGGACACAGACCACGACAACAAGGAGGCATGGCAGCAGAAGCATGTTCCCAGTGAGTGAGTGCTGATGCTCCTGACACCTGCTTGCTGGGACGCTGAATTTTAGCCTTCAGTCAGGTCAGGAAGCAGGGGAAAGATTGTCCTGGTGTCACAGCTGTCCTTTCTGGACACTGGAGTTACCGATTCCCTCAGTGTTTTGGGTGGATCCACACAGAATGGGTTGATTCTTACAACTGAAGCTTCCATGAAGGGCTGGTTAGACGGTACCTGGAACAGGGTGATGGGCAAGGTCCTGTCCTTGCTCTGGCCCTGGGCAAAAATGCACTCTAAGATTGCATTCTGTCCTTTTGGGAGGTCAGGGCATACACTCCTCTAGTTTTGACATTGATGTGCTAGCTGCATCTGATAGCAATCATCTCACGAGCGGGCAACGTGGCTCCTGAAAGGTCTCTCCTTTTTGCTGTCATCTTGCGGATAGAATGAGTCACTGACTTCCGTAAAGAAAACTGGAGGTAAGAGAGACAGCACTAGAAGAGGCCTCCCTTCAGTGTGCAGGCACTTTCCCAGCCCCACTGCACCTTTTTTTCTCCTGTGTCCTGCAGGTGAGAGCCCACAATGAGAACAGTGACTGTGCCAGGTACCTAGGTATCCTGGCAGTGGTCAAAGCCCAGTGCAGAATTTGCCATAGTCTATGGGTAATTACCACCTTTATCTCCATGTGGCAGATGGGGAAACTGAAGCTCATTTGTCTGACCAAAATTTCAGAGAGTAGGAGGCAAAGATATGCCTCAACTCCCTGGTGTGGCACCAAAGCCGTTGGTCCTTCCTCTTTCATGCCTTAATGAATGCATTCCCCATTCATTGCTGAGAAACCTGGGCACCACACACCTTGTCAAGTAGAGGAACTGCAAGGCAGTAGCCCCACCTCTTCCTCCCTAGGCACAAGATCTTGATGAAAAAACAGCAAAGGGATAGCTTGTGGCTTACCCCACTGTTCCCTGAGTATGGCCACTCCATCTGGCTTCCTCTGCTGACCTGGCAATTTCCTGGTGCCTGGGGGCCTGGCTGAGTCTTCCTAAATGGCTCTGAATTAATCAGTGGTGTGGTAGCATGCAGGCTTTGAGTTACCTGTACAGCACAGGTTCATTCCTCGCCTCTCATGGACTGAGATGCTGACATTTTCACTAACTGCTTGCGAAAGTGAGATCACTCTTCTGCACTCCAATTCCTTCATCTCTGGGGACTCTCTCTTTCAGCCAGGTTTACTCTCAGTGGCCAAGAGAGAACACAGACCTCTAAAGCCATATATCTTTCCCATGGAGGTTCCCAACACCTCCTGGTATGAAGTCACTTATGTGCTTAGCGCGGTGACAGTCTGACACCCTGTGTGACAGACTCTCACTTGAGTAGATGGTCTTTTTCGATGCTGACCAGAATAAGCACAGCCTTGGCCATCTTGGCACCGAGGCCATTCTTGGGGTCCCTAGCCAGGGAGTAAGAGTCAGACTGTGATACTGCTCCTCACTGCAATGATAAATTACAACCCTTGTAGTATAATCCCCACCTCTGCATGTGTCACCATCTCCAGCCACTATTCTTCTGTCCCCTCCCTCCTTCCAGCCACGTCTACACACATCTCGGTGCAGAGGGGTGTGGCAATTGATCACAAAACAGTGATCTAGAGAAGGTATCCTGGTGACACACCATCTCCTCTCCTTCCTTCAAGCAGCCAGTCCTTTTCAGTGTTTGGGTACATTGTGTTGACTTTGCCTGCCTGGGCAGCTTCTTCACAGGCCATTTGATATGGTGACCAAGTGCATTGGCCACCTAGGGCTTGGCACATGAGTGACAATGATTCATATTGAAGGAAAGTAGAGATTTCATGTACGAACTAGGGCCACAGAAGAAAAAGCCAGGAGTACAGAAGGGCATGAGCAGGGTGGGGGTATTGCACCCAAGGCAGGGGCATGGATTTGAAATTCCCAATAGGCATCAAGGGTGGGAGTTCACATGACATGCAAGGATTTGATGGATGTGGACAAACTAGTTGGCCTCAAAAAGAGAGGGTCAGAAATTTGCAGAAATACTGAAGGAGAACAGGGAAGGTCAGAGCTCTGCTCTAAGGTGATGCAGCAAGATTCTTGCTAGAACTGGACTTTGTAGCCCCAGCCAGAGTGAGAACAAGGGATCAAGGTGGAGGCCTGGTTGGGAAGGACTCAAGGGAGTCTGACTAGAGTGGGGAGTATTTGTCTAAAGAAAAAAGAGATGGGGGGAGGAAAGGAAGGAGGAAAGAACAGAAAGGGAAAGGAAGGGAGGGGAGGAAAGTGGAGGGGAAGAGAGGGGAGTGGTGGAAGGGGGAGGAAGAGGAGAAAAATGCTATTGCTGGATTGGTGTTTGATGGAATGGTAAACTGATAGAGAAGTTAATTAACAGTTTGATCACAGGGTGTGAAGCAGGGACCTTGGTGCAAACTGCTTTGTAAAGACACAATAAGTAGATGAATAAATGAGTGAAAGAATGAGTTAATGAATAAATTAGTGAATGAATGAGTAAACCGGATTCTACATCAATCAGAACACTTCACATCAGCCTTGTAAATGACAAATTCAAAAATACATTCGTAAAAAAATAACAGAAAGATTGACCATCTTGTCTGCTAATTTATAAATTAATCACTCAGCATCGATTTTTCTCACTTTAGACTTCATCATAATACACAGCACAGTCTGAGAAGTATTTAAAGAGGGCTCTAGAGGAGGCATTTGCCCTTATTTGTATTCAGAAAGCTTTCACATGTCCTCAAACATGGAGGGCCATTCAAGAGGAGACACATGCAGAGGGTTCTGCATTCTAGCTGCACACTGTGCTGGTTCCAGGGCTGTTGGTTTTCAGGAGAAATTTGACATTTACTTTTTGAAAGCCTGTCTCTGTCATTGAGAGATTCAGAAGAGAAGAGAGCCCAACTTCTTTTCTGGGGGATGGCAAAACAAACAGTAGGAGAGCCCTTTTCCTTTCTCTAAGGCTGGACTCAGATTATCGTGAGTTTACATTAAAAATGCCCCATGTTCTGGGGCACTGGGAAATGCTGACTAAATCCACACAAGGCACCCATCCTCCTTAGGAACTGGTAGTGCCATACAGTGGACACTCACACACTTCAGAACTGTTGATTTGGGAGAAATAGTGTGTAATATCTCACAGACTAATCACCTCCAACTACTATCAACAGGCCCACATCTCCATTCCAGTCTTTACCCAAGAAGAAGGAAAGAGGTACACACATGGGCCTGTGCATGAACATCCAAACCCATAGACTGAGCTCAGACTCCCTACACTGGGCAGAATGAAAGACCCTGGGCTGTTATGACGGTGACTAAGCACTGAGAATCCCAAAGAAGCATACAGAAAATGGATTCTCAACCATGCTGCTAAGTCTGAGAAGAGGAGAAAGCCAAGAGATGGAGTCAGCGTCTGGTTAGCCGGTGCCCCAGCAGGTGAGTCTGTGCCATGCTGCCTGGAAGCAGATCGGGAGAGCCTGGGCTGGGATGAGTGTAGGGTGGGGTGGCAGGTACATGGGAAGGACTGGAGAGGAGGAGAGTTGTCCCACTTAGAGGCTGAGTACTTGTCAAATCCATCAAAGTGTTTACTCCAGTAACACAGCAGAAAGGAACTGTCCCCACCCCCCCACACACACACTTTTATCAAACTTTTCTTTGGAAATGTCACTCATGTAAAGGAACTTTCCAGAGCAGACCACCAGTTGTCTGAAATGTGATACTGGCTTTGAGAGTCCTGGCCATGATCTTCTTACCTTAACTAAGAGCTCACTCTGGCCCAGGCCACCACTCCCAACAGTGTCATTCTCTAACCATTTGGTCTGAGGAGGAGTCTATGAAGCCTTCTAGGCTGCAGCCCAGTATGAAACTGTCTCCCCATTGCAACCAGAACTGGGACTAGCCTGGGCTGTAGACAGAAGACACCATTTTCTTGTCCTTCTTTAACACAGGTCCCTACTTCTCGCTGTCAGAGCATGGCATTCTCCCAGAAGAGGTTTGTATTAGCCCCAGAAGATACATTCTTGATATTGTAGGCCTGTGCTTTTGATTGATTGTTTTTATTTATTCAATTGATTTTAATTGACACATAGTGGCTTTCCATATTTATTGGGTACAGCATGACATTGCAACACATGCTTACAAGTCTAATGATCAGATCTGGATAATTGCCTCATCAATCAGCTCAGACACTCATTGTTTCTTTGTGTTAGGAACAATGAAAATCCTCCATAGGAGCTGTTGGGAAATTCCCTGATTGTTGCCAGCCACAGTTGTAGCATTGCACTGCAACACATTTACATTCTGGTGTAGTTGCATTCTGGGCCCCTTGACCACCCATTCCCAGTCTTCCTCCCAATGCCTGCCCCCATTTTTGACAACCATGGCTATCCTCGCTCTCTTTGACAACTACATGCTGCACTTAGAGACTTGGACAGACAAGTCAGATGGGAAAATGCTTTGCACTCAGTAAAGGGCAGCAGATCAGGAGGCTGCATATGAGCCCTGCCTGAATCCCAGAGCTGTTAACCTTTCCTTTAAACTCCCTCCACAACAAACCCTGTGTCCTGTTGGTGCTCTTCTTACCTCTACTTTATTTTGGTTTCTTATGCCTCTACCTCCCTTCCACCAACCCCACCCCCCACCCAACACTACGTTGGAGAGAAAGAAGGTTAGAGGGGAGAGGGAGTAGAGTTCTCTTTAGCTACTTCTGGATGATTAGGGTTCTTTAGGCAATACCAATCTCAGTTTCAAAGAACATCCAGTAGTTCAATGAACCAGCATCCTTCTTCTTCCTCCTCCAACTGTCCCTCTAAGCATCCTTTCTTTGGGTTCTGGTATTTATATCCTCTCCGAGTCCTCAGAATTCCACTAACTGCAGCTGGCAAAGACCACATGCCTCTCTGAGTCACACTAGTCAATTATCAGCTGTGGACAACTTAAAAGTAGCTCCATATTCCACACTTGGGATTAAAACAAAAACATAACATAACTGGGTTTTAAAGAAACAAAATTTTCCACAACAGTGTCCTTCAAAGATCATCTGTCTGTTCTGTAGTGGCTGGTCACCCCATACTCACATCCCTTTCCCTACTGCATAAAACTCCTGGGGGGCACTCTCCTCCTGATGGGAAACCTGGCACCTAAAGCAAACAAGAAGGAGAGAGAGATTGGCAAGGTGCATTTTCAAGGTCATTATAAGCCCACCCTATAGCTGGGAATTCTTGGCAATTTTGTTCTCACTCCAGGGCTTTCAAAGAACTGATTTTCCAAACTTAGAGGATGCAGAGGCCAGTCGAATGCTGACTTCTCCTTTTCCTACTGTGTCCTGCCAGGGGCTGCACCCACATATCAGAACACAGGCTCTGTACACCAGGCTCTAGGGATCTGATAGTACCTTGCATGCCTATCTGCCTATGATTATACCACCTGCCACTGAAGCCTCCCCAAGTTGCAGAGTTGTATGGCCAATAAATGGCAATGAAAGACAGAGTAGAGTTTCAATCAAGCTGGAGACTCCTGAAAAACAGTGCTCAGTTCTCAAAACCACGATTCAGCGTGTCTTTTCTGAAAGTTAATGTGGTAACAACCATCCTCAGCTTGAAGATCACATAAAATAGACCACTATTTAGTCAGAGATCCCTGCCACTTATTAATCTTGGTGGGGGGGAAGGAGTTACATTGCAGCAGTCCATGAGGGCATGGCATCACAGAAGGAGGAGGCCTTGGAGTCTTGTCCACCTCTTTCTTATCTTGCCCTGTTCCTGACTCACCTCCTGGATCCAAGCCTCACACAGGAAGGAAAGTAGATCACATGTGGGAAGGACTTGGTCCATAGAACACAAGCCCAAACAAAGGATGCTGTCATTTCTCTCTGCTGTCATTAGCAACTAAAGTTCCAGAGTCTAGCTAGCTAACCTAGGTCCCACAAAAATGAGGAGAGGCATCTCCCCACTAGATAGATGAGTAGAAGGCCATGGTAGAATCCTCTTGAGGCCAGTTTCCATGGTTCCTCAGGCTTCCATGCTTCTGATGCTTGCTCAGGTCAGACCAGGTATGGTGTCAATCCTGTTGTGGCCACCTGTATTCAAGAGGATATGAGTCAATCTCTTCAGACACAAGAAAGGCATACCTTCCAGGGAACTTCACAAAAAAATAAAAAATGGAAAGTCTCTAGCCTGCACACACAGCAGAGCAGGCTGTAGTCACAACCTATCATCTGAAGTCAGGTGAGACTTCTCTCTAAATGGCCTGTGGACATGAGCCATGGCAATGAAGAACAGTTTTTGGTTTTGATAACAGTGTATTGGCCCTCTGGGATATATCATTAGGCTATGTCATCTGTGATGGTTATTTTTTATTGTCACTTGATACAAATTTAGAATAACTTGGGAAGAGAGTCTTTTTTTTTTCTTTTCAATTATTATTCTTTTGGTTTCACTTTACATTCTATCTCAGTCATGGGCACTGCTGAGCTTGAAATGCATCTAACACCATCACCCTCATATCTCCAAATGTGAATCATCTGCTTCTACCTATACCACTGGCATGTTTGAGAAAATTTTATTTGCAAAACATGAAAGCTAATTGGTGTTGTGTTTGGAAAAACTCACTCTGCTGCAGTCTTAGAAATGCACAAGCAGCAGGTGCCTAATGGTGGATCAGGGTCAAGAATGGCCAGGTATGACACTCTAAAAAAAAAAATAAATAAATAAAGAGCCTCATTAGAACGAACGGGGCAAGCTGAGTCCACAGGTATTTGCAATGATTTAAATGTATGCAGCTTGCATGTATGCTGATTAAAGAATAAACCATTGGCTGATTTTAACTGCTTGAAACTTGGAAAATCAACTCTTTCCTCAGGGTTTGATGTGAGAATTATGCTTTTGTTATTGAAACAATACAAGTGTCTCAGCAAATACCAGATGCTGTCATAAGGCCAGGGACAACACAGCTTCTACTTTGCAGTGAGGTAGATTCCTGAGGGAGGCCTTAGTCCAAATCCATCAAGGTAGCAAAAGCCCAGCTGACCCAGTCTACTATTTGCTGTTGCTTTATCCATTCTCCTTTGGGAGAAATGACCTTTGAAAGAGAAACTGTTGGCAAACAATTTGGCTTCTCTACCACAGCTCCTGTAAACCACCTGCAATTCTTCATTTGGAAGGAGTCACGTTTGTCAGCTCAGCTGTGTTTTCAGCCAAACAGAATGCTCTGGGGCCAGATGGGAAAATCTTTCTCATGGGAATTATTCAGATTTCCACGGTATTTCTGAGACATTTCCCCAACAGCCTTCAGCCAAGGCAACTTTCCCAGACTCAGACAGAGTGTCTGTGTACAGGGAGAGGGCTTCCGGAATCTGAAAGAATGCCTGCTGCTGTGTGCTGGGCCCACTAGTACGTTCAGCCACTGGACATGCCACTGACTACCCCTGCCAGGCCCACTGCTGGGCAGAGGAGGAGTTCACCCGCATGGTCTGAAGGGGCTGAAGGGGCTGCAGTCTATGATCAGCTAGGGAATGGGCATTCAAGGGAAGTGAACAGGGCTGGGGATAAGTGGAGGCTATTTGAACAGCATATATAAGATGCAGCTCCAGAAGCTCAGAGGTAGTCCATTCAGATTCCTCCTTCTGTAGCCTTGTGTGTCTGCACCACCTACCCAGCTCAAGGAACTTCCTGAATATTATACTTGCTTACAGTGTTCTGAAGGCAGACAGTATACTGGAGGAATCTAGAAAGAAAGAAAGAAAGAAAGAAAGAAAGAAAGAAAGAAAGAAAGAAAGAAAGAAAGAAAGAAAGAAAGAAAGGAAGGAAGGAAGGAAGGAAGGAGAAAAGAAAAGAAACAAACAAAATGAATAGTCATATGGTTCCCACAGAACCCCTTTTTAAGAAAGAACAGCTCAGAAGCCATACCTGGAGTCCACCACAGAGTGTCTCAGCCTGAACAGCCATCCCACACTCCGTCCTGTCCCAGGGCCGCAGAGGTTCAGGAAGGATGCCCACAGGCTCCTGATCAACTGCTGTTGGAGAGGCAGACCAGGTGCAGTGTGAACAGCTATGGCCCTAGGACCTCTTTCTCTATGCCCTGGCAGGACCAGGATTCTGAAGAGCGGAGCATGCTGCATCCCATACTCCTGGCTACTCACACCAGGACACAGAAATGACTTCTGGCCAGGAAGACATTTCTGGTCAGACACATAACTCACCTGTTGTCACTGTGCTTTTTACACACAATCTGTGTGACCTTCAACTTCATCTTATGGTGTCTTGACCTCAGAAATGGGCCAGTCAATATCCAGTGAGGTTACTGCCTCTTCCTTTGGGAAACGTTCACTGGCGAAGAAGCTTCTGAGTGAACTACACTTCCAGGGGCCCCCTGCGGTTTAGCGAAGTCATGCATCTGGGGGGTCCCTGCTCCCCCAAGAGCTACATGCATGAAACCCTCTGCATGGCTCCCTTCTGCAAGTCAGTTTCTCTCCTGGTCTGTGTAAAGGATTTCCATGTCAACCTTGGAGCCCTGATGTGGTAAAGAAGACATAGATAAAGACACTCTGGGTCTTAGTGGCATGTTGAGTGTGCCTGTCACCAGGCCACATAAACCCTGCTCTTAGTTGAGGAGTCAGCAATGATCATCGAGTGCCCTTGGCCCTTTTCCCACTTGGAAGTCTAGCCGATGCAGTAGCCAGCCTGCCCTCCAATCTCACAAAGTGTTACACGATGTTCTGGCAAACAGAGTGTCATGCAAAGGGCTCAGACAGACAGAAGCTATGGAGGCTACATAGAACAGGGCTGATTGCTGATCTCACCCTACCAGAGGCTCTCTTATGGGCGTCCACCATCAAAGTTGCTGGGGAGAACCAGGCTATACTCCTCCTGGGCAGAGACTAGGACACATGCCTAGATTTAGAGAAGAAGGATGTTTACCCAGGATGTAGCTGATGGATACACTAGGAAGAGAGAGAGAGGGACAGAGATCTCTGATTTGGTGATGATGGCCTTGCTCAGGTTGTGGAGAGGGCCTAAGACAAGAAAGAGAAAAGTGCCAGTGTCAAAGGTGCCAGGGCTTCCAGCTGTGGTAGCAGATATCAGAGGTGATGTGGAGCCATGCTGACTTGGCCAGGATTGTGCCAGGATGAGAGATGTAGCCTTTAGTCATTGCTCTAGATATCTGAGACTCATCAGAGACCATTTGGTACTCCTGTATGGAGCCTCATTCCCTATCAGCCTGACCAGATGAGGAGTTTGAATCATCCACCATGACAAGCTATGTATGTGTCTGGATATATATAGAAAGTCGTATGGATGAGGAATGCTGCTGAGACAGCCCCCTAGCCCAGGAAGCACCCAATCATTGCTGCTCAAGGCTGGACATGGCAAAGAAGAGAAGAAAATCCAGGAGAGAAAAGGGGGGGGGATGAAAGAACAGAAGTGGCGATGGCCTGAGCGTCCACAGGTAAGTGTGGCTGGTACAGAGCTGAGGGTTCACACGCTTGAAGTCTGCTTCCCACCTGTCCAGAGGCTTACAACAGTTGTGAAGTGAACACCTGAGCCATAAAATGGGAGTCTGTAATCACAGGACTGCATGAGAGGTGAGCGTCATCAGGTAGCTAACAGTAGCTAATGACTCAGGGAGCCAGCCCTACATCAGGTGCCTAACTGCTCATAAGAAGAAGCTAACAGTCTTTTGTTTTGACACTGTTTTCAAATTTTCAGTTACTGAGAAGGAAGCCACAGCCAACCATGACCTTAACAGCAAGCAACTGGCGGCAGATAAGAAAGCTGTGAAAGAGCCAAAATTAATAAGCAGGCTTATGCAGGAGGGTGAGGGAAAGAGATTGCACAGCCATGCTGGCTGACTTTTGTTTGTATTTTCTATATCTTGAAAAAGGTGTGTGTGTGTGTGTGTGTGTGTGTGTGTGTGTGTTGACAGCATGTTAAACAGACATATGTCCTTTTCTTAAAGACTTATTTATTTCTTTTACGTGTACAAGTGTTTTGCCTGCATACGTGTATGTGCACCAAGTGTGTGCTTTTTGCCTATGGAGGTCAGAAAAGGGAGTGAGATCCCTGGACCAGGAGCTGCAGATGTAGGTGCTGGGAGTCCAGCTCAGCCCTCTACCATTGAGCCATCACTCCAGCTCATAACACATACACTTTTCAATATCTGGATTACAAATACTTCCCTGGGAAGAGGGTGATAGGGAAAAGGTCCCAGATTTCCTGGAACAATACCTAATGTTTAGCCAATCTCCCAGGCATGACATGAGGTTACCCTTCTCTCATTCCCCTCTGCAGTGGAGTGGAGCCCTAAGCTGCTATGGTGGTTAATAGACTCTTGACCTTGAATCTCCTTTGTGGGTGATGGACACTGACCCCCCCCATAGGCAAGGCATCCCTTAGTTCTCCTCAGGAGATCTGCTTCCCATTCTTTCTGTCCTCAAAATTTCTCTCTCAAAGGTGTCAACCTGGGGAGAGTTCTGTTTCCTTTGGGCCAAGATGCTGGCTGCCAAACAGCTAGGCTGTGGTCTGTTGCAGGATTCTTGATCACATTGTGAACCCAAGATTGTGTTGCTTATCAGAAAAATCTATTTCTAGTTGTTGGCTCATCCTTAGCACATACCTTTAATCCAGAACAGGATTAAATAAAGGTAAACCTAGGTCAGGAGGTGAAGCAACCAGTTGACAGGGAATGAACATAGAAAAAACTCAGCGAGTAAGAGGAAGTCAAGAGAATGGATAGAAAGACACACAGGAAGTATAAGGGAAGAACATTTAGTTTGAGGTTTGTGAGAAGGCATGGAAAAGAAGAACTTCCTTTTCCTTTTGGGACACTGGCTGAGGAGGAAGGTCAGCTGGGGGCTTTCTCTGCCTCTATGAGCTAATAGGCTTTCACCCCAGCATCTGGCTCACAAATCTTTATAGTAAAAATAAAATATTTGAGATTTTGATATAAACAATGGTGGTCAGGAAAACGGAACTAATCAAGACACTCTAAGGCCAGCAACAAGAGTAGTTGGCAGAGAAAGATGGGACAGGTTGGGGAATAAGCATGCACTTATGTGGACACTGAGTCCTCACTGCCTTGGGCCTGGGGACCTGAGGCCCAGCCTTTTGCCATTCCAGAGGGAAGACTCAGAACTCTCCAGGATAAACTGGGGTCTCTGATTTACCATCATTCTTTGCCAGCTGTTGGACGTCTACTGTCTCCTTATCTTCATATTCAGCTTTTGAGCGGAAGATGGACTCTCACTGCTCTCTGATGGGATCTCAATAGAATCACTTATAGTTCTAACAAATTCAGTTGTAGAAATGTCTCAACAAGTCAGGGGACATCACAGAAAGGGATGGCAGGGATGCTGCTGTGTGTAAACTGTAGACAAAGACAAACAGTGTTAGGAGAAGCATGTGAAAGTGCAACATCAAAGCTACTGGGTAAACAAATTGTGAGCCTTGAACTTTGCAACAGCATCTGAACTTGATAGATTCCACTTATGAAAGTTAAAGCAAGATCAAGCAGACAATTTATATAGACCTATAAACCCTAAGGAAACAGAACAGTCATTAAAAGTCTCCCAACCAAACAAAGCCCAGGACAAGATGGCTTTAGTGCAGAATACTACCAGACCTTAAAAGAAGAGCTAACATCAATATTCGTCAAACTAGCGCACAAAATAGAAGGAGCATTGCAGAACTCATTCTATGAGGCCACAGTCACCCTGATACCTAAACCACACAAAGACCCAACGAAAAAAAGAGAATTTCAGACCAATCTCCCTTATGAACATTGATGCAAAAATACTCAATAAAATACTCACAAACTGAATCCAAGAACACATTAAAAATATCACCCAGCATGATCTAATAGACTTAATCTCAGGGATACAGGGATGGCTCAACATATGAAAATCCATTATAGTTCAACATATAAACAAACTGAAAGAAAAAAAAAAACATAGTCATCTCATTAGATGTTGAAAAAGCCCTTGACAAAAATCCAACACTCCTTCATGAGTAAAGTCTTGGAGAGATCAGGGATACAAGGTGCATACCTAAACACAATAAAAGCAATATACAGCAAGCCAATAGCCAACTTCAAACTAAATGGAGAGAAACTTAAAGCAATTCCACTAAAATCAGGGACATGGCAAGGCTTCCCACTCACTCTGTATCTATTCAATATAGTACTTGAAGTTTTAGCTAGAGAAATAAGACAACTAGAGGAGATCAAGGGGATACAAATTGGAAAGGAAGAAGTCAAAATATTGCTATGTGCAAATGATATGGTAGTATGCATAAATGACCCCAAAAATTCTACAAGAGAACTCCTACAGCTGATAAGCACCTTCAGCAAAATGGATGGATACAAAATCAACTTTAAAAAAAACAGTAGCCCTCCTTTATACAAATGATAAAAAGGCTAAAGAAGAAATTAAGGAAACAATGCCCTTCACAATAGACCCAACACAATATCTTGGTGTAATTCTAACCAAGCATGTGAAAGACTTGTATTACAAGAACTTGGAGTCCTTGAAGAAAGAAATTGAAGAATATATCAGAAAGGAATATCTCCCAAGCTCATGGATTGGTAGGATTAACATAGTAAAAATGGCTGTCTTACCAAAAGCAATCTACAGATTCAAAGCAATTCATATCAAAATTCCAACACAATTCTTTACAGACCTTGAAAGAACAAATTCTCAACTTCATACGGAAAAAACAAAACAAAACAAAAAAAGAAACAGGATAGCTAAAGAGATCTTGTACAATAACTTCTGGAGGTATCTCCATCCCTGATTTCAAGCTGTGCTACAGAGCAATAGTAGAAGAAAAAAAAAAGAAAAGAAAAAAATGGTGTTGGCATAAAAACCAACAAGTTGATCAATGGAATGAAACTGAGGGCACAGAAATAAACCCACACACCTATAGTCACTTTATTTTTTAAAAATAAGCTAAAACTACACAAAGGAATAAAGAAAAGCCTCTTCAACAAATGATGCTGGTCTAACTGGATGTCTCCATGTAGAAGACTGCAAAAAGATCCGTATCTATCACCCTGCACAAAACTCAAATCCAAGTGGATCAAAGACTTCAACAGAAAACTGGATACACTAAATCTGACAGAATAAAAAAATGAGGATCAGCCTTAAAACATGTTGACACAGGAGAAAACTTCCTGAACAACACTAACACCTCAGACATTAAGAACAACAATTAATAAATGGGACCTCCAGAAACTGAAAAGCTTCTGTAAGGCAAAGGACACCATCAAAAAAATGGCAGCCATTTGTCTGCCATTTTTATATTTTGATACCTGAAATATATAAATAATTAAAAAACCTTAACATCAACAAAGGAAACAACCCAATTTAAAAAATGGAGTACAGAGCTAAACAGGAAATTCTCAACTGAGGAATATTTACTGGCCAAGAAGCACTTTTAAGAATGCTCAACATCTTTAGAAACCAGAGAAATGTAAATCAAAATGACTGTGATATTCCATCTTACACACTTCAGAATGTCTAAGATAGAAAACTTAAGTGACAGCTCATGCTGGCAAGGATGTGGAGAAAGGAGAACACTCCTCCATGACACTCCATGGTGGAAGTGTAAACTTGTACAGCCACTTTGGAAATAATTTGACAGTTTCTCAGAAAATTGGAAACAGTTCTATCTCAAGACCCAGCTATTCCACTCCTGGGCATATACTCAAAAGATGCCACAAGGACACTTGCTCAGCTATGTTCATAGCAGCTTTATTTGTAATAACCAGAAACTGGAAGCAACCTAGATATCCCTCAACTGAAAAAGAAAATGGATAAAGAAAGTCTGATATATTTACATAATGGAATATTACTCAGCTATTGAAAGTAATGATATGAAATTTGCAGGCAAATGGATGGAACTAGAAAATTTCCTTTTTGTGAGGTAACCCAGACCCAGAAAGACAAGCATGGTGTGTACTCACTTAAAAGCAGGTATTAGTCATAAGGAACAGGATAACCATACTACAATCCACAGACCCAAAGAAACTAAGCAACAGGGATGGTCCAGGGGAGGATGCTTCAATCATACTAAGAATGGAAAATAAAATAGGTATCTGGGGTGGATGGTGGGAGGAAACTGAGTGGGAGAGGGGGTGGGGAGGAGAGTAGGAGGGATCAAGTGCAGAGAGGATGGCAGGAGAAACAACTGGGGGGGCAGAGAACTGAAGTCAGTGGGTGAGAGGGTTATCTCGGGAAGAAGCTAAAAATCTAAGACAATGGAAACTCCCAGGAATCTATAAGGGTGACCCTACAAATAGCTAAGACTCTTAGCAATAGGGGATATGGAACACGAAACTGTCACCTCCTGTAACCAGGCAAGACTTCTAAGGGAAGGACAGGGATACCAACCCAGCCACAAAACCTTTGACCCACGTTTTTCCTGCCTATAAGAGGTGCAGGGATAAAGCAGAAGCAGAAAGTGGGGGAATGACCAACCAATGGCCAACCAACGTGACTCCCATGCTGGGAGAGAGAGCTCACCCTGACACTATTAATAATATTCTGCTATACTTGCAGACTGGAGGCTAGCATAACTGGCATTGAGTGGCTTCACCCAGCAGCTGAAGAAAACATTCAGAAACCCACAGCCAAACGTGAGGCAGAGCTCAGGGAATCTTTTGGAAGAGGGGGAGGAAATACTGAAAAAGCCAAAGAGATCGAGAACACCACAAGAAAATGTACAAAATAAACTGGGCCCATAGGGGCTCACAGAAACTGAACCATCGACAAGAGAGCATGCATGGAATAGATCTAGGTCCTCTACACAGATGTGACAGATGCACAGCTTGCTCCTCATGTGGGACCTCTAACAGCAGGAGCAGGGACTGCCTATGACTCTTGCTAGCCTCTGGATCCCTTTCCCCTAATGAGACAGCCTTGTCTATCCTCAATAGAAGAAGATGCACCCAGTCCTACTACAACCTGACATATCAAGGCAGGCTGATATCCATGAGAGACCTCTCCTTCTCTGAGGAGAAAGGGAGTAGGCATGGGGAGGTAGGGGGGAGGGAGGGAGTAGGGGGAGGGGAGGTAAGAAGGAGGGATTGGGAGGAGAGGAGGGAGAGGAATCTCTAATTGGGATGTAAGGTAAATAAAAAAAATCAATCAATGGAAAAAAAGAAAAAGAAAGAAACAGAAAAGCAAAGAGTGATCCTGGTCTCTAATACTCCTCCAGGCCACGTTGACTCAGAAGCTCACCTCACCAACAGGTGAATCTTTTTAACATTTTTACAAAGCAATTATTAATACCAGAGAGCTAGGCTGAAGATGCTCTCCGGGAAAGACTAACCCAAGCAAAAGCCTGTAAGTGCTTAAAAGTTGCCAGCTTCTAAGAACACATATACAGAACAAGAAACCATATAATGAAAGGGTACCACTTTCTAACAAGTAGGCAGTTCACAAAAATCAATATATATTTCACCAGAGCCTCTCTCCTGTTGGAGAGATGGGTAACAGATTCTGTAGTGTGATCAAGAGTGCTGAGTGAGCATGTGCCTTTGTGGTGCAGAAAGGAGGGTCTGGGTGAACAGGCCAAGTGCAGAGACCCTGGCCAGCAGCAGCCTCTATTGTGACGGATTTGGTCTTGGGGAAACACCTCAAAGATGGAAGCCTTTGAAATGCCAATAAGTGAGGAATTATGTGAAATCAGGGCTGAGAGGAAATAGAAGCCAGAGTGGCCAACTTTGTATCTCTCTCTCTCTCTCTCTCTCTCTTTCTCCTGCCCTCTCTCCCCTCCACCCCTCAGCAGAACCATTCCCAAGTTACAGCTTTCTGGTTAATAAATATTGTTCTCTTTGATGAGAGAGCCTTCAGCTATATGGTTTAGACAGACTTCAAAGCTCTGAGAATTAAGAAGGCTGACTCCTAGGTCAGAACAGTGTTGAGGCCACAATCCAGGTGGCTGGCAGTCAGGTGACATGCATGCTAACATGGCTTCTCCAGTACCTAGGTGATCTGCCCTGAGGGCTCCACAAGCCTGGCTTTCTTGATTCCTGTGTCCACACCAGAGTGGGTATTGATTACATTGTATAATATGGTTAATACCTCAGGAAATGCCAAGCATGCATTAGACAAACATGCACATAAGCTGCTGCCCCTGGCACCACGTGATTTACAGTTTACTCTAAAATTAACAAGCCAGCATAGCTATATAGTTCACAGTGTATCCCAATGAGCATCCTCTTCAGCTATTATGCCAGCAATGGCTTCTGGGAGAGACTCTCTGACAGTAATCAGTCAGCCCCACCTTCCTGCTGCTTCTTGGTCTCCAAGCTGTCTTGCTTCTCTGCCTAGTGGCAGAGAGAAGGATCTTCGCTACACTCATGCCTTGGCTGATACCTGCCCCACAACCAGCTCACCTTGGTCCCAGAAGCTTTGTTCACAGGCCCATGTCAACTCACTGATTATCCATCTCCATAAAAGGGTGATGCTGCCTTCACATAAATGACCTCTGTGTGCTGGCTGTCTGCTCTCTAATCCTATTGGTGTGTGTCCCTGGCCATCTCTTCATTTTTATGTGCAGCGCATCTGTGGATCATGCCTGATGGTCTGTGTCTCTAGCTACCTCTTCTTCCTCCAGGCAGCCAGTCTGTGGATGATGACTCTCTAGGCTCAGTCCTATTCTGCTTAATCTTTCCCAGGGATCCTCTGTCATCTTTAAGCAAGAGACTCCAGGGTTCTTTGTGGTCTTGGCCTCTCTCTTGAGTTGCCTAGTGCCTTATGCCAGTTCCCACAACTTAAATCTCTGCAGGTAACCAACAACAGGCTCTCATAAATGAGCCTGTCTCCTCAACCATGGGATGTGACAAGCATGGTATTCAGGTTAGATTTGCCTGCTTTGAGACATGCAACTCACTGGAGGTATATGCTTAGAGACTGAGTCATCATAAAAATAGGTGACTTACTGACAACATCTCAGACACTAATATTCTTTGGTTCTTTTTTGAACTGTTATTTTTATCTTATGCCTATGAGTGCTTTGCCTGCATCTATGTATATGCATTGTATGTATGTCTGATGCCTGAAGTGGTCGTCAGACCTTCTGAAACTGGAGTTACAGAAAGTTGGGAGCTGCTGTGTGAGAAAAACGAATCAAACTGTGTTCTCTGCAAAAGCAGTCAGTGCTCTTAACGACTAAGCCACCTCTCGAAGCCTTCGGCTCTTTGAGGGAGAACCCTCTAAACGATTTTCGTCTGTAGGAATTTGGTCTAGCCTTGATCTGTTTTGTTTACTGCCAGAGCAAAGTCTTATAAAAGTCAGATGTTTATAGTCTTGAAGATACGCTAGTCTGTGCATAGTCCCCACTTCGAGCTCTGCTTCTCTAGCAGTGCTCAAGAGACAGCCATGAGAGGCTCCCGAGCCTCTCAACAACACAGAGCATCTGTCTGATCTAGAGTGAGCCTAGGGAATTAAAGGCACGAGTATAAATGGCTCCTTGGGAATGATCTTGAGTAGGTGATCTGCTGCCAGCCAAGAGGTACTTGTGTTGACACCGGGATGCACTCATCAGTACTCAAGCTTCTCCACTGAGCCAGGTAATCACATCAGCACCGAGCAATACCAACACTGTGTATTCACTGTCGATGATGGGCTAGGGAAGCAGAAAAACTCCGTGGTTGATAAATGGTGATGATTACATCTACAGATGTCTTCCAGGAGGCCTCAGCCCACAAGATTGTTTTTAAATATGAAACCGAACAGAAATTCAGTTTCCTCCAGAAATGGAAGGTTTGAGTTGCAAGACAGATACCAAATATACTTCCCCAGGAACAAAGTAATCTGTAAAGAAGAGGAGGGCCTGTTCAACTGAGCAGTGATCACCACGGTGAGAGACATTAGGTGCACAGGCGCTCAGGGTGTCCCCCCACCCCCTCCGAGCAACCAGAGTCATTAGTCTGATGAATGTCAAGTGCTAATCTACAACTAATGAGATTTAATTTTATGAATTGTTTTCATAAATACTAGAAAACATCTTGAGAGAGATGTACTGTATTATACCTCCGCATACATGATGGATGCATGCAAATGTCCTGGCTCCAACTCCTGAATAATTCATCTGCACCATTCTATTTACATAAGAAAATGATGCTTGATTCACTTGGCAGATTTTAAGCCACAATTTCTATTGGTGAACTCAGCCCCTAGCGTTCAGCCCACAGGCACAGGGCAGCAGGGGGCTCTCTGTATGGCAGCTAGCTGCCTTTATCTCCCTGAGTTCCCAGATTGTTTAGAAAACAAATACTTGTTTGATCCATTCCATTTTTTAAAAAATTCTTAGCTCTATAATGGTACTTGCAAATCTGCTTTTTAAAAAAAAATAAAAATAAAAAACCCTCTTTCTGTTTGTTTCATCCTGTTCAGGGGTGGCCTCTGCTTGCCACTTGTGCTTTTTTTTTTTTTTTTTTTCAAAAAGTTTTTTATTCTACAATTCTTGTTGCTTGCTTCAGAAAATAAATAAGAGAGCAGGAAGTTGAACTAGGGGAAAAAATATTTGGAGGAGACATGATCAGCATCTAGGAGGCGTCCTTCACCCTTTCCTTGCTATTGGCCATTCAGCGTGTGCTTGTGGGTGAGAAGAGTTGACTGGGTTTGGGAGATGACCAACTTGACCCTTAGGGATGTGGTGCCCTGTGGAGACCGGTGTCCCTGGGGATACTCTCGGGTCTCCCTCATTTAAGGTGCTCCAACCCTTCTGTCACGTTATCAAATCTGCCCAACAACTGGCAGCTCCCACTCTGGAGTTCTTCCAGAAGAGATTTCCAGAGGTTTGCATGCTTCTGAGGGTAGGAAGAGGATAGGGATTTTGGAGGCTAAGCATCTCTTTGGCTGGCTTTGACTGTCTCATCTCACTGGACATGGCACCTTACACTCTTGGTTCTCTAGGCCCAGGATTGTCACCCTCAGGCAGAGGACACATGGTCTGCCTAGAGGTCCCTTTGTCCACTTCCCCTTCCCCAGAACTCAGTTCTCCCTGCTCTCTCAGCCCTGTCCTCTCCCTTCTCTTGAAGACTGGTATCTCTTGAAGACCTCTGGGCAGAGGTCAGTGTTCACTTCCCTCTGGGCCTACGGAATATCTGCCTAAGAACATTTTTTTTCTTTCTGGTCACATCTCACATACATGATGGTAAGAGCCCCTGGTGAGAGAGCAACTGGTTGGGATGTCCTTAGCACTTCAAGACTCCTAGGCCTTTAATTCTTCCTCGATCTACAGCTCAAGCCCACACTTCCCTCTTTACCTTATAGACTTGAGACATGCAGAGAGTGCTAAGTGTTCATATTTGTAAAACGTTCTTTCAAACAGAACAAGGCATAGCAACAAGCGCTGTCCCTGCTGTCCCTACCCCTCAAAGGCCTTTGCTCCTTGCTTCCTGCAGCCTGCCTCTCTCGTGGTCCTGACAGCAGGCACATATTCTTGATTGTGCTTATACTTAGGCTACCGTAAGTATCTGGATGAACTTCCAAAGTGACCTAAACAGTGTCCATACAAGTGGAAGATGAGCCTCTCCTCCACCAATACTCCACATCTGATACCCACTCTGCTGCAGTATGCCCTGAAGAGTGGGGCCAACTGTCTCTGTGTGCATTTCAGCTGGACACTGCATCTGTCTGACCTCTTCCCGGGCCCCACCTTGCTTTCCTCAGGCACCTAGATGAGTTCTATTATGTAAAAAGTCTTACCGCAGGTTTCTTTCTTGAGAACTCAAGACAAGTTGTAATGGAACCCTCTCCCCTTTTCTGCCTGGCACCTAACCCCACAGACACAGTGGGTTCTGTGCAATGGAAAGAAATTTCTTTAGGAATACCCAAGAGGTAGCTGCTCTATTCATGGGGTAAGACCCTCCCACTTTCCCTTATAAATCATGGTGGACTGGATCTCCCTTTTTGGATACATTTTCCCATGGTCCTCTAGAAAAAAACCCACAGGTTGGGGAGAGACACTCAAAAGCATAGTATGAATGATATCATAATGACATCGGGTCTTTTGAGGATACAGGCCCTTTGTCAGTTCACACATGCAGGAGAATTCCCTGGAGCCTCAGCTCTGAGATTGCAGGAATTGCCCACCTGTAGCTTCAGGGATGTTCAATCCCAAGGAGACATCTTACTGTCAGGAGACACAGCCATCAGCTCGCAGCTGCAGCGTTCCATGGTTACCTCAGTTCTAACTCCTCACTCACCTAGATTCATCCACTTGCGCATATGTATTTATTTGTCTAATAAGTATCTTTACAGTGCCTCCTATGTTCTTGATACGCTTTGGTCATTTTTATAAGTATTAAACTCCTTTGCCCTTCAGCAGAAGTTATCTCACTCCACCTCTCCGAGATCAGAAAGGACATGGGATCGAGTGGAACACGATGACCACTCTGGAGACTATGTTCAGGACTGTGGGATTAAGGCTGGGATTCACACTTTTATTACTCCTCATCTCAGTTACTTTCCTCAAGGTTAATCTAAGAAACCATTTTCGTCTGCATTTGGCTTCACTGTTGGAATCGTACATCACTTTAGAGTCATACAATATTAATAATGTGTGGGAGACTGCCAATTTCACCTTTTATCTCCTTAACTTCCTTTAACCAAGATGGCTGCATGAAATCACTCAGTGGACTGGATTTTTATTTCTTCCCTTTAAGGACTCCAAGAAAATATTCAGATTTCACAAATCAAAAAAATAAAACATCCTTATAGACATCAGTGTTTTTTTAATAGCTTCTAAAAGAGAGTTCACTCTCCGGGAAGGAGGATATCAACAGAGAATAATTCTGCTTACAACATTGTGACTTAAAAATAATCCCAGAACAGGCAAATACATATTTGTATGAACCGATTAACTCTTTTCCAAACAACTTTACAGAGACTAGGGAGCAGTCCTGGAAGAACATGTTAAATCTTGTCATAATAGTGAGATTTCACTGCACAGACAGGAGTGATCTGGTAGCATAGAGCAATCTTATCATGATTATTAATCAGCACTTGCTGAAAGTGTGAAAGGTAGAATTTCCTGGAAACCCTGTTGTGGGTTGTCATTAACGTTTTTATTTAGATTCACTCAATCCAACATGTTTGGAGGGAAAGACTGGATGTGAATCATTGCCTGGCGCTCCAAGAGCGTGAGGAGCAAGTATGTTGCCCTCCTCCGCTGCACTCACAGCCTACCTGGAGGCTAGTGACTGCTTAATTTGGAGGTCTCTGCTCAGATGCCTGAGAAGCATCTGTGGGACAAAGGTCAGGGACAGAGCTTGCAACCTGACCTACCCCAGCTCAGGGTCTGGGGAGACAAAAGGGCTTCTGCACAGTGGTGCTGCGGGTCTGAGTCAGTGTTTATGGTGGCCTTCAGTACCCCTCACTCTCTGCTTACAGCCAGATGCTCACCCCTATTACTTGCAGAAAAGAAATTCCTTTAAATATCCCTGTGCAGAAAATTTAGCTTCAATATCTTGAGAAAAAATATTCTCGTTTTGTGTCCTTAATGAATATGTAGGGAGCATCAGAAAGCATGTTAATGGAGCATTTGAAGCATGTTTCCTGAGGGACAATACACGCATATTTGTAATGTTTGTCAATTTTTGTTGTATAATTTTTTCTAACATGAACTATTTCAACCTACTCTCAGCATCGCTGGATACAGAGTTGGAAAAGACATAGAGAATATATTTTCAAGTGCTGGCACAAGTCTGCTTCATCATGCCACTGAAAATATCTGCTTTTTATGATTATCAGATGATGATGTCATGAAAACTTGCAGTTGCAAATAGTTGTGATGTTAGAATGTGGACCAGACTGCTTCTGGGGCCACAATATCTGCAGCAGTCTCTCCCCAACCCCTTCCCCGGACACTGACAGGCACTCCACTGAGAACACTGTCCATAAACCTCTAACTAACAGACTTCTAGGTGAGTAGATTTGTCACCTGGGAAAGTGAGTTTATATCAAAAGGAGTATTGATGGCCCACATCTGGCTCCCCACCCTATTTACTGCTGCCTGCTTGGGAATCAGATTGGCTTGCTGCAGACATGTGCTCGGAAACATTCCTCTACCTCATAAAGTTAAGAGAAAGATCTTTTGGATATATGCCTAGGAGTGGTATAGCTGGGTCTTGAGGTAGCACTATTCCTATTTGTCTGAGAAGGTACCCGATTGATTTCCTTGTTTTTAATAGCTGAATAGTATTCCATTCTGTAAATGTACCACAATTTCTGTATTCATTCCTCAGTTGAGGGACATCTGGGTTGTTTCCAAATTCTATTATGAATAAAACTGCTACAAACATGGTTGAGCAAATGTCCTTGTTGTATACTTGAGCCTTTTTTGGATATATGCCTAGGAGTGGTATAGCTGGATCTTGAGGAAGCATTATTCTTAATTGTCTGAGAAAGTGACAGATTGCTTTCCAGAGTGGTTGTACAAGTTTACATTCCCACCTGCAGTGGAGGGAGGTTCGCCTTTCTCCATATCCTCTCCAGCATGTGTTGTCGCTTGAGTTTTTGATCTTAGCCATTCTGATGGGTGTAAGGTGAAATCTCAGGGTCGTTTTGATTTACATTTCCCTGATGCCTAAGAATGTTGAGCATTTCTTTAAGTGTTTCTCTACCATTCAATGTTTCTCTATTGAGAATTCTGTTTAGCTCAGTACCCCATTTTTAAGTTGGATTACTTGATTTGTTGCTGTTTAACTTTTTAAGTTCTTTATATATTCTAAATATTAGTCCTCTGTCAGATATAGGGTTAGTGAAGATCCTTTCCCAATCTGTAGGCTGCTGTTTTGTTCTGATGACAGTGTCCTTTGCTTTACAGAAGCTTTTCAGTTTCATGAGGTCACATTTATTGATTGTTGATCTTAGAGCCTGTGCTGTTGGTGTTCTGTTCAGGAAGTTGTTTCTTGTACGTTTGCTCAACCATGTTCATAGCAGCTTTATTTGTAATAGCCAGAAGCTGGAAACAACCCAGATGTCCCTCAGTTGAAGAATGGATATAGAAATTGTGGTACATTTACACAATCGAATACTGCTCAGCAATTAGAGCAAATGATGGGATCTAGAAAAGATCATCCTGAGTGAGGTATCCCAGAAGCAGAAAGACACACATAGTATATACTGACTTATAAGTGGATATTAGACATATGATATAGGATAATCATACTAAAATCTGTACACCTAAGGAAGCTAATCAATAAGGAGGACTCTGGGTAAGATGCTCAATCTTCATTCAGAAAGGCGAATGAGACAGACATCAGAAGAGGGAACAGGACAGGAGCCTACTACAGAGGGCCTCTGAAAGACTCCACCTAGCAGGATATCAAAACATATGCTGAGATTCATAGCCAAACATTGGGCAGAGTGCAGGGAATCTTATGAAAAAAGGGGGAGATAGAAAGACCTGGAGGGGACAGGGGCTCTACAAGGGGAGCAACAGAACCAAAAAATCTGGGCACACAGGTCTTTTCTGAGACTGATATTCCAAACAAGGACCATTCATAGAGATAACCTAGAACCCCTGCACAAAAGTAGCCCAAGGCAGCTCAGTATCCAAGAGGGTTCCCCAATAATAGGACCAGGGACCATCTCTGACATGACTCATGGGATGGCTTTTGGATCACCTCCACCTGATGGGGGAGCAGTCTTACCAGTCCACAGAGGAAGACAAAGAAGCCAGTCCTGATGAGACCTGATAGACTATGGTCAGATGGAAGTCCTATCAGTAGGCTGGAGGAGGGGCATAGGAGAAGAAGAGGGAGGGAGGGTGGGATTGGGAGGGGATGGGAGAGGGATCTATAGCTGGGATACAAAGTGAGCAAACTATAATTAATAAAATAAATAAAAATAAAAGAGAAAAATCTTGGACTTGACCACATAGGCCTGATTCCATCTCCAATCCCTTGTCATGCCTCCCGTCTGTCAGTCAGTTTGTTTGTCCACCTGTCCATCCATGGTGTTAATAAATTTTCTAATAGACTTCTTAGTGTTGGCAAGTCTTCTCAGTGTGTCTCTGGAACCGCTACCCCATGCCTGTCGTTACCGGGTCTTGAGGAGTCTGTGGTCCGCCTAGGAGCTCTGAATGAGATGAGCTTGCTTCCTCAGTTTGATGACTTGAGACTTATTAGAGAATTCTGTTGTGAGGTTACAAAAGCTTATCTAAAGACATGTGAGTGGGGAGGAAACTTAGCCCATTCCTGCTACTGTAAAAAAAAAAATACCTGCTAATTTAAATTATAAATAAAAACAATTTTACTCTCTCTTGCTCACCCCTTGAGACAGGAAAACCAAAGAACCAGGTTCCAGCAGTTTCAGACTCCAGTGAGGGCCTGATCTCTACTTTAAGATAGAGTTTTGACTATGTCCTCACATGGAGGAGCAGAAGGATGGAAGGGGAACTTTGTCCCCTTGATCCCTCTATTACAGAAAAGCTTGAAAGCCCTAGCCACCTCCAGAAGACACGCCTCATCATTATCATGCACTGGAGATCCTGCTCAACATGAACTTTGGATAGCACACAACACCTCAACCAGAGCAGGAGAGAAGACAGGAATGGTGATGCTCTGCTATGCCCATTTTGCCTAGGACACATGAGGTTGTTATTATGGTCAAGAAACTTAAAAGGAGTTAAGAAAATATTTTTTTTTTATTTTTGGGTATTACAGATTGAACTGAGGGCCCCATACATGCCAGACAAGCACTGTAGTAAAGATTTATACTCCTAGTCCTCCTTTTTAATTTTATTCTGAGACAAGGTGTCACTAAGTTGCCCACACTGGCTCAGGCAAGCCTTAAACTTGTTATCCTCCTACCTCAGTTTCCTTAGGAACTGTGACAGGATTGTGCCACCATGCCCAGCAAGAAAATCTTGATCTTAATAATTTAATGCCACCCACCTAATATGTAGAAATAAGTGCATAATTTTTAAATCAGCACAGAAGTTTAATTTATACAATGGGAAGTAATAAAAGATAAGGGAAATGTGATAAATAAACTCATAAAGTAGGAAGGAGAAATAGGCATAAATATGGGTACATTAACTGTAAGTATGTTAAATTTCTCCATCATAAAGCAGAATCCAGATTTAGAAAGAGGAGCTATGAGAAATGAGAAACAATTTAAACAAAGGAGAGTAAAGGCTAACACAAATATGAAAAAATAATGTTTAAACATGAACTCAAAGAAACTAGTGCAGCATGTTTAGTAACGAGCACAACATGATTTAAGATAAAGCCACAACACTTGACAGGGGAAGCTGTACGTCCATAAAAGGAAAAGCAGAAGTAGACGATGGAGCAATCATAAATGTGCACGCCATTAAAATATACAGCCTGTGCTTGTGTAGATGAGCCCTGGTTGCCCATGGGCTGATCGCTGTTTCAATCATCAGTCATCAGAAAACAAGAGTTGTTAAAAGTACAGCATTCCACTCAAGCATCTAGCAAGAGAACACCGTGGGAAAGCAAGATTCTGTATAAGGCAGCAAAGAATGAAGTTCTAGGAGTAGTAATGAAGATAAGTAAAATCGGCTGCTGTTTTGGGCACCATTGATGGATAAAGTCACTCGATAATTATGTCTTGCTTCTAAATGCTTAGGTGTTGGAGTATGGCTACAGTTTAGCTGAGCAGCCGGGATGTGATTCATCAGCAAGCACATGGGGTCTGTGTCATTATGCTTTCAATTTTGTACACACTGGAAAACATGTAACAAAAAAATAAACTAATGGTGTTTAACTATTTTTCTGTTGCTGAGATAAAGCATCACAACAAAAGGCGATTTGTAGAAGAGTTTGTTTTGGCTTTAGGTTCCAGGGGGATAAGAGTCCGCCGTAATGACAGGCAGGGCAACAGGCAGCAGGAATACAGGCTGGCTGATTACATTTCATCTGCACACAGGAGACAGAGTTGGAGGGAGATGGGAGGGGGGTGGAAAGAGCAAACAGGAAGTGCAGGAGAGGCAGTAAGTCCTCAACGTCCACCCCAAGTGGTGTAATTCCTCCAGAAATCCCACGCTTCTTAAGGTCTATAACCTCCCTACACAGCAACACCAACCGAGGACCAAGTGCTCAAATACACGAGGCTATGGGGGACATTTCTCATTCAGACAGCTGCAAATGCTTTCTTTGAAATAACATCATAGGTAAACTTCCAACATAATCACATGACAAAATAAAAAAAAAGCAGAATCAGAGAGGAAAGAACCACAAAAGGACAATAATCTGCTCTACTACACGATTCTGGGGGGATTTGCAGTTTTTTAAAACATTCAACCAATAGATTTATAATTTGTGTAGGAAAAAAATGTCTGAGAACTAGTTGAGGAAACTGGGAGACAAGGGGAACAGAAAAGCTAAGAATGGTGGCTCATGCCTTTAAACAGTACTTGAAAGGACAAGATGCGAGGATTGTCATGGGGGCAACACTTACCAAGACATCGTGGTTTACACAGCGAGACCCTGTCTCAGGGGGAGGAGGATGAAGAGGAAGAGGAAGAGGAGGAAGGTGAGCAGGAGGAAGAGAAGGAGGAGGAGAAGTTACAGTAACTACCCTCCATCACACTGGATCTCCTACTGAGGAAAAACATCCTCTTCAAGGACACTAAAAAACAGGCTAATGCACAAATGAAAATATCATCCTCCTTAAAAACACAGTGCCTATGGAAAAAGTAAAAAATTCAAGTTTATAATGCAATATACTGTGAATAAGTTAGAAATATACATATATCAAAAATTACCCTTAAGAATCTTATATAGTGAGGGGGGAGCAGCTTTACCAGGCCACAGAAGTTGACAATGCAGCCACTCCTGATGTGATCTGATAGACTAAGATCATAAGGAAGGAGAGGAGGAACTCCCCTATCAGTGGACTTGGGGAGGGGCATGCATGAAGAAGGGGGAGGGAGGGCGGGGCTGGGAGGGGAAGAGGGAGGGGCTTATGGGGGGATACAAAGTGAATAAAGTGTAATTAATAATAAAAAAGAGTCTTATATAGAATGAACACAATGGTGTATGCTTTTAATCCCGGTGCTCAGTATTCTGGGGCCAACAGATCATGAATTCACTGCAACCTGGTCTTCATTATGAGACTCTGTTTCAGATAAAGAAAACATAAAGAATATAGATAAATCTAAAGGCAGACATATACTTTGGAGCATTTCCTTTGGCGAGAGAGAGAGAGACTGAATAATGGGAGAGAAAAAAAATCTAAAACACTATTAAAATAAATTCAAAGTAAAATATAAAACAAGTCCAAGCTGGGCACAGAAGCGCACACCTGTAATCCCAGCACTTGGGAGGCAGAGACAGGCAGACTCCGTGAGTTCGAGGCCAGCCTGGTCTACAACACAAGTCCAGGACAGCCAAGGCTACACAGAGAAACCCTGAATAAACAGACAAAAAACAACCAAGTCCTTTGTAATGGCTTGAAGATGCTAGTATAAGAACATTTTATTTGTAGGTGAGGGCAAGAACTTAACACAGATAGAAACAAAAACTTAAAAGCAGGGCACAGCACAGTGTGGTTCTCACAGTGGCTGAGCCAATGTGTGAATGGGATGAGTCGTTCCAACAGCCCAGGTGAGCAACTATGAGGCTCTGACTGCATGCACCAAAGCAACTGTGAGGCTCTGGCTGTATGCAGCATAGCAATGATGTTGCAGGAGAAAGACATTCATTTCGTTTGGTGAAATCCCCAGTCATTCATGGCTTGCTGAGCATGGAATTCAGATGAGGAAAATGAAATCAGGAGCTATGCCAAGGACAACATCTTGAGTGACTGGGTGACAGGCCAGGCACTAGAAAGACAGAAGCAGGCTTGGGGGGGTGGGGGGAATGGGTTCAGTTCTGTACATATGAGTGATGGAGTTTATGGGGCTTCTCAGAGCAAGACTAAGGCCATGGCCATTAGGACAGGAATGCGTTTGATCAAGCATCCCTTCCTGGGAAAGTCCGAAGTTGCTCCGACCATCACAGTTGTGAATCAGAACAGAGATGATTTCTCCCAATACTCTAAGAAAATCTGATGGCTTTTACACAGAAGAAGCACCCATTGGCAGTGGTAGCGATGGGGCTGTATCTATTCTTCTGACAAAGAATGAGATGAGCGAAAGAAGAGTGATAAGAAAATAGAAGAAAAATGAAATGTTCCCTGAAAGGACTTAAAACACCTCTCAACTCTTAATAAAAATCTCTTGTCTAGACTGCAGGTGTTAGGTAAATATTCACCACGTATCTTATGAAGCACAATGTCTTTATAAAGACCTGAATGTTTGTAGCTTGAGAGATATTGCTTCTGTCTGTCACAGTGGAAACCTGTCCAACAGAATCTCTCATCCGTCAGACGCATGAAGCTAAAGGCTCTCCTGGCTGCTCTGATGATCAGCGTTGTATGGAAGGTAGCCACTGCACTGAGAGTGATTCGAATGGACAGCCTGCATTTAATGAGGAGTGGAGAGCGGAGAATCTTCCACGGCATGTGTGCTAAATCACTGGTTTTCACATCCTCCTCAGAAAAGCCGTTTGTTCTATAATTATGTAATCCCCATATATATGTCATGGAAAGGCAGCGGGTTTACTATTTCAAATTAAATTTTATTAGAGCAAGGAGCTTCCACAAGCCACACCAATGAACACTTCTGTGTCTTTATTCTCTGCGCAGAGAGCTCTCTCACGGCACAGGATTTCAAGAAAGTGGAAAATTTATGGTGATACAGTAGAGAAGGGCACCACTGGGGAGAGCTGGATTTCAGAACTGGGGTGTCCTGTTGTCTACCCAAAGCTCTCTCACCACTGCATGTTGAAGAGCTCATCTCCTGCACCCTACAAGGCAGAAGGGCAATTGCTCCTGGTTTCATGTTGTTGTGGGTAGGAAACCATGGCCACGGATAGAACCCCCGAGCATCAGTCTTATATCAGCCTGGTGACATGCTCAGAACGTAAGCCATTTGCTAAGTCAAAAGTGTCTTGCGGTAAATGCAAAGAGCCAAGTACCACATCTGCAGACCCATAACTGTAGCCAGTTCCTGTTCTGGGTCTAGACAGGTTGATTTAGGGGTTTTCAATGTCCCCTTACTGTGAAAGTGACATGTTCAGCCGTGCTTCGAATTTTGGACTGACATCCTTTTCTCGGTGAATGGTATGTGGCATGACCCTCTCTGGGACAGTCCCAGCACCGTGAGTGGAGTGAGCTGAAGCTCCTCAGTGAGTACTCCTGGCCTCGGCTGCACAGGAGCTCGGGAGAAGTAAGTGCTTTTTCAATGTGTGATACATTCAGCTTACAACTGGTTTATCTGGACAGCACCACTATAAATCAAAGAACGCATCTATTTCTTTTCATTAAAAATAAAGTATATCTTAAAAGTGAAAGTGCAGCTTTTTTTTTTTTTTACCACGCACTAATAAGTATCTTCATCTTCTTCTGACCTGAACATACCTGACCTAATTCAAGATAGGTGTGGTCACAGAAAGAAGGGAAGCTATGAGGTCAGAGGAGAGCTAGACTGCTGGGGTCTCCTAAAAGAATCATTAGTGGTGAAATGGAGGCATGTAGAAGCAAGATGGCAGCATGCAGTAGTGAGAAGCCTGCATGGGTGAGGCGGTGACTGAAAGAGGATGATGAGGCAGACCAGGCAGCAGCATTGCAGGCCACCACTCACCAGCCTGCAGAGAACTGGTGCTGTCAGACAACCCAGCCTGGGCCTCTTGGTGAGAGCCACTGGAGGGGCGACCTGCTAGGAGCATGGTGAGGTGGACTGCAGTCACAGAGGAGGAGCAGTCATTTCCACAAGTGCCTCTGAGAGAAGAGGGAGGAGAAGATGCTAGATTATCCCCAATGCCTCCCTCCAGACTTGCCTCAACGTATCCGTTTCTTAAGCCAGTCAGAAGCAAGAAGGCTGAGGGCCTAGGAAGGACAGCTTCCTGTTGAGTGGAGAAAAGAGCAGACGAGAGAAGACAAAGACATTAATGTCCTTGGCTGGTCACCTCTTCCTTCATCTACATTCTTTGCCATGGAACCCTACATTTACTCTTCCCCCGGGGCAGCTGCTCTCTCCCCATGATAAATCTGAGCTCAAAAATGACACACTTTGGCCCCAAGACTGAGGCAGAAGTGACCATGTACTGGTCTGAGTCTAGACCTGAAAAGGCCTTGATGGCTTCCATTTCTGTGTCTCCATGTCACCGTGGGCAGCACGTATCTAGGCAGGTGCTCTAGATGCACAGTGGCAAACATGTGAATCCAAGCTTGTACATGAAGGCTGAGGAGTAGGCCCTGGTGACAGGAGGATAAATGAGTGAGCAGTCTCTTCACAGGCCATGAGGACATCCAACCAGATACACTGCCTTCATGCCATCTACCACGAACAGAGCCAGCAGATAGACACAGAGGCCGGGGATAAAACAAACAAACAACCAAACAAAACAAAATAAAACCCTTCTTGTCAACACCAGGGAGAAGATAAGTTTCTTGGTCAGAAACTTATTTAGTCCTGGGAGGACTAAATCTTTGCAACGATGATAGGAATAAACATAAAATCTAGACCCAATGAACATCCTGGCAACCGAATGATAGATGGAGAAACAGAGTCACAGAACTTACCTGCTTCCTGGCTCAGCCCCCAAATCTGTGAAATGATGAAAGCTTATTGTTTTAATGTACTGAGTCCTGAGGTGATGTTTTCTATGACAATCCACAAGGCTGGGTTGTTTGCGTCTCACCAAGGTACTCACGGTGGGAGTAGGATTTATATTTCAGTAGGGACACTGTACTAGGCAGACACCAGTGTGTGTGGCTCAGAGATCCTTGCAGTGCTGGCCAGATGAGAAGAGCCCCACATATTCGGGCCCACATTGGGGCTAGGAGGCTTGGAAACAGCGCACTGCAGAAATAGATGAAGGTCCAAAGGACATTTTTTAAATACATGGCTTCCTCTTGACAAGGAAGGTTTGCATACAGGCAAATCTTTATGATGTCATTTCTGAATTTCCAGGACTGCAGAGCAAAGATTGAGAAGCAATAGGGAGATAGCCATATCCACACCACACTGAAGGGAAAACCCCTCCATTAATCCCAGGAATCTCTGCCACCATACCTGTTTTCCTCTGTGATTGTCACAACCTCCTGGCTTTTTGCTCAATCCAGCCCAAGACAAGCCGGACACTTTGGCACCCCACAACCACAGCTGCAAGAACGAGGTTGTATGAGCCTGACTTAAGACAAACCTCGGTGCACCTAATGATGTCTTTCTTTCTCATCCTCACGTTCATGTTGCTAGGAAGTGTGACTCTTCATCAGAATCATGTCTCCCTGGAGAACTGACCTTGATCTTATTTAAAATGAGACTGTGACAGTTTCCATAATTAAGAAGAGTGAGATACAAATTTGGGGCAGTGTCTAAAACCTCTACAACAGAGATCTCCAACGAATCACAAACAATCGACTGTGACTCCTATGCTACCTACCTCTGACTGCCACGGGATTTTCTTTGTGCCTCACGCAATCCATCGGCAAGAGATTCAAGTAGGCTCACATCTTACACAAGCAAGCAATATTTACTGACTGCCACCTCCAGAGTGATCCACACACTTCTCAGATGAAGGATGAAATACAGAGAAAGGACACCCTGGGCCATACAAACAGGAACGGGCCAAGGCAGGAGTCAGCTGTCAGAATTGCATTTCGGTATCAGCAAGGAAGTATGTCTCACTGCAGGACCAGCCCTGGCAGCATCGTCTAGAAAGAGCAGGTTCACTTGAAGTCGCCTTCTCCCACTGAGTGATTTTGTATTTTGAATGATTAGTATGTTCGCTTATGCCATTGGAGTAGGCCGGCTCTCCTGATAGTACAAAATGAAATGGTATTTGAACAAGAGTAGGGGGGAAATATGAGAGAAGCTACTTTCCATCCTCGAGTAGGTGGTACAGATACAGGTAGTCATAAACAAACTGATGGTGGAGCTAGGCACAGCCTGCTGTAGCAACCAGACTTATGCCAGGATACATCAGGCTCTTAGACCTGAGCAGCAGAGGTACCCCCCCTGGAGTGGTCTTTCTTGAAGAGTTTTCATGGCCATGAGAGTCCTCTCGCAGGTTCTCTGAGAAGTTTGCAATGAAGCATGTATTCATGATGGCTGCTTTTTTATTCCTAATTTAAATGAAATCCTAAAAATTCTGCATTTCATTTATGAAAATATATCTGTGTTTTTAAGCAACTCTGCCTGACCATCATTCCAGTTTCCTCAGCAGCTGGCCCTGAAGTATAAACCTCCAGATCATCTAGACTTTCAGCTCCTTTGAGGTCAGACTTCCCTCAAGACAATTTCTGTAGCCTTTGCACAAAACTGTGACTCACAAGGCACCAGGCACCATGACAGACTGTGTTATCCCTGAAACGCCTTCCTGAGAAGTGGGTCCTCTATCCTCCCCTTGCTCTAAGTAGGATATGACACTGTAGAGACCTTTAGAATACAGTTTGATGACAGGTACACACCCCAATAAACACAGCTTTTACCTAAAACACACTGAGGAATTACATTTTGAGGAATCACCATCAGCCTCAGGAATGGCCTGGAGAGAGAGAGAGATCAGCTCCTGCAGCCTGGGTGTTCCAACTATCACAGGTCAGAGGACAACACCATCTTGACTGCTCTGAATTGAGCAATGCCATTTAAAAAAGAATTAAAACCACAGACACTTTTCTACTCAAGAAGACCAAGCCACCTCCAACCTCCCTAGCAGAGGCCCTGGGTGTGCTGCATCTAAATTCCAGAGTTACAGGATTATATGTTTGGTAAAAGCTGTTACTTCACATCATTCACTTGGTTCCTTGTTTATTTCATGCACCAATAGCTAAGCAAAAGTGTTGTGCATTAAAATGTGGGTCCTTCTTTGGGGCTCTTTCACTCAGCTAGAGTTACCTGAGCCAACATCTGCCCACTCAGTTGACATGGGAAGGGGAAAGAGAGAGAGACAGAGAGAAATAGAGAGAGAGACAGAGAGACAGAGACAAAGAGAGAGAGAGGAGAAGACATGATGGATGAATGGAAGGATGGATGGATGCTGGCAGCTGGAGAGTTGATAAATAGGTAATAGATGATTGACAGAGAGATGATAGATAACAGATACAAGTGATTGATATATGATAAAGATAGATGGTTAATAGACAGTAAATAGGTAATTGACAGGTGATAGATAATAAATAAATGAAAGATAAATAGATGATAGATAAACAGATGATAGATAGATAGATAGATAGATAGATAGATAGATAGATAGATAGAT
>NW_026590767.1:8842452-8894664 GCF_907164565.1 Psammomys obesus | reverse complement strand
GATAGATAGATAGATAGATAGATAGATAGATAGATAGATAGATAGATAATGCAGATACCTAATCTGGTGAATGAATGAAGGGTTAGACTTGAGAACACTAAAGCACCAGGGCCTTTACTGTGTAAACAGTGATGCCCTGTCTCAGACGGGCAAGCTAGGTCATTACAAAGTCAGAGCATCTGGGAGTTAGGAGAGGAGATTTGCCCTAAGTGAACACTGATCAAAAACTTTAGGAAAAAAATAAAAGAAGGAAGGAAGGGATAAAGGGATGGAGGGAAGAAGGAAATAAAGAAAGAAAAGATGAAGAAACAAAGAAAGAAGGAAGGAAGAAAAGAAGAAAGAAAAAGAAAGAACATGAGCCCCAATTAATCCAAATCAGCACTAAACCAGAAATAAGAAATGCATTATTTTCTTCTGCCGTCAGGGACCAGCAGTGTTGGCCACGCCCCAAGGGTTTCTAAGTCATAGGCAGAGGTGTTTTATAACAGACTCCATAAACCAAAGCATGCTTGTTTGCTGGATGGCTGGAGAAACTAAAATAACACAGGAGCTTGCTCTCTCTCCACAAAAGGCCTCCTCTGGGGTTAATTGGTCTTCCTCAGATGTACTGCTCAGGTACTTAACATGGCACTGGCTTCCCCCAGAGAAAGCTCTCCAAGAGATGCCAGGTGAAAGAGGTCATTTTTCAGGAGAAAGACTGGTCCCTACTGGTCCAACTTGCAAGCCAAGACTCTTCCTGGTTACCTAGAGTTTATAGAAGAGTGAGAACTTATTTCTCAGAACTGCCAAGGGATACAAAAGTGGCCCTGGAGGGGGTATTGTTGAAGCAGAGCCAGAGGTTCTGTCTGGTCTGTGTCCCATTATAAAGCGACAACCAGGGACATGGGAGAGTGCCTTCATGATGAAAATATTTTTTTTCTTTTTATTGGTGTATCTATTGTGAATAATTTTATATTCATTCCTGTCACACCAAGTAAACTTCCATAATGCTCTCGAGAGCTGCCACAGCCCGTTATGCAGAGTGGCACTCGCTCTGTGACGTGTTATTAAACTTCAAGTCTCCCAATTCTAAAGCAATGAAATAATAACAGCCTTCCTAAATTGCCTAAGTTCCAGGGACTGAGTCTGAGACTTGAGACCAAGTATTGACAGGTGCTTGGCTTCTGAGCAGAGCATATTCATGTTAGAATGTTGCTAGTTGCTAGTCTACTGGCAAAGCAGGGTTTCTATGGAAAGATGCCTTACATAGCAAGTGCTTACGTTAAGAGGCATGGTGAGACCAGGTTTGATACTGCCCTGGTGTGACATGTCACAGCCTGGAGCCAACTCCCCAAGATAATAGAAAAAAACAAAACAAAACAAAACAAAACACACACACACACACACACACACACACACAATTGGAGAACAGGTGGTATTCACCTGCCTCACAGCTAATATCAAGGGGAGGAATCAAAGAAGCTAGAGTTGAGACAAAGGATTTATGACCACGCTTAGAATCTCCATTTCTTTGGACATGTCCATCTGTTTCTGAGGTGTTGTCAATACCATCCATGTTCTCAGACACAACAATGACCTTACCATCTGACATGAGGACCAAGGAGCCACAGGCTGATGAAAGCACAGATCTTCATTTGGAGTCCTGCAGCTGCTGTGGAAATCAAGGTTTTTGTAGCTTCTAGGAGATGCTGATGCCTACTGCTGCCTCCCTGTGGCTCTGCAGTCTTGCTGTCACCTAACTGAAGTTCCTGCTTTCCTAATGTGGATTCTGTTGCCTCTTCATAGTCTGCTGTCCACGGAGCCTGCTGCTTTGTACTGCTGTCTTGTTCTAACACTCTGTAAGATCTCCCACAGTGATTCCTCTTGCACATCCAGCCTTGCTGCTGAACCTCACACTTCTGACTCATCTCAAGTCTATTTCGCCCATTTCCTTTCTAGCAAACATTGTTGCATGTCCTCTACCACTCTGAGATGGGCTTCCAGGAGAGCGAGAACAGGCCCCTCATGGGTCTGTACATTGGAGTTGATGGAGAAGGGTTGAGCTAGCAGGTGGAGTACAAATGGCTTATTCTGCTCAATCATTATATATTTGGAAACTCCTGGTGCATGCCAGGTCCATCTAGCTGTGCTCCACCAAGGTATCCTGGGAAACCTTCAGAATCTTGCAGAAGATAGATCTATAAAGATGAGTCTGGACAACATACCTTGGAGTCAATTAAAGCAAAAAACCCTACAGTGCAATCCTGAGCAAGTTTAATCTGTTCTTAACTCTTAAGCTAGTCTGGCTTCCTCCCAGTTTAAATACCTGAGATACTTGCACTGTAGGCTCTCTCTGCTCCAGATCCTCTCTCCTGAAGTCTCCTAGACCTCTGACCATTGCTGAATCCCTTACTTCCTCTTCTAACTCTACCTCCCCAGCAGGGCAGGAAGTCCAGCGCTATTCTTTCCTGTTCAGCAACTGGCTGTAAACTGCTTTATTGGCATACCAGGGGACAATTGGGAAGCAGTGTTAACACAACATTGAGACAAGAGATTCTTAGAACAAGGATTGAGACCAGATATGGAGGGGTACAGAAGTCAGCATTTGAATTACACAACAGTCTTATGCCTACAATACCTAGTCCAAAATTCACTTTCAAAATCTACTTATGAAAAGGAGTTTCAGCCATTGTTTAAGTATCTCAGCATCTTTGGACCCTCCAACCAAAGAGTATGTTGAACTTGAAGCCTCCAGCCAAGCTAGCACCATGCCAGACTCCAGAAAGTTGTAAAGAATCAGAGAACACATGTTTAAGAGTCTCTGCCTCTGGACCTCAGAAAGCTACCTTCCCAGAGGATCCTAAAGAAACAAGGATTCATTCCTACAGGGGACCAAGGCTTGTTCCCAACAGAGGACCAAGGCTTCATTCCCATCAGGGAACCAAGGCTTCATTCCCACTGGAGAAACAGGTTTTATTCCCACTGCAAGACCAAGGCTTCATTCCCACTAGAAAATCAAAGTTTCATTCCCACCGAAGTACCAAACCTTTACTCTGTGGTGAACCAGCTTTATTCACTTCATTGCCAGTACCACATTCCCTCAGGTTGGACTGTGAAATGCATCTGTCTGTCTTCATGGGCTTCATAAACTCTGCTCTTTGCTTCTGGTCCCAGGATGAATTTAGATGTCTTGTTACTGCCCCATGTACTATCATGCTTTGTTTCTTTTTATTTCCATTTAAGTTCAGCTGAATGGTTTGCCTCACCTCAAGTCTGAAATTGTGCTTTTCAATTGAAATGTGTTTACGAGAAGAGCCAAGAATAGTTTGACTGTAAATGTGGGGCTTAGCATAAGTGCTGGTTGGTTAAATCAAGTCTACAATCGCTTTCCTCGGTGCAGCAACTCCAAAAGCAAGTCACTCTTGTCTTGTTGAAAGCAATTTGGAGTCTAGGGCTCTGAGTGGGCAGAGAGCAATGAAAAAAGTAAACTCAGTGGGGTTTGCGTGGAGAGGAAAAGGACGAGGTCTGCAGAAGCCAGCATTCAGTCACTGTAGCAGAGGGAAGTCAGGATGTCCAGCACTCTGAGCCTGCCAGGCTTTGAGCTTCGGGACAAGGAGGTTTTATTGTGTGTCGGTTCTGCACAGGAAGCTGAGGCTTGTTCCATTCATCTTCCTAAATGGCTGAATGTTTTCATTTGGCAGCCAAGGCTCCCTCTGGGAGCAGGTGTTGGAGTGGATTGTAAGCCGGATGCTCAGCGGCTGGTCATGTGGGCATCTACTCTCCCTTCTTCTGTGTTAATACCACTTACAGCAGGTGTGCTTGGAAGAGAGTTTTAGAGATGGAGGCAGGAGTTGAATCCAAACGAGCAGAAAGGGGAGTCAGGATCCTGTGTCTGTACCACACATTCCTAGGTCACATCTTTGCCTGACTCTCATGGCAGGGCCTCTGGAGAACACAGGCAATTGGGAGGTCATGAGACTCACATCCAAACTGGACTCTCATCTCAACCGCTTTTGTGCTTCCTTGCTGATAAAAGGTGGGGTGAATATTGACCAGAAAATGCCTGTGTGCTTTGCTGTGCCGCTCAGCTCCAGCCAGTTCTCTTAATGAACATGATAGCATGACAGTACATTAAATAAGGCACGTCTCATGAGTGGTAATGTGATGTTGTGCCTTTCAGCTGAAGCCTTCATTTGCCCTGGACTGTTCGGGGTGAAAGGGAGGGCTCGTGCTGACTCCCCTGCAGTGGATTCCTGCCAGGAGAGCATCCTGAACCAATTTAGGATATTTACTATCCAATGACAGGGAAACAGTCCCAAGATAGGGTAGAGGCACATCCTCAGAGAGACAAATCAGCTGCCTTCAAAGGAAAAGAAGATATGGAGCTATTATTGCTGAGGATGTGTGGGTCTTCAAACGCCACCCTAATATTATATTTTGACAGATATTTATTTCCACAAAAAAAAGTAATGAATTTCTCAAGGGAAACAGATTGGAAAATGATTAAATGGACACATTGCTTGGGAGTGAGGCTTCTAAAGTACATGCCTTGAATAATGACATTCTCTACTGTGAAATGCCCGAGCTATTTCAGAGACCCACTAAGTCTGTCCAGCGAGATGGGTACCCTGATGTGGGGAGGCATAGAAGAACTTCAGAAGCTTGGATACAGATAAAAGTGAGGGGCTCCTAAGAACAAGCTATCTCCAGTTCTTCCTGCATTCAATTAGTCACTGTATCGATCCACAGTGGTGTTACAAGCTTCAGGAGTCTCTCCCCTCTCCGAGCACTTAATGTTGCCAGAGTCCTCATACATTGTGTTTCTCTTAAGTGACAAATGGAGAGATAGTATCTTGTTCTGAAGGTTTTCCTGGTCTAAAGAGGGCATATTTATGGTGTTATTCACTTGAACCTCTATTTATAAGGTCTTTGGTCACATTTCAGATTGTAGAAGGTTTATCTAGAGGTACAGGCGCATTGTCAAAGGGCTGCAAACCTTAATGGAACTTTTAGGCCTGGTTCCTTTGCCAACCTAGCCACTCTTGTGCCAGCAAGGCTCCAAATGTGAAGTCAGGTGCATACGTCTTTCCTTACTAACGAACGATTAGTCAGGCGATCCATGCAAGCCAACAGGGTGGCTCTCCAGGCCAGCAGAGGGCATTCAGTCGGCCTGAGCTGGGCCCATGCCACTGGGAATTTTGTATGAATTTGTAGAGAACCTTCCTACATATTCTTTCTTATGAGCAAAATGAGATCACTTGATGCATCAAGGGAACAGAAGAAGAACAGAGGTACTCAGGTGTGTGGACATTGTCACGAGGACACAGTAATGACCATTGCAGATGGTTGACAAAGTCCAAGGGTTGGAGGAGGCTTTCAGATTTGACCTTGATGGAGAATCTGAAGGCCATGAAATCTTGCTAGCAAAACACTCTAAGATCTATTTCTTTCTGGATTTAAAGGCAATATCCATATTCATGCACTTAACTGATATAACAACTAAAGAGCAAGTTTTTGTGTTTGTTGATGCCTTTGACTATCGGAAGTTTGTAAATTACCACCCCCCTAAAACACACACACACACACCATTAGTGTATTTGAGAAAGAGTATCTTGAGGCTACTGCAGGTTTCTCACCCTGGGGACTTGAAGCAGACTTCCTTCTATGCTATTAAGCAAGGATTCCCCAGATTTCTGACTGTACGTACTAATGTACCCTGCTCAGGGTCCCCAGGAACTATCAAGAAACCCAAGGCATTGATGGGTTATCAGGAGAAATAACAGCTGATTTTTTTTATTAGATCCAACTTTTAAAAATGTATTAAAGCTAAGAATTATTGTCAGATGTCTGTGAGTTACAAACACATAAAATTATCTATTATTTATGCCAAGGAAACTACAAAAAATGTACAATATAAATCTAAAGTGTGTGGCATTCTATAAGCAAAGTACACAGTAGGAGATGCAATTATGAAATGAAATCTGGGTCCTTACTGACTGTTGCCAAACATACGGAAAACAAGGAAGCCAGAAACTTCCTCTACAGAAATGACAGAATTAGATGTTTAGGAACCCCATGCCTTTCCTAAGCTGCATCGGTTGTCAGAGCCCATTGCTGTGAATGGGGCCTCTAGAGGCCACTAAGAGAGCAGTGACTGCCATAGACTGGCTTCTTAAATGTTTATTTTTTTTTTTTATCCATATGCCTAGCCTGACACGTAGTTACATATTTGAACTTGTCCAGTACTATCAGGGATTCTGAGTGTTAAAATATTTCATTGGTCACTCTTTGATGATGTCACAGTTTCCTTGGACTGTAATAAAAAGACACAATAGGAATGGGAAACGAAACAGAGATGAGCCCTGCCTGGTGTTATGCAAGCCCAGGCATGGAGGTCACACACAAGACATCCCCTGCCCAGTGCCACATGGCACAGGTGGGTCATAGCACTCCAGAGATCATTCCTGAGAGGAATCCAGACACCCAGAGGGCCAGGCACCACTAAGATGATCAAGTAAGTGGTGGAGAGATGGAAGAGAAGAAGAAGAGGAGGATGTATTCACAATGAAGAAAAAAAGAAAAAACAACTGAAGACTTGAGGGTAGTGAGGAACAGCCTGATGTGAATATCCAGCAATGCCACCTAAGGCCACAGTAAGGCCATGGCCTGTGGTTCTATCAAGGACCATATCTGGGTTTGTGACCCCTGCAGCTGATGCAGGGGTCACTTATCCTTTACCTATGAGCATTTATGCTGATGCAGGGGTCACAGACCAGGCATATGCCTGTGGTATGGGCTGCCACCTGGAGCCATGTTGATGTCTGAGGGTTGTGCAGGGATGGCCCTATCCCTTGCCTGGGTGTTATGGGAGAGCTGGCCCTGAAGGTATGAGAGCAGGAGAGCTGATCCCATCCCTCACCAACTGCAGTACTCAGGAGAGCAGGCCCTGCATCTTGTCCAGGAAGTACAGTAGAGCTGGCCTTGGTTGCAGAATGTGAGCATGGGAGAGCTGGCCCTGTCACTCATCTGCTGTGTGGTGGCACTGGCAACGGAGAGATACCACACCCCTATCTTTTGCCACCTGCAGCAAGGAAGAGAGCTGGGTCTTAAGAGTGGGAGAGCTGTCCTTGACCCTCATCAGCTGCAGCACTTGGGAAGATCCTGCACCTCACCTCAGCAGCACATTAGAGCTCACCCTGGTGACAGGGGATGGGTGAGCTGGTCCTGGCTGGCCCTGAGGGCATGAGAGAGGGAGAATTGGCTCTGCCTTTTGCCAGTGCAGAGCTGGGTGAGCTATCTGGGGCAGTGCTGTAAACCACCCTGGAGGTATGGGTACAAGAGAACTGGCATGCTGACCAGCAATGCTACCACCCAGACACAGTTCTGAGGTTTTGAGTTGGGCCACCCCAACATTTACTCCATCTGGGAACTGCTGGAGCACATGAAGGAAATGGTCCTGGAGATCAGAGCTGCAGGATCTTTGTGACGCAGGGCAACAGCAGGCTGTCTGAGAAGAGTCCAGTGAAGATCCAGTATTGGTAGTGCACCAGCATATCTTACAGACACACTGTGACACACCACAGCTTCCACAATGATATTTTTATTTTCTTTTGGGGGATGGTTCAAGGGCAGAGGGTGGGTACACAGGGATGCGGAGTTCACAAAGAATCAATAAAAAGTTAAATTTTTAAAATTGCAGGAAAAAGGGAAGAACAGCAAAACAGAAAATAAAAATTCTTGAATTCTCTTATTCAGAAATACCTGTCCAATACCAAACAATCCTTATGCTGGAATGTTCTCTGCTCCGTGGAGTTTATAGGAGAATATGAGTGCACAGGTACATTCAAGCTCTCCCATTTACAAAGACCAGTGCAATGGTGATGCCTCGAGTGTGAGGACATGCGGAAATGGGAGACTTGATCCTGACAGTGTGAGCAAAAGATCTCACATGGGAATGATGGGAAATAAAGAAATAAAGATGCCTCTGTCCTTTGGACTTATCCTTTACCTATGAGCACGTATGCTGAGTAAACTATTAGATATGCAGCTAGTAAGCCAGAGCTGAGGGCTGTCAAATGGTTAACTGTACATCCATGAAAATACGCCCAATACACATCTGATCAGTAAGCAGAGGGAGATTGCTTAAGATGGTGGTATGCACAGCAGAACTCTACACACCCATCCGGATGGTGTTACTGGGCACACTGCTCAAGACAAGAGAGCAGTCCCAGCACAGAGCGCCTATGAGTTGTGTTTCACGGGCCTTTCAGCTTCACAGCAATGTGTCTCCTATCCATGTACATGGTACACCTCTCCACTCACCCCCACCTCTTTTAGAATAGCTGTAAAATACGAGTGACACTGTTCTTTTTTTTTACAAGCTTCGTACTTTGACATCTTTTCAGCTATTTTCTAAGCGTTTGCAGCTGGCATTAGAAATGCAATTTAATTCAGCATATTAATAGCCACCTCAGCTTTCCTTGTTTTTTATTTCCTTGGTATATCTTTTGTGCAATCTACAAAAAAAAATAATAATCTGTGTCACAGTGACTTTTTTGCTTTAAATGGGTAATGAATAAAATTATAACCACATAAATAGTCTGGAAGGGCTTAACCCCAAGTGCTAACAGCATGTCCTCCTGAACAGCGTCTTCATAGGCAGTTCTCCTTGTTTGCTTATCTCAGTGCTATATTATTTATATACTTTCCAATTTCCTGCTCTGAGTGCATGTTTATTTTGTAATCTGAACAACCACAACATGATGTTTTTATTAAGAATGACATAGTCTTTTCCCTCTATGTATACCCACAAGATAAACTACTAGAACATAAGGACATGTTTTCTCTTGTTTGGTTTTGTAGATGTCAGGTATCTGCAAGTTATTTATTTCTAAAAGTGAGGAATCTTCTACTTTTCCTTTGCCATTCCTTAATTACAGCTTAGTAATCACTGCTTCAACTCAAACCACAAAGCAACCTATAATGCTGAGGGTTAATTATGCCTAGACACTGAGTCTGAAGCCTAGAGATGATAGCCACTGTTTGCAGACACCTTAGGGAAAGCCTTGCCTGGTCCATATCCATGCTGCATAACAACGTGCACATCCATCCAAAAGTGAGAGATATGCTAGAACCAGCAAAGAGGTCCATAGGTCAGGACCATTTTTAAGTCTCACATATCTCACATCTCTTCAAGTGAGATGAAGGCAACATGTGGCCTCACAGACCACAGACTCTCCCTTCTTCCCACTAGGAAGCGTGTCCCTCCACAAGGGAAGGTGACAGGGCAGGAGCCCAATGGATGGTGCTAACTTTGTTCTTTCTGAGAAAGTGACACAGAAATCCCCTTATAAAAACATGAAACCCCATTGTATCCCCTAGAAGTTCAAGTTTTCCTTCGGTAGGCCCCTTAGCTTGACTAGTCAGATGGGCAGCATCTGCTCTTTGGCAGAGGATGTGATATCCAGCTCAGCAATCTTGACAAAACACCAAAGATAATCTATGGGGGTTAAAATGGAAACTGGAGGCTGCATGTCCAAGATGATGGTGTCTGTGGATCTGCATCTTTCTTGGGCTTGCCTCCTAGCTTACATGTAGCCACCTTCTTGCTGTAGCCTCATTTGGTGGAGAACAATGACTGGGGGCCCTTTCCCTTCTTATAAGGACACTAATTGCAACAGGGGGGCCTGATTCTTACCACCATAATACTTTGGGGCAGGGCTTCAAAAAGATGGATTTGTGGGGACACAAACACTGTCAATAAGCCCAGTCAACCATCATGTACTCTCAGACCTCTCACCCTGCCTTAATTGGCAGTTTGACCTCCAGTTCCACATTTACCTTCTGAAATGCTGGGATGGGGTCCTTGGTCAATGAACTCCAGGTTCACACCTCCCCCATGCAGACAAGCACATGTGTCCTATCTAATCTTCCTTCTCAAAATATGCCCTCCAGTGTTATTCATTGTTCTTTGCCACTCAGACTGAGAAATATCATTAAAATTAGCTTAAATACTCACTAATAACTTAAAACAATGTTAATTAGAACATCCTCAGTTGGTGAAACCCTTCGTTATGAAAATTTGAACTTTGAATCTCTTTCCCTTTTCAGACTTAAGTCATAGCGAGCTTGAGTATCAGTAGTGTCTTTTCTTTCTAGTCTGGTTGGGAGCCCCATCCCACCCAGAGTCTGTTCCTACCAGGTCTGGCAGCAGGTGTGCTAGTCATTGCCAGAACATGCAGAATACTGGGGATTATCCTTCCTCTCAGATGTTAGTGACCATAGGAGATTCACAGCTGTTTTGACAGCTTTCTTTAGCAAATTTAGATCTAGTCTGGCTTTAATAAATACTAGAATGCAATTCCAGACACATGAAATTATAGAAAAGGAAAACAGCTAGCAGAGAGGAGAAGAAAAAAAAAGAAAGAAAGAAAACAAAGGCTGCTCGGATGGCACCTGTGGGTAGAAGCCAAAGCCCATAAACTTCACCTAACCTGGGAGGAATCATCCATCAAGAGTATAACTGACCTTTATATTTCTTCTTCACAGGAAGTTTGATGTTCCTCCTTCATAGGTAAGCATGATCATCAAGACCTATCTTGAGCTACTCTCACCCCCAAATGCTTTCTTTTTTCAAATATCCAATTCTCCACTGCTGTGAGTAGCTTCCCTACACTGCCAGAAGCCTGAGTCTATCTAGCTGGGAAATCCTAGCAGGAGACTCCTCCCTCATCCCTTCTTTTTTTATTTTATTTTATTTTATTAATTACACTTTATTCACTTTGTATCCCCCCCATAATGCCCTCTTTCCTCCCCTCCCGGTTCCACCCTCTCTCCCCCTTCTTCACGCATGCCCCTCCCCAAGTCCACTAATAGGGGAGGTCCTCCTCTCCTTCCTTCTGAACCTAGTCAATTAGGTCTCATCAAGAGTGGCTGCATTGTCTTCTTCTGTGGCCTGGTAATGCTGCTTCCCCCTCAGGGAGAGGTGATCAAAGAGCAGGACAATCAGTTCATGTCAGAGATGGTCCCTGTTCCTATTACAATGGAACCCACTTGGATACTGAACTGCCATGGACTACATCTGTGCAGGGGTCTTAGGTTATCTCCATGCATAGTCCTTGGTTGGAGTATCAGTCTCAGAAAAGACCCCATCAGAATGGCTAAGATCAAAAACTCAAGAGACAACACATGCTGGAGAGGTTGTGGAGAAAGGGGAACCCTCCTCCATTGCTGGTGGGAGTGTAAACTTGTACAACCACTCTGAAAAGCAATCTGGCACTTTCTCAGACAACTAGGAATAGTGCTTCCTCAAGATCCAGCTATACCTCTCCTAGGCATATACCCAAAAGAGTCTCAAGTACACAATAAGAAAAGTTGCTCAACCATGTTTGTAGCAGCCTTATTTGTAATAGCCAGAAGCTGGAAACAGCCCAGATGCCCCTCAGTGGAGGAATGGATGCATGAATTGTGGTATATCCCTCATCCCTTCTCATGCAAATCCCAGCAGTTTCACTCAGAAAATTGGAGAGACAAATATCCATGCAAGGGCATCACACATTCCATTCACACCAAAGACTCTCCACTGTGTTCCACCTATCTCCAGAGTTAGAGCATAGAAGCATCTCACTGTACCAAGATGGCGGGGAGATGTTGGTGTGGATTTTGTGCCCGAGTCTCCCATTCATCCTAGAGAGTTTCAACAGAAAATAAAAAAGAAATGGGAAAAACTATAACAACACAAGGGAGAAAGAAGGTTAGGGCAAAGGTTTTTTGTTTTTGTTTTTGTTTTCAAACCAAAGCAGGCAGGTTTTGAGTGACAAGAAGAAAAACAGGCCAAAGAGTCTGGGTATAGGAAACTCTTTCCAATATCCTGCACCAGAAACATATAGCTCTGAGCCCATCTACCTGATAACCCCTTTCATTGCTTTCATACACAGTGTGTGTTGAGGTGTGACACAAGCCATCCTTCCTAAGAAAGAACATCCCAGAAAGGAAGGGGAACACAGGCACAGACAAGATGCGGCTCCACGATCTGGCAGTATCCCCACACCACAGGGATGGATCTGGGTGTCACATGTCCATTATTCTGTGAAATTTCACATTATATACCTAGTTTTTATAGTGACATAATCTTCAGTGTTATGATGGTTAGCTTTAAATGTCACTTTGCCACAAGATAGAATTACCTGGGATGAGAGTTACAACTGAGGAATTATTTAGATCATGTTCGGCCCTGTGGCCATGTTTGAGGTAAATGTCTTAATTGTTAATTATGTAAGACAATCCATCCCTTTGTGGGAGCACTATTCCCTAGGCAGGTAGTATTGAGCCATGCAGAATAGAATAAAGTTAAATGAGAGTAGCATCAAGCAGGCAGCTTTAGGGCTTCATTTCTCTCTGCTCTTGAGTGAATATTATGTGACTGATCACTTGGAGTCCCTGCCTCAACATCTCCTTAAACCTGGAATTGTAAACCGAATAAACCCTTTGCTCTCCAAAGTGACTTTTGGTCAAGGGATTTGTCACAGCAACAGAAAAGAAAATAGAATAAGTGTTTTTCTGAAGGCATGTTTCTAATCTCAGCTAATATCCTTTGTGTTGATAACTCTTGCTGTTTTTATAAATAGAGAGTGATTTTATCAAATGCCCTTTCCATCTTCAGAAACCTCAGCTCATGATTTTTATTCTGATTGGATGAATTTCCTCCTACTGCTATAATGAATTATATGTATGAATTCTCCATTATTGAATTCAATCAACCTTTTATTTCAGAAACAGACACTTGGTGATCCGTTACTCTTCATAGATGTAGCTTTCCTTTCTTCTGGGTCCTGGAACTCCACCCTCCTTGCTGCAGCTCTTACCCAGGGGCCTCCTGCCTTTGTTCCATGGGGTTTGGTGCTATCTTTTCTGGGTTCCACACACTGGCATTACTATCACCTCCCTCTGATCCTTTTTTCGTGTGACCTCACCCCTGCCTGCACATCTTTCTAAGCTAGGGGTTCCCCACCTCTAATCTTCAGAAGTCCGCCCTTCCTCCTAGTCCTCAAACAGGGCTCATTTGTCACACACTTCAGTATTTTCAGTGTGGTGGCACACTGCTGACATTAGTGTTCGAATCTCAGCACCTGCCTCAGGGTGGCTCCCCTGGAGTGGCCTTGGCCCAGGCAGATCTAGGTTCCCTGTCTGCTGTTGAGAACCCCACCCCACCTACCGGATAATGAAGTCCTACATTTGTAGACTGCTATGCCTTCTTTTTGGTTTATTATCCCAACACTACTTTCATGTTTTTGTGTGTATCCAATGGTGTGTGAATAATTTTTGCTATTTAGATGTCCTAGGTGGAATTGTAAGTGTTGATTACCAATGTGACAGGATCCGGAAGCACCCAGTAGACAGGCCTCCAGACATGCCTGTGGGGGTTATGTTCATAAGGTTAATTGAAGTGAGAAGACTCATCCTAAGATTGGGTGGCAGCGTTCCAGAGGCTGGAGTCCTATGTTTCATAAAAAAGACATCTAGCTGAACAGAAGAAGCCATCTTCCTCTGCTTCCTGACTGCAGTGTCAATGTGGCTTCAAGTTCCTACAGCCATGACACCCCTGCCTCACTGGAACTCTAACTGCAAACCCAAATTAAGCTAAATTAACCCAAATATTCCCACTTCTCTCTTAGGTTGCTTCTGTCGGGGTATTTTTACCACAGTCATAGGAAAAGAGACGAAGACACTACACCATTTTGTTATGAACAAGAACCGTTCCTGAAGGTTTGTCCCTCGCTGGAGCTCCCTGTTCCCAGAGGTGACTGGAGCACAGTCGGTGCCTGTTCAACCTGGTTCTTGATCCATGACCCAGAGCAGAATCTCCAGAGCGAGGCATGATCCTCACACAAGCCAGTGACCAGACCAGAAACAACACACAGGACTGGTGTCTCTACACAGGAATATGGGTCCCTGTCCTGTGCCTTGTAGAAGAAGAGGAAGAATAAGGTTTGCAATGCTTTATTGCTATCAAAGTTTTCACAGGTAAGTGGCCCAGAATCAGCCTGGCTGGTCCACTGACTGATGTGTTAACCAGAGTTTTGATGTTCTTTGTCCAAGGAACAAGAATGTGCACATTCTCTTGTTGTTCTTGGCCCATGGTTTCTTCCCCATCCTCAACCATCTGGAAGCAGTCATTAAGAGCAAGGAGGTCCTTGGCTCACACCTCTCTTCCTAGCCTACATTCCTAATTTCTAGAGCGAGTCTATTTCATCAGTAGGTGTTGAGAGTTCTGTCCTGGTCTCCTTTCTGTCTGGGTGCTCTGTTCCACATCTCTGGGTCCACATTCCCACTTATTTATCTCCAACTCAGACAAGGAATGAGCCGAGACCACTGCCTTCCTCAGCTGTGTCCTCCCCTACAGAACCTGCACATTCGTGGATCCCACACCCTCCCAGCTCACACCCAGCCTGTAGTTACTCCACTTCTTGAGCCACCGCCCTGAAACAGTTTCCTGAAGGCCCTTCCTGGACTCTGGAAACAGCAGTTTTGTGGAACCCAGTTACTGTCAGGCCAGCCCTTGACATGTTTTTGCATAAGTTGATGTGACAGTGGCCATGGTTGTCACCAGGCAGCTGGCCTGTAGTCCGTCTGCAGCCAGAGAACTGTCCTGATATGTCAGCCTGTCATGTCACTGCCTGGCTGGAGACCTGTAACTGCCAGTTGCCCTTTGGCTGAAGTTGGAAGTCTCCATCTGGCCTCTCAGCTGGGTACCCTCTGCCACATTCCTATGCCTCTGCTATCCTTGCTGCACAAACCACATCCTTGAGACTCACCATCCCTACTTCATCCATTCTAGCTCTGTTGACCTTCCTTTCTGCACTAGGCCTGTTTCTTGATGTACGGCAATGAGTATGGGTTCAATGTTTGTATGTTTTTTTCTCCACTTTAAAATTTCTCAGCACTCAGGGAGGCAGATGCAGGCAGATCTCTGTGAGTTTGAGGCCAGTCTGGGTCTGCAAAGGGAGTCCAGGACAACCAAGGCTACACAGAGAAACCCTGCCTTGTACAACAACAAGAACAACCCAAAACAAGATAAAATTCCTAAGGCATTTTCCAAATGAGAGGCTTTGCCTTCTCTTTGTCTACTGAGCCCCCCAAATCACATAGGCCATCTAAACTGGAGAGAACTTCTCTCTAGTAAAGACTTTGCCCAAGCTAGTCCATCTGCCTGGAATATTCACATGCTCCTTTATCCTTCCTTTTGTCTTCTGCTCTTGGGGTTAGGTCAACTTCTTCAGGACAAATGCATCTTCACAAGAAAGCTCATCCCAGGCTTCCTGAAACACCAAGTGTCTCTGTCTTAGTCAAGGTTTCTATTGCTGTGAAGAGACACCATGACGATGGAAACTGTTATAAAGAAAAATATTTAATTGGGTCTGGCTTATAGTTTCAGAGGATTAGTCCCTTATCAGGCTGAGAAGCATGGTAGTGTGCAGGCAGACATGGAGAAGAAGCTGAGAGTTCTATATCTTGATCCACAAGCAGTGAAAGAAGATTGCCATACTAGGAGTAACTTGAACATATGAGACCTCAAAGCCCACCGCCACAGTGATACACTTCCTCCAAAAAGGCCACACCTTTTCCAAGAAGGTCACACCTCCTAATGGTGCTACTGCCTATGAGCCAAACATTCAAACACATGAGTATATGGGGGCCACACTTATGCACACAATTCCTGTATAAATATTACATATTTATAATTGCCAGTCAGTCTCCCAATGCCAACAAGAGCCCACACAGGGCAGGCTTCATTTGTTCATAATAGGAAGAGTGACAAAAAAGAATGAATAGAAATTAAGAAGCTCAAAAGGATGGCCTAGGTTCAAATCCTGCCCTGCTTACTTCCTGACTTTGTACTTTAGGGCATGTATTTAAACACTCTGTGTTTTAATAACAGGCCCCAGTTAGATCTGAATTTTAGTTTAAATCATAACTATTTTAAATTAAATATGCCCACAGAATATTTCTGACAACTTGCGCTGCAGCCTTAGTTCTTGTTTATCTCAAATTAAAATTGTGAAGGTTTACTGGGAAGATTAAAGGTGTCCCACAGTGGCTGCTGAGTTCTGGATCTTGTATGCCACATATGGACCCAGCTCTGCGTCTCTTAGGAGCTCAGATCAGGGTCGGGAGGTTCACTCAGGAAGAAGCTCTTAGATGGTAAATAACAGCTTCCAGGGGAATTGAGGGCTATGGAATGGGACACCCTGAGCTGTGCCTGTTACACAGTGAACACTAATTAAATGTCGACTATGATTTCTATTGTTTAGATAAGTTTCACAGCAGAAAAGCATTTATTAGAAAAAGTTGGGTGGTAATGGCACCAGATCTCCCCCACCTAGCAATGTTTACCGAAGTTCATTTCTGAACAGATTTTCCTCAGGGGAAATGTGGGGTATGTTTCTCAGGCTCATTATGCAAAGTGGCTGTGCAACCATTTGGCTACCCTGAACTCTCAAGCTACACCCCCTTGAGTTCCAGTCCTGGTCCCTCCACAGTGCCCCCGAGCCACCCCTCTAGGGACCTCCAAGAGGCAAATCCTGGCTTATAAGCTACTTCTCCTCCCTTTGCATCCTTTCAAGGTCCCATGAAAGCCATCAGTCTGTCCCCACCACATTCTTAAAATTCGGGTATCCAGTGAAAGCTGAATTTTAAATGAAGCAACTTCTTGCCTCTTTCTTTCTTTCTTTCTTTCTTTCTTTCTTTCTTTCTTTCTTTCTTTCTTTCTGTATAAATTTGTGGCGCTATGCTGCAGGTTAGATGAGAATTGTTTCCCAGAGCCCGTGGGTTGAAGGCTTGGCTCTCTGCTTTTGTCCCTATGAGAAAGTGATAGTGGAAACAGGTCTCCTGGAAGGAAGTTAGGTCATTGTGGGGTGTGCCCTTGAAGGGGACATCAGAACTCTGGCCCTTTCCTCTCTCTCCTTTTGTATCTTGGCTCTTCTCTACCACACTCCTCACCATGACATATTGCTCCACCAAAGGCCCAACATCAGAACCAAGAGATCATAGACTGAAGGGGTGAGTCCAATAAACCTTTCTTCCTCATAAAATGATTTTCCCCAGACATCTGGTCACAGTGACAGAAGCTGACTAAGACAACATTTAATACTTCAGGCTTACCTATACTTAACAAATGTTCATTGTCAATATAAAGCTCTAAGGGGTACCCTGTGTTCACCTGGCACCCCTGTGTCAGTCATTCAGGCCTGCACACATCCTCTGTGTGTTTCCCTTCAGGCCATCAGTGCACTCTTACCTGAGCCCACTCAAGGCTCACAGGAGACATGCACACTGTCTCCCACCCAGCTTGGCTTTGACCTCTCTCCCCAAGTCTCTCTTCTCTCCTCAGTAAGCCACAGGAAAGTCCATCTAATCCTGGTTCTAAGAAGCAAAATGGAGGCAACCTGAGCAGCCACAGAGGCCATCTGTGTCCATCACCTGAGCAGAGCAACATGCGTTTTCAGGAAACTTTCCCTGAAGTTGAAGCAATTAGCATCCCACTGTCCAAAGAGTTGTCCACTCTCCTGAGACTCATTCTCTCCTGAGACTGATCTGTTCCCTGCTAGGGACACTGCCTTCTCCCTGTGGTGCAGCTCTATGAGTTCCAAAATGAAACCAGCCACACTGGCAATTTCTTCCCTGCTCTGTCAGCAACCACACTAACAATTTGGCCTCTGCTCCATCACTATCTTTTGAGTCCCTTCCCTCTTGTCACCACAGCCTCACCTTCAGGTCTGTGCTGCCACATGCAAGCTTGCTCCTTCCCATCCACCTCTCACTTTCCCTGATGGTCTCATCAATGTTACAGAATTGTCACAGGACTGAGGAGATCACTGAAACATAGTCACCCAACACTGTGAATGAGATTTGTTCCCTCCAGGATAATAAGGGAAAGCCTCATTCCCAACAGTAACCCCACTTCAGCATATTTTTTAAAGACTTACTTATTTCCATTTTAAGTATTATTGAGTGTTTTGCCTGTGTGTATGTTATCTGTAGATCAAGCATGCAGTGTCCATGGAGGCCAGAAGAGGGCGTCAGGCCCCCTGGAACTAGAGTTAGAGATGGTGTGAGCTGGGAAACAAACCTTGGGTCCTCTGCAAATGTGCCTAACTCCTGATCTATCTCTCCAGTCCCCACTTCAGAATCTTTTAGATCTTTTTCCTCATGGCTTTTTGACATCAGAGGACATTAGAATTACAAATTAACTTAACATTTTTCTAAATTAGAGATTGTCATTGACTAACTACATCTGAATACCAATCAAATCCATCCAGTCAATTCAGGGGATCCCATCAGAGTGGAGAGGGCTGCAGCTCCTCACACTTTAGCTTGCTTGTTGCTTTTGGCCTCTAAGTGCAATCACTCAGAAGCCCTGGATAATTTAATTACCATGATGGTGCCATCTGCTCTGACTCATGATTCCAGGCAAAGTAACAGAGGCGAGAAAATCTGCCTAGAGAGAGAAAGGCAAGCAAGCCCTGGGGCAAAACCCTGCCTTCTTTTTCCTGCCTGTCCTAGCTTTTAGTTCATCTACACCGTTGAGAGTCCACTCTGTGTTGGGAAGGGACAGGTCAGAACCCATAGGACACTCTGGCTTTTGCTGCCTTGGTATTCAGTGTTCCTTTGCTTTAGTGACACCAAACCCTTCTTGTTAATCAGAAAGATTGTCATGCAGTAGTTGTCAAAATAAATAAAGAAATAAATAAATAGGTCACCCTCACTTGGCACTCTTTTTTTTTTAATATTCTTACAGATTAGTTAAAATTATGTTTAATTTTGAATTTTATTTTTATTTTATGTTTAGGGAGTATTTTGCCTACATGTATGTCTGGTGCCCACAAAGGCCAGAAGAGGACATTGGATCTCATGGACCTGGAGCTACAAATGGTTACAAGCTGTCACATGGGTACTGGGAACCAACCCTCTGCAAGAACACTCATTGCTCTTATCAACTGAGAAATGTCTCCATCTCCAAGAAAGAAAGAGGGAGAGAGAGAGAAAGAGAGAGAGAGAAAGAAAGAAAGAAAGAAAGAAAGAAAGAAAGAAAGAAAGAAAGGAAATGTAAAAACCATTTAAAGTTTATTGTGAATGTAAAAAAAAGCCTGGTTGGTCAATCAGGGAATCACAAACTGTGAGTGCTGTGCAAGCTTCTCAGGGAAACACCAGGGTGTCTGCGGTGGATCTGTCCCTGGTGAGGTGCACACCATCCTGCTGGCACACAGAGCCACTCAGGACAGCTTCAGCCCCCCGTTACAGGACTGTGAGCCCCTGACCCAGAGAACATCATTCCTGTGGGCTCTTCGTGTTCCTCTGACTCCATCTATAGGGTGGTTCTAGCTTATCTGTTGTGGAAGTTCGGTAGCATGGTTGTTTTAGGGAAACTATCAGCAAAGTCATGACCAGCTTCTGCACTCCCACAGTGCTGGCACCATTCTCCTGAGCCATGCTCTGGGACCCAGTCCTGCTCCACACAGAGGTGAGAAGGGCGTGTGTCTACTGCTGAGCTGGAGGAGACAGCACTGGGGGTGTGACTGCAGATCTGCAGTCTACTGTGCTACCTCCAATGTGGCAGCCCCCAGAACACCCCCAGGGCCTGTCACTTTCCCACCAAGTGTGTTTAGGACCCTCAGGTAGCTGACCCTTTGAAACTGAAAGAAGAGCCAGGGGCAGGGAGCAGGGTCTTTTGTCTCGCTTTTAGCTGTATTTATTTTCTAAATAATTACAAGTTAAGCCATGGAAATTATCACCCTTGACACTTTCATCCTTTCCCAAGTCAACTTACCCAGAAGTTGGTTTGATCCAAATGCGGAAGATTCCTTTCTCCTTCCTTAGTTCTGGTTGAGGATATGTGTTGCGTAATGCAGTCACTGGGAGAAACTATGACATTTTGTTTGTACCTTGGCACAACAGAAGGGACAATGGATGTCACAAAAGTTTCAGAGACTCATATTTGAAGGACACTGTCCCTGGTCCTTGGGACCTGTGAGGCTGGCTGAGACGGGAGCTGGTGGTGAGCACTCTTCCTGATGCCTGGATAAGCAACGGTTACCATCACCTTGTGCCTGAGCTCTCAGTGAGAAAAGCCACATCTGTGTTAAAATTTCTAGAAAGCTCTCTGCTCAGAACTTCTGTGACTATGGAGAAAAGATATATTACATATCTAGGGATGAATTACCTCTGGCTATCCTTTGTAACCCCCTTACCCATTGCCCACCTCTGTGTCTGGCCTAACATCCATCCTTGTGACTATGAGATCCTTTTGAGATTCGCTAACAGAACCCTTAGCTTCCTACCAACCCAAAGGCTAAGGATGTTGTCACACAGTAACTGGGACCTATGACAAAGACTTTTTGCTTTTTTTCTATAGTCCACCTACCTGAGGTCCACACCAGTGACTTGAACAGTTTTGTTTGTTCTGTTCTTGCTACTTAGAGACTTGTGAAACTGTTTCCACATCAGAGCATGAAATACGGGCTCACCTGAGTCTGTTCCTGGGCCATCGTCACTCAAATTTGGTTCCAGAATAAATTCTTTCATTTCCTTTAAGGTGGTTGAAAATAATCTTTGTACATATGAGGGGTTCCCCCTGGCAGGGATTCACAGAATCCTTTAACACATGCTTTGCTTAGACCCATGCACAGCTGGAGACTTGGGCATAAACCATCATCGAAGAGCTAGAGTTTCTGTCCCAGGACAGTCTGGCTAAAGAAAAGCAGAAAGGGTACCCCAGCACCTCCTAGTTGACTAAGCCATGAGAAGTGGTAATGACACTCAGACAGTCTTGATGCACACATCTCAGGCTCTACTAGGAAGACGTGCAGGCTGGCTTCTCTTTGTCCTCCTATCTAGCAGCCACTACCTTGGGGCAAGCATTTGCAAATTAAATATTGCCAATTACCTTTCTTTTCCTTTATAGGGAGTGAGCTTTTAAATCGGCTATTCAGAGGAAACCTGCAAATAATTGAATTACCAAGGACACTGCTTTGAACATCTTAGAAGCCCAATTAATAGTTCTTAATTGAATTAAGCTAAGCCAAGGAATTTCCTCCCTGTTTCAGCTTTTAAAGCAAGGTGGTAGAAGGACTTGCCAACACTCTCCTCTCTCATGTCAGCATGTTCTGCCTGTGAAGTGTCACCAAGCCATCTACTGATCGAGTCTTAAGCCACATTCTAGGATCACTCAGGCCCTTACTACCTGGGCTTTGCAGGGACTCTTCATAGCACCCATCCGGTATACAATGCTTCTGCTTATAATGATGGAAGTGGGCAGCCAGGGTCTTCTGGGGCCCCAAAGCCTTGGACATGCAGTCCAGATACTGTCATCACAGCAAGCCAAGACACATGATCACCAGCATTCATGATCACCAGACCCTTCATCAGCATGACAAATTTGCATACTATACATTCTGTTCCCTGGAGTGCTGAAGCTGGCCCAAGGGTTCTTCTCACATTACAGACCCATGGAACTCACCCTGACTTCTCAACAGAGCTCAGCAGCCATAATCTCAGTGCTGGATACACAGTTGTGAGTGAGGCTGGAACATGGAAAAGAGTCCTTTGCTGTAATCCTGGCCTCAGTTTCCCCAGTGTTTCTCCCTGGCGCTCACGATCAGTGGACCTGGCAATTCTGTCTTAACTCCAGAGAAGCATCCCATTTCCAGAATAAATCTAAAGAAATGTTCAGGAAAGCTTTGTGGGTGAGGGTTGGTGTCAGTGGTGGGACCCCTCTCATGACTGTGAGTGAGGGTTGGTGTCAGCTGGTAATATTTCCTCGAAAGCTCCAAAGGTGGTGTTTGTGATCAGCTAACAGGCCTCCTTGATAATTTCATGGGCTCCTGAATTTCTTCTGCGTTTTGAAACACCCAGCTCCTGCTGTGACAGGCTTATTGATTTAATGTTTAACCTGAAAGTATAAAACAAAACAAAAGCCTATCATTTGGTGGCTCTTTGGATCCACTGTAAAGGCAAAGTGTTCCTCCACGTTGATAAAACTGGAAGAGCCTCCTGGTAACTTAAAGTAGCAATCGTGCCTTCAGGCTTTGTGAGATGTGAAGTCAAGGACACAGGTGGCTGGTGTAAGACATAGGTAACCCCACACCCTCCCAACAGAGGAAGGAGAGTCAATTGGGCCAGGCAGGGATGTGTTCATAAGCCTGGGTTATGCAGAGCAAGCATAACCCACCTTTGCAATAGGCTGTCTCTGTAGAGGTAAACATATAAACATCCCTCTCTCCATCCACTCTTTATTAAAGTGCACAGCCGAATGGGGCTAATGCCCAAATAAGAGTCAGCCTTGAACAGATGATTTCACTAACTTATACATACCTTGGGCATTTTACACACACACTGTCATTTTTAAATCCCTTTTTTAAGTCCTGGCCTCAGGTTACACTTTGAACAGTTTAAACAAAGACAGGAGATGGCTAGCCTGACCATTTGGGCAGATGGAGGATTCACACAGCAAAGATATTGCTAGAATTATTTCTTAAGAAAAGGTCTGTGTTGATCTTTTCCAATAGTTGTGGCTGAGGGTCAACTTGCCCATCTGGCAGAATTACACATTTCTCAGGAAGAGAACCGGGGCTTTATGGCAGGCTAGGACTTATCATTTGCTGTGGCACTGTGCTACCTGTGAGCTGCCTGTTACTACCTTGTTCTTTGGGAAAGCAGCCTAATAGCTGGTCCATCCCGGTGAGCTAACATTTACATGCTAGCATTGTAAACTTTGTTTATCTACAACAGGTCTGGTTAGCACAGCGCAGCGCTTATCTTTGGGGTATGTTAGGGACACCACTGTCTTAGCTGAATTCTCCTCTGTGTGTTTAATGTCTCCTAAGCAAATCCATTAACAAATTCGTTGTGATATCTATTCCATTACTTCAAGTTTCTTCTCCATCAGTCTTTCTCAGGGAATTTTTACTGGGGTCCAGAGAAATTCTGGCAGGCACAAACTCTTAGCACCAAGCCTGGAGACCACCATGAATTCTAGCACAGGAGGCTCCCAGGAGGTCCTGCCCAGGATCACCTTCCCTTGCTCCTCACTCCCAGCTGGGTCTGGTCATCAGGCAGCAGCCTCTGCCTGGGGACTGACACCCTGCCCAGCCACCCACAGACTATTTATATGGAAATCCTTCCTCAGTCAATGAGCAGCAAAGGGTCTGCTTATTCTCCATTTTTACTAGGATTAAAACCCTGCTGGAAACTGGTATCATCGGTCCTGCTGGTGTTTTCCTCACACTGTTCCATGAAGCCTCATGTGCACACAAGGCAGACATAAGCTTGCTTACCTCTGAGTGACGGGCCTGGTCTCAGCTGGTGGGGGGGGGGACCACCACTCCTCAGGGAAGATTGTGGCTCTCCAGCTGCAGGCATGCAGGTTGGCTACTGATTGTCACTTTAACATCCGTACTGATTCCTGGCTTCCATCATCCTCTGTGTAGCTGGCTCTCAGCTGATTGTTCCTGGCACCACTGCCTGCCACCTCTTTCATCATCTCACATTGATAGGAAAGTTCCAGCCAGATTCCTGCGGGTCTCAGACATCTCAAACTAGAGAGGGGTGTCCCTGCCCTGAAGATGACCCTCCTGATGATGTGTATGCCTGAGATGCCAACCCAGATGCTGTCATCTTTAAACCTCAGCTCAGGCCCAGAATGAGAAAAGTTCTTTGTGGATTCAGAAGCCCCATGAGCCGCAGGCAGCAGTGACTGTAAGGAGACCAGCCAACGAGGGGTTCATTGTTCCTCTGTTAATTTGTGAAGACATCTTGAATGAAAGTCCTGGTTTTACTGCATTGGATTTGGCAGTTGAAATGAGCCAGGCTTTGCCTAATGTGTACACGCCATGATTACACAAGGTCCTACTACAGGTACATCAGATACAGAGCCTGGCTTTTGTAAAGACTTGTTTTTACTAATTAGAACAACAACAACAAAACAAAAAAAAAAAAAAACACACAGAGTATGGGCTTCTCCATCCACTAGGAAAATTTCAACAAAGGATTGTAGATTTAGGCTCTGAAGAGGTCCCAAGTAATGTCATCAAAGCCCCCCAGTCTTTCTGCTGGGAGAATGAGTCAGTCAGTGACTGCTGGCTATGCAATTGTAAGGGCCTGATTTTAGATCTCACACATACACACATGCACACACACACAAGCTGGGCCTAGTGGCATAAACATAATCCTAGTGCTTGGGGAATGGAGATCAGAGGATTCTGGGACTCACTAGCTAGGCAGAATCAGCAAGCTCCAGCTTCCATAGGAGACACTGTTTCCATAACTAAGGGAGAGAGTGATTGAGGAAGACACCTGACATTGACTTTTAGTCTCTACACACACACACATCTCCACAAACAGGCACACTCATATGCACTTTCACACAAACTCACACAAGTTCAAAAGGCATGTGTACACATATAACACACATACACAGACAGACACACACACAAACTCACACAAGTTCAAAATGCACTCAACACACATAACAACACACACACACACACACACACACACACACACACTCTCTTACTATTCTGGTCCAGTGAAAGGATTTTTAAACTATTAACTGACTAATGTTTCAGGAAGTCATTGAAGCAGGTTGTTTTAGAATGACAGGCCATTCCCGCTGAGAATGCTGCTGACTTTCCAGTCTCCTCATCAGTGACTTTGGTGGCCATCTGTGCAGATTCTAACTCTCCTGAAGCTCTTTCCTTGTGTCTCTGTATTACACAAAATCAATTGCAGGCCTGCTGGGCGGAGCTGTTCAATTAAAACCACATCTCTTTCCAAAGCTCGGGAGTGCTTGGTCAAAGCCGTACTGACCTTTCTCAGCCTTATGGTTGATTAGGAAATGGAACTCACAGCCCCCAGCATGTGTGTGCTGTCTCCAGTGCTGAGGCAGCTGGATGCTCCTCAGCCAGAGGAGAATGAGAATTCCATGGAAGTCAAACCTTCATGCCAGCCACAGAATGTTCTAAACAAATGAGAGCTGAAAACAGGCTCCACTGATGTTCCTTAGTGGCTGCAAGAACTTTTGAATCGATGTTCCTTGAGAGGCTGGGATGGAGGGGAGGGAATCTGGGTTTTGGTGATTGCAGATAAAATGGCTGTAACAGAGCAGGACCTGTGAAGAGAGGCAGCTGCTTCTCACAACCCAAGATTCCATCCCAGCATAATTTCCCAGTTGGCATCACACCTTGCCAACCTGGAAGATCACTCTTCCCTTTCCCACTTAGAATTTGGCCTCTCTGTGACCCTTCCCATATCCTCTTCTCCCTTGAGAGGGTCCAGTTTCCAAGACTCTGAGGTTCTGGGTATGTCATAGCTTTCCTGGCTTCAAGGGGCAGGGAAATCACCACACACAGCCTTGTGAGGCATGGGGGCTGTAGATGGCCACGTCCTCCTGGCTCCAACACCAACCCCCTGACATGGGTTGGAAACAAGACAGCTGTTCTGGTCCTAGAATTCAAGCCATGTGTGTCTGCCCACACACCCTCACCAGCATAGTGGATCTCAGACTCACACACTCCGCCCCCACTTCAAGCTTACTGCTCAGTGCCTGAACCCTGAGGGATCAGACAATACTCCTTGCTAGGGACCCCAGGCCTCATCAGGGTGGATAGTTGTTTTATTCAAGACACAGACTTTCCCAGAAGCAGCTGGGTTTTTGGAGCACACATAATTTTTTCTGTTGGTAGAAATATTGCATCTTTTTGCATGCATGGATCTTTCAGAAGGAAGAATTTACCTATGTGAAAAACCCACTGAAGCAGGAATATGGAGCAGATAGAACCAGATCCACAGAAGGTGAAGGCCAACGTGGTCACACCTCTTCTGAAAACAAGGAAGGAGCAGATGGTCCCCAGGCCCTGCTGCTTTGTCACTCCCCCTCCCTCTCCACCCACACCTGAATACACTGATGTCTATGAACACCAGGCACTACCTCACCCATGGTTATTAGGTGTCTTCCTGTATAATATTATGCACGCATCTACGCACACATGAACATATACATAAAATCATAACCCCATGCATGAACATATACAGATATATATATGCTTATCTAATCAGGTAATGTGCTGTGGACATGTCAGTATGTGTTTACACGCACTTAACTATGTGTGCCTTACTTTCATACATATATATGCCTATGCATACACCACATAATATACCTACAACCACAAGCATATGTGTGCACAAATTCTTAAGACCCAGGCCCTGGCTGTGTTATGGGGAAATACACAGGCCATGGAGCCTAAGGAGTGTGGCTTCTGACAGGTCCTGAGCTCTGACAGCCCTTAGATTACAAGGAGTTCTTTTGTATTTTATAATATGTGTTATATTAACTCTATAAATATATTTATGTTTTATAATATAAAATGTTATATATTAATTCTACACACATATATTCATATGCCTACGGGTCTGTGGACACACCGTACACATGCATAACATGCTCGGGAAAAGTTAAGGATGCAAAGGAGCCCTTGGATGGCCTCCCCAGGGATTCCGTGCATCGGTGAGGCCACCTTAGTATAAGAATAGGCTTTTCCAGCTCAAGGTCTGTATGCACAGAGAATGGATTCCCCAATTAATAGGCAGATATGCCTCGATAAATACCAGCGGAGCAAAGTGGCTAAGGGGGGAAACACAACAATTAGCCGAGAGCTCTCCCTCAGAAGGGCTGACACAGCTGTTAAAACATACTATTAACATGGAATGTTGCACAGAAGAGATTCTGCTCCCCTGGGAGAGGCTCAAACGTTGCTCCATCACCGGTCCCCAAGAAGACGGCCCCGGAGAACCTGACAGGGAAAGGAGAGCTCTGACCGTTGGCAGGGTCTAAAGCCACCAGATGTAGATCACATTAACTTAGGGCCAGCAAGCCCGTGTGAGCAGCAGGTAAAGACTGGCCATTACCCTGATGATGCCCAAGTCGATGAGAATGACCGCCTCCCTGGATTTCTGTTTGGGGGGTTTTTCCACTTAACACTTTTCTAATTGCTTTAATCGAGGCACGGCTTATGCGCAATTAAGTTCTAATTTAAAGTGTGAAATCCAACGGGTTTTGGCAAATGCGTACGGTTGTTAGAACCACTCCATTCCCACAGGGTCTCCCCTTCTTTGCAGGCCACTGCTCTCCTAGCCGCTTTCCCAGGGAAGCCACTGCGCCTCCTTCCGCCTTTTCCGGAAGTCTGTGTAACTGGGCTCCCCGCACAGGCAGTCTCCATGCCTGTGTACTCTACTCGGAGCTCCACCGCGCTGCTGTGTGCGGCTGCCGCCCCTGTTGGGTGTCTCCGCTGTGCAGCTTGCCACCAGCTGGTTACTGCGATGCTCTGAGTGGTTTTTCCTGCTGCTCGGTGCAGGTCTGTCCTTCCCTCCCTAATCACATCTAAGGTGAGCACGAGTCCACCCTCCTCCTGCTTCTGACCGCCAGCTCCCACATGACCTCGTGGCTTTCTGTAATAAGCCTGAAATTGTGCAGAATGAGGCTCCTTTATATTTCAGGTCTTTAAAATAATTGTTTAAAACTTTGGCTTTCTTTTATAAATTTTAAGGAATAGAAACTTCAGAGATTTTAACTGGGTTTCAACAAACTTACAGAACAATTTGGGGAAAATTGTCTCCTAGCAATATTCAGCTTTCTGTGACCTGAATGAAGTATTTTTAAAAACTTATTCAGGTATTTCTTAATTTATCTAAGGAGAATTTCATAACTGCAAGCCAGGAATATTGCATATATGTTGTTTGATACCCTTAGGCGTTTGTTTTTGAGTGAATACTTGAGTGGATAGATGAGATGATTAAGCTAAAGTGTCATTATTAACTTTTTTTTTAATGAAAAATTTTTAGATTCTCTGGAAAATTTAATCTCTAAAATTACATTTAAACTGTATATAGAATACAAAATTACAGTTCAAATATAGATGCTGCAGTGTCTCATGATCATGTTTAAATTTCTCGTTGACTTTATTTGCTGGGTTTTTGTAGACATAGTGGGGTCTTAAGAACAACCCATGATGAAGGAGTTTTACTCTTAGGTTCCAGTGTATGTAACCACATCTCTTAATTTTCATACCTTGTCTTATTGTGGTGGCGGTTTGGGGCTGGGTACAGGGAAAGTCACTTTCACTAGTGAGTATCACAGTAGATGTGTGATTTTATAGATTCTACTAATCATATCCAGGAAGCTCTCTTTTATTTAAAAGCCCATGAAAATTTTGTTTTATTGTTTGTTTGTTTGTTTGTTTGTTTTGTCATGAATGGACGTTGAATTTTGTCAACTGCCTTTTCCGAGTCTATTAAGATAATCACACAGTGTTCATTCACACTTCATTATCAGTGTGAATGGCTGTGATGGGTTTTTCATTCTGAGACCGTTTATAGGGTGAATTCGGTTGATCAGACTAAGCTGTTCCTCTGGAATGGGGCTGGATACAGCTGGCTGCTGTTTTGTGTACGTGTCTCTGAGAAATGCTGTATGGTTGATCTATCCAAAGGATATCATGGTCATTTTGATATGAGGGTAATGTAAGCCTTGTAAGTCAAGTTCTTGTGGGTTTTTTTTCTTTCCTTATCCCCTCCTCAACCCCCCACCCCCTTGATCTTACCTCTTTGGAATGCACACGCACACACATAACATTTAATTCCTAAAACCTGAGGTATTTTTCTAGAGATATTTCAGCCGTTGATTTCTTCTATAACATTTTCATTTTTTTAAAATGTACTTTATACTTTGCAACTTCTTGCCTTTATTGAGGATTTTTATCCCCTAGGAAAACAGTTTGTTCTCATGGTGTGCTCACCTTCACTCGCAGTGCCCAGCATCTGCATCTCCCAGCATCACAATTATCCCTCGAAATCAGCCATGTCACAAATACTGGCCGCACAGGAACTACACACCAGTACTGGGGGCAGTCGTTGTCTGAAGAGCTGCCAGATGAAAAGGTCTCTGAATGCCATGGTTTCTCTTTTGGGGTGCCCCATGACTGTTGATGTAATGATTAATATTAATTAGTTTGATAGGATATTAATCACCTAGGAAGCAGGCCTCTGGGCATGCATGGGAGGGATTCTCTTGGTTAGATTAACGGGAAGACCCACAAGCCTGGATCCTGGAGTGTATATAAAAAGGAAAACAAGCTGAATGCTAGCAACCATTACCCTTCTTCTTCCCAACCGTGCGCACAGCATGGCCACCTGCCTTGACCCCATGGTGGACTGCACTGTGGAGTTGTGAGCCAAAATAAATCCTTTCTCCCTCCAACTTCTTTTGCCACTAGACATCCAGAATACACACACATTCTTGTTACATTCTCTGGCACTGCGACCACATACCTGATACAAGCAAGGTAAGAGAAAAGGGGTTTGTTCTTGGCTCACAGTTTGAGGAGACACAGCTCAGCATGGCAGTGGGAGTGTGTGGCTGGGACTCTTCACATCTGTACAGATCAGAAAGCAGAGAGAGGACAGGAAATGAGCAGGCCTACAAGGCCTTAAGACCCGCCTCCCAGCTTCTTCCCACAAAGCTCCACCTCCCAGAGGTTCTACAATCTCCTGAAACGATGCCATCGGCTAGGGTACATGAGACCATGTGTCACGAACTATGATAACACATCAAAATAAGTTCGAAGGTTATCCCTTCCCCTCTCCCGACCCACAGCATCCAGGGCAGCCTTTCCTGCTTGTTTGTGACTATCCTCCTTGGGGAAGCAAGGCTCCTAACACCCACTTCACTTTCATACTCATTCGCCCCCTGCCACACACACACACGCACACACACACACACACACACACACACACACACACACTGACCATGTACACTGGTTTAGAATTCTTGAAGTTCCCCATGTGAGAATCGAGTTCGCCCACTGGAATCCAATGTTAAACCTTATTTCTTGTCTTTAGCCTAAAGGTGTGGAAGATCCAAATTAGAAGGATTGTGTCTTTTCTCTCTTCCCTCAGTGTGGACCTGCCTCTTCTGGGCAGTGATGCCTTTTTCACCATCTGCACACCATCTGTATTTCTCTAACTCGAGTGCGGTCAGGCTCCTTGTCTATAGTTCATAGTAGCATAGATTTGAAATGAACAAAAATACCTACCATTTTTTGTTCTTCACCCTTTTGTGCACATGTGTCGTATATATGCACGTGAACGAGCGTGTACACGAGTGTGCATGCATGAGATAGCCGGAGATCGATGTTGGTTGTGTCCCTTCTATCGCTTTTCACCTTCTTTTTGAGAAGGGGTCTCTCAGTGGTTTGCCTGAGCTAATTGGCCAGCACCCTTCAAAGATCAGCCTGTGTCCGCCTCCTCAGTGATGGGGGCACAGCTGCCCATCACTGCAACTGCCTTTTCACCTGGGTTCTGGGGACCCAGACTCAGGCTTTACCCTCAAGGCGTCTCCTCAGATCCTGATCTTCATTTTCTACAGAACATGCCATTTTGCATTTCTTTCCATTTCCCTTCAGTCTGAATAACTTATATTGGCATTTAAAAAAAAACATCAAAGGATGCCTCATGGCAAATTATCAAAAAATATTCATATTAACTTAATTCTGAAAAAAAAAAGTGCTTTCACCATAGAATTCCAAATGTGGCTTATTCTCCAATCTGGGTGGAATTTATTATGTTTTCTTTTGGTGCTTTGTAAATGTTGTGTCCCTAGTCTCTGTAGGCTTTCTGTCAGAGGCCAACTCTTAATTGTATCCTGGTCACCAGGAAAGTAGCAAGCCATTTTTCTTTGCTTGCTGCTGACATTTGCTCGTTACATGTAGTCTCCAGTAGGTTGGTAATGATGTGTGGCCTGGCTACTTTGTTTTCCTGTGGTCTACTTAGGGTCTTCCTGGTTTACATCAGCTACAGAATATTTAGACATTAAATCTTCAAACATTTCTCGCTCCCAGTCTCTCCTCTCTTTCCTCCTGACAATCCAATTACATGTATATTGAGCTGTTTCATAGACTCCAACAAACCACTTAGGCTTTGTGTTTCTAAAAGATTTTGAAAACAGGGCTGGCGAAATAGTTTAGTGGGTAAATGCACTTGCCAATAAGTCTGATAACAGTTCAATTCCCGGGATGCAAGTGGTAGAAGGAAAGGACCGACTCCTACAAGTCCTCTGACCTCCCCCAGAGTGATGCTGCATGACGCATAAACAAATGTGTGAATTTAAAATATATTAAGCAAACAGCCTAATTTTTCACTCTGTAATTTTCATTAATATCAAGTTCCTTTATCAGTTCTTATGTTCATTTGGCTATTGTACTACCTATTTTATGAATGTTTTCACTTAAAACTAAATTACTGAGTCTGCTACAAACACCTGGAGACCGAGGTTTGATCCCTAGGACCCACAGTGGAGGGAAAGAACGAATCCCCCCACTGAATTCCCCAGCAGCTGCCCTCTGATCCATAAGCCTCATGGCATGTGTTTGCGCACATATATTCACACACAACAGAAGGAGATGGCCATGCACACACATGCACACACACACACACACACACACACACACACACACACACACGTTTTAAATTATAGCTAACTTATTGAATGCATGACTTTTCATTCTTTGTTTGTTTTTTTTTCTTTCCATTATGCTGCTGAGGCTTTCTAATTCTCTTTAGAGAATTTCTTTAATTAAATATGTGGTCTGTTTTAGATTTAAAACATAGGAGGAGCAAAGTGAAAGGACACTCGGTTATAATTCGAATGTGAAATGCCCCCTGCTGGCTTATGACACCTGACTGCTAGCACTGTTTGGGAAGGCTAGACACTTTGCTTTGAGCTGAGTGATACAGGGGTTTGTCGCGCCTTTGGGATCAGTCAACAAAGTAGTTAGACACAGTCGGAGCTTCCTTCTCTGCCTTCAACACTTCTCTGAAATGTGTGAGGTTCCACAGCCTGGCTTGTCCTGTTCCCCAGGCCAACATGAGTGTAGGTTTCCACATGTGTTGTGTTGTCCTTTTCATACCATGAGGCTTCACAGAGTCCAGGAGGAGCCTTGGGGTAGGACTGACTTAGATCCCTCCACTTGTGCTGAGCCCAGAATCTGTAGCTGTTTCTTGAAAGAGTCTGTTATCTATGGACCCTAAGTGCCTCACACAAGAGCAGAAGCCCTCTGCACTTTTGAAAAGTAGCTTCATTCTAAATTGAATACTCAGCTGAGGGTATTTTGTGCCAGTAAACAAAAAGTTCTGTTCATTCTCTCTGGCACTTACGTTCCTGAAACAAAGTGTGTATCCCATTTTTTGTTCCTCCTACACAATTACATAACATTCATCGATGCGTCTCTTACTCAAGATGCTTTGAGGTTTCTTGTCGGTAGCAATTTTATTGACGTGTGGCCTGGCATGGTTTCTTTCACTTTCTTTCCAGTAGAGATTTGTTCTTCAATTTCCATTCATAGGGTTTAGCAAATTTCAGTACATTTTCAGCTTTTGTCTCTTCAAATATTTTTCCCCACCACCTTCTTATTTCTCTTCTCATTTTGAACCCTTTGCTGTTCCCTCGCAAATCCTGGTGCTATTTATCTTTAAGATTCATTATGTTTAGTTTCTCTGGTTTCATGGTTATCTCTCAGCGTTCACAGGGCTCCTCTGTGCACAGGGAAACTGACCACACCCTCATGTAAACCATCTCTAGATTATTTACAGCACCTAGAGCAATTTAAATGCTATGTGAACAATTGTTATACTATTTATGGAAGAGTTGTTAAGACAAAAACTTACCCCTGTTCAGCACAGCTTACGTTATGGCCTTTTAATGTATTATTGACTGAACTTAGGTCTTCATCAAGCTAGGCAAGCGCTCTACCACTGAGCATCCCTTACCCCTTTTCTTTAATTCTTTTTCTTTTCTTTCTTTAATCACTTTACAACCTCATCCCAGTTCCCTCCTCCATCTCCTCCCAGTCCCACCTCTTCCCTCAGAGAAGGGGAGGCCCTCAGGGGTACCAGCCCACCCTGGCACCTCAAGTCACAGCAGGACTAAGCACCCCACTGAGAACTGACAAGGCAGCTCTCCCCATATCTGATCCCCACCTCTGTTCCCTTCCCTACCCCCTTTCCCACAAAGTTCCCTCTCTCCATCTACTTCAGATGTCTATTTTATTTCCTCTTCTGAGTGAGATTCAAGCATCCTCCCTTGAACCCTCCTTGGCTTCGTTGGGTCTGGGGATTGTAGCATGGTCATCCTGTACTTTATGGCTAATATCTATTTATAAGTGAGTACATACCATGTGTGTCTTTCTGGGCTTGGTTTACATTACTCAGGATGATCTTTTCTAGTTCCATCCATTTGCCTGCAAATTGCATGATGTCTTTGTCTTTTAATAGCTTTTATTTTGAGATGGGGGTCCCATTAAGTTGCACAGGAGGTCTTCCTCTCTCAGCTTCCTGAGCAACTGGGATTACAAGCCTGTGTCACCACACTCAGCTTAAAAATACTTTTAGCCATGGTGAATTGAATCTATGTGCTCAGAATCCACAGCTGCATTCTCACATTCACCATTAATTTTATCTCTGTCTCTCTTGTTGTTTCTCTGTATGCCTCTGTGTCTCAGAAGCTGTGTGTGTGGGCATTTGTGTACTGTCATATCTGAAACTGACCACTTTTATCTGAAAATTCCATGCTTCCTGTACTGTTTAAACATTAGTAGCCAGGTCTCATCCTGTGAGTAGGTTTTGTTTTGTTATCTATTTGCCGCACTGGGGCTTTCAATGGATACCAGGCACTAGCACGGGATGAGACAGGCTCATCTGAGGTCTGTCTGTAGGCTTTCTGAGAAGGCTCCTCCCCTGGCTTCCATCATGGGCTACCTTAATCCAGACTCTCAGGCTGCATTTTCTGAGGACTCATTCTCATAGCCCATGTATCACAGGTCTTTCCAAATGTGCTTCTGGGAGGAAAAAAAAAAAAAAAAAAAGCATAATACCTGTGATGGCTCCAGAAAATGTTTTGCCCTTCTGTTTTCTAGTGGCTTTTGTTTTCATGCATGGAAGGAGATCTTTCTCACATGACCACAGACTGACACTAAAGTTCATTCTGGTGGAGCTTGCAAACCTCTGTTTGGGGGGTCATCATGGCACAGTCTGAAGGTCTTGGTGTCTAAAGCTTTGGGCTCTGTGTTTTGTAGCTGGAAAATTCCCGAGCACTGTTTAAGATTCACCTCTCTGCACAGATGCCTAGAAGCTTCTCCAGCGAGCTGTGTGATTGCATGACTAACCTTGTTTGTTTCCATCCTTTCACACATTACTCTGTCCCTCCGCTGTCCTCTTGCTTCTGGTTGGAAACGGCTGTTTTAGGCATTGTATTTTGTTTTCATCATTCAAGGCAGGAGGCTCCTGACTGAAGCAGCATCCCTAAACAGCAGTTTTCACAGTGGAATGGAGCAGCGGTTCTGGAAGCTGTCCCACACCAGCAGGACAAAGCAGCATGACAAAGCCATGGTGGCTCAGGGGGCTCAGCTGTCATTATCAGCAAATGGAGGTACAAGTGGGAAATAGGCTACAAAGACCCCACTGTAGTAGGTGGCGGTGGCTCTGTTATCATGAACTCATGGCATTAAAGACTTAAGCATAGATTCAGGTGGAAAGGCAGACAGGCGGACAGGCAGACAGGTAGAAAGGAGGGTTCCTTCCTGTTCTGTTTACTGAAAGGCCTGGAATCCATGATGTTCCTTTAGCCATGAGCCTGTGAGATGCAAAGATTATAATTTCTTAGGACCATTCTCTGAAAAGGTCATTTTAAAAAATATCTAGTTCCTGACAAATTTATTATGTCACATACTTTTGAATGCAAAAAAATAGATGGACAGACAGAAAATAGATAGATAAATAGATAGATAGATAGATAGATAGATAGATAGATAGATAGATAGATAGAATCAGAATGTATAAGGAGGGGGATGAAGATGTGGGCTAGTTGATGGAGCACTCTCCTGACATGCATGAGGGCATATGTTCAACCCCCAGCACCACATATGCACAGCATGTGGCCTGTGCCAGTAATCATAGTACTCAAGAGGCAGAGGCAGGAGGACCAGGTTATCCTCAACTACATAACAAACGAGAGGCCAGCCTGAGCTACATGAGACCCTCTCTCAAAAAGAAAACAAAACATTGAAGCACACAAAGAGCAGTCAGCATGGTGGCCCACACCTTAATTCCAACACTCAGGAAGCAGAGGCAAGCAGATCTCTGAGTTTGAGGCCAACCTGGTCTATTTATTTACTGAGTTCCAGAACAGCCAGAGAGACATAGAGAGACCCTGTCAAAAGAAAGGCAAAATAAAGGGTATATTAATATCCCCCTTTCTCTGCCCTCCCCTTCCTCCCTGTTGTTAGTCTTATTCCTTCTCCCAGGCTCCTTTCTGCTTTCTTGTCATGTATATAAATGATTTTATGTATCTGTGTACAATTTAAGATCCACAAATGAAAGAGAGCATGCAATGTTTGTCTTTTTGAATCTGGCATATTTCACTTAATGTGATGATCTATTTCCCAGAAGATGACATGATTTCCTTCCTCTTTATGACTGAATAAAACAACACCGTGTCTACACACTGCATTCTCTATCCACGTATCTGTTGACAGACACTAGGCTGACTCCATAGCTTCACGACTGTGAACAGCCCTGAAATAAACATGGATGCGCAGTATTCCCGTGGTATTCAGACTCAGAGTCCTACAGGCACTGCTCTTACTTTCCAGAGATTGTGTTCGCGTGCATGGCGGTTTGAACGAGAATGCCCTGCAGAGTCTCGGGCATTTGCATATGTGGCCCCCATTTGGCGGTGTTATTTAGATGTGTTTGGGAGGCATGGCCTTGTTGGAGAAAGGGTGACACTTGGGGGTGAAGTTTCTAAGCCTGTGCACTTTCTCTGCTTCCTGCTTGCTGTTTAAGAGGTGAGCTTTGAGCTGCTTCTCCTCCGGCAACCACGTCTGCCTACTGCCATGCTTCCCCGCCATGTCGATGATGTACTTTTATCCCTCTGGAAGCCAAGCCCAGAAAAACCATTCTGTTAGTTGCTCTAAGTCATGGTGTCTTATCAGAGCATTAGATAAGTAACTCATATACCCCTGGACAGAGAGGTAGCTTTGGGAGTGACTAATTCCTCACTAGGTCAGAGGGGAAAAAAAAAGACTGGGCAAAACATTTTTGTGCAGAAAAAGTAAAAATAAGATTGAAAAAATATTAAAATTGGTGAATCTGAGTAGACTTTTATATTATTCCTGAGGAAGCATTCCTAGATTTGGAATTCCTTTGAAATAAAAAGTTAATATGAATAAACCTATGAAGCCCTCGAAACTGAAAAAAAAAAGAAAAAGAAATAAAGCCACTTGTGATGTCCAGGGATTGGGGTACTGTATTACAGCTGGCTTCTGATCCTTCTATCTTTCATTTATCATGGACACATTGACTCAGATTCCTATCAAAACTGTCTATCCTGATCCTCACAGTTCCCAAGTCAGGTGGGAGGCTGGCTATCAAACTTGTGCTGGCTAGATAGAGGGTTCGATAAGGAGATCCTGTGAGAAGACCCTGTGCCCGGTAAGAGCATGAAGACAGTGTGAAGACTGGTTCTTTCTAGGAAGCGTGCCCTGCTCCCACTGATATCTGAGATGGTGTGTAGAACCTGCTACCCCAGGTTCCCACCTTACCTTGGAAGGTCTCTGTGATCTCAGGAGATCTTCATGCAGATGGCTCTGTCCTGAATTTCTCATCCCTTCCCTTAAAATTCTTGTCTCTTCACAGCTGCTGAAGCACTTGCATGTCTTTATAAACCAGCCTGTTATTCAAAGCACTCCTGTCACATTTGTCCTCCGTTCCCATCCTATTTAAGTAATACTGTCTTCATCAATTGCCAAATGACTTGTGAATACCGCTCTTTGATATTGTCAAACTCCAGTGGAATGCAGTGCCTGTGAAAGAAGTGATTATATCTATGAAGATCCAGGCATTTTAATCTAAAGAGTCAGACATTAAAGTAAGTGGTCACACATGTGAAGGACAGAACATTCTGGCATGGCTCTCTGTGTACAAGGATAGACAATCTGTCTGGCTTTGAGGCAGAGAATCATTCCAGGAACCTGGGAAGCCAAGCATGTCTGGGATGATAGCAGAGACTGGAGGAAACAGACCCTGTCACAGGTTTCTGGAGAAAAACTGATCTGAACACAGACTAAAGATGAAAGGAGATGGGATCAAATGGATAAAGCCCACTGCCAATACAGAGATACAAAGAGCCCATGCTTCAGTTTGGGAGTAGCCAACAGGGGCCAAGACACACAGAGTTCATGCCTCAATGGAGCAGGGCCTGGTGACATTTATGCACCTGTAACCTTGGCACTGAGGAAGCAGAGGCAGAGCACTGCAGGTTCAATCCTAGCCTGGGCTACAGAGAGAGACACTGTATTGGAAATGAAAGAAAGAAGGAATAAAGGAAAGGGAAAAAGTAGAGAGAAAGGGAAGAAGAAGAGAAGGAAGGAAAGAGGAAGGAAGGTACGGAGGGAAGGAGTAAGGAAGGGAGGGAGGATGGGAAGGGACAGGCAACCTGTAGCACACTACTTCTTTTCTATACTCCCTGGTTTGCCCCACTGGACCGAGTGCCACTCAGAAATGGCACATCAGTGAAATTGTCAACCCACAATCTCCTCTTGGTGTTAATTGTGTAGATGTTCATTCTGGGTGGCCCTGTTTCTAGTTGTACATGTTGGGGGAAGTATGAGGCTTCCTAGTGTCTTTGGATTTCCATGTTGTGCCAAGGAATGCTGGGCAGAACAACACAAACCCCTCATACTAGGACTACAGAGAGAGGATGGGGGATGCTCAGGTTGGAAGGGTTTCACCAGGGCGGAGTCCATCCTGGTCCAAGAACGAGCTGGTCTATGGCCATAGCCATCAACTTTGGGGACAAGGAGATGATCACCAGGTCAAGGAAAGGAGGTGCCCCTGAACAGGCTCCCCTAGAGCTTCAAGAGAAAAGGGGCAGAGAAAGACAAAGGCTCAAGTGAGAACTAAAAGTAGACAGAGCAAGGACGCTCACAAGCCAAGACTGTAGAAAATCTGGATCTTTGTAAAGACAGTTGTGGAGGTAGTAAGGGCTTCAGTATCACAAAAAAAGCTCCCTAGAAAAAGTTCCAACTCTACCAAACTACCATACATCCCCAGAATACAAGGCAACCTTCTTAAAATCATTTGAGAGACCAAAGGCTCTTCGACAAGGTCTCTTGTAGACACACTTAGTCACACTGACTTAGTCAACATGTGTCTATCACCAAGGAGGCCTTGGTGGATAACGAGACAAGTTCCAGAGACCACTGGGCTTCTTATGAAATGGTTGAGCACACAGGCCCTAGCCTGCTGCCGACCAGGAGCAGCAGTATCTCCAGAGCCACACAGAGCAGCCCAGCTTCCCTCTGGTCTCTGAAGCAGCTTAGTGTAAGAGAGTAGTATATATACAGGACAAAAAGAGGCAGCTCCGCACTGTGTGGGGAATCTTGTGAAAGAAGTGGGAGATAGTAAGACCAGGAGAGGACAGGAGCTCCACAAGGAGATCAACAGATCCAAAAAGTCTAGGCACCAGGGGTCTTTTCTGAGACTGATACTCAAGCCAAGGACCACTCATGGAGATCGCCTGGAACCCTCTGCACAGATGTAGCCTATGGCAGTTCAGTGTCCAAGTGGGTTCCATAGTAATGGGAACAGGGACTGTCTCTGACATGAACTCAGTGGCCTGCTCTTTGATCACCCCCCCTCAGGGGGGAGCAGCCTTACCAGGCCACAGAGGAAGAAAATGCAGCCACTCCTGATGAGACCTGATAGACTAGGATCAGAGGGAAGGGGAGGAGGACCTCCCCTATCAGTGGACTGGGGAAGGGGCACAGGTGAGGAAGAGAGAGAGAAGGTGGGATTAGGAGGAGAAGAGGGAGGGAGCTACAGGGGGATACAAAGTGAGTATATTGTAATTAATAAAAATAAAAATAAATTTAAAAATAGGCAGCTGATAGGGTCACATGTGGGTTAGGAAACTCGTCTAATGAGGCCTGCACAGTCTCTGCAGAGCAAGCTAATATGAGCTTTACTTGTGTAGCCCAGTGAAAGCCTCATGACACTTCCACCTAAAGTTTAGGGCCTAAGCCCTTGCTGGGCAGTTAGCCTCTTCAAGAAAACCAGTGGCTGTCAATGCATCAGGAAATGGCAGCGTTTCTCACAGATTAAGAGAACACCAGCCGAGCAGTGGTGGTGCATAATTTTAACTCCAGAACTCAGGAGGCATAAGCAGATGAATCTCTGAGTTCAAGGCCAGCCTGGTCTACAGCGCAAGTTCAAGGATAGCCAGGGCTAAACAGAGAAAACTTGTCTTGAAAAACCGAGAGAGGGAGAGAGAAAGAGAGAGAGAGAAAAGGGAAAGGAGAGGAAGAAAACAAATACAAAAGCCAGAGTGTGCCCTCTGAAAAAAGCCATACAAAGACTTGGACATCACAGTCCCAGACAAAATCTGATTATTCCACAGCTAACAACACAAACATCACTTTCCAGAGGTAATTCCACAACCATCTATACTGCGCCTAGTCAAAAATGTGTGTGAGTGTGCAGTTGTACACACACCGGCCTGTGCCTGAAAGTTCAGGCATCCACATGTGTGTATAACAAAGACTTACTTACAATGTCTGTCTTGCAGCATTAGTGTAATATACATTTGCATAAAATATGCATATTTATATGTACACCTTGCACTTAGGAATTTGACATAATGACATAAACCCCTTTACGTGGATGTGTGTTTATGTGTCCACAATACATACAGATATAGGTGCATACCACCGATCCCCTTAGGCACATTTGAAACTAATTGTCTCTTCATCCCAAACTTCTCATGGCGCAGGAAAGAACTCAATAGTATTGCCAAAAGCCCCTTTAGGTTCTCAGACTTCAGGAAGAGGATTGGGTCCTTCCAGCTAGTAATCTTGCCGGGAACAGTTGACAGCGTTTTTGCCTCTGCCAGATTTATGGTGCTTTAATGAGCAAACCAGCAGCAGAGAGGGTCATTATCCCCTTTTCCTGCCAGAGGAAGGACTCATTGTGGCTTAAGTTCATCCAAACAAACTGATTGGAGCCATTTACATGATGACTCCAGCACTGGGCTTTGCAAAGCCCCACTTTCAAGCCTGGGTCAATTCAGAGAAAAATCTACATTTGGTGTTATTTATTTATTTATTTATTTATTTATTTATTTATTTATTTATTTATTTATTGCCTAGATGATAAATGATCTTATCTTACTGTCCTTGATCCCCCTCCAGTAGCCCAGAAGAAGAATACTAGACATCATGGTGCAATCCAGCAGCCAGTTCCTGGGACTTCAGTGTGGACCTCAGCCACCCCCTGCAGCAGTGACTCAGCTTCATAAATATTCAACACTTCAGCTGCTTTCCTTAAACCAAAAATTGACCCATTTTCAAAGTAATCATACAAACAATCAGTGCTAGCCCTGCTTCAGGAAATCTCTATCTGGCTCATCCACACCAAAATTAAACATTTATATATTTCATTCACGTCTCCTGTCATTGGGCCTGACTTACATGTTTCTGCATTTGGTTCTCTGCTAGAGAAATGTTTTCCGTTTGAAGCAGAGTTATCCATGAATTAAACTAGTTCCAAGAATGGTGTCCTGCCCTTTTAAGATTCCTTCTCCAAAGGGTCTTTTCAAGGAAGTAAAAGTTGTTTGGGAGAATGTGCTTGACCTCACTTGACCTCATTTGCAGAGCTCTGTATCCAGGGGTCTGCATTTCACTAACCATACCCTGGTGGATGCTGTGTGTTGCTCTTTTTGTCCTTTTAGCATTTACTTCTTAAAGTAATTAGCAGTATTGTAGCAGATCTTCTCCCTCTTTTCTCCTAGTATCCAAGCAAGGAGGGATAGGGACAAGATGGTGGAGGTGCTGCCAGGGAGGGGTGAGGTTGCAAAGGAGATGCTCAGCGCTGGGCGTGGGGACTGGGTCGTCTTTCCAGAGCAACTGCAGTCACTTTCTGTTTAGCACACTCCACAGCACGGAGGTGAAACAGCATCCTCAGGTCTAGAGTGTTCAGCTCTTTGTCTAGTCTTCCTGCCTGACTGATGGAGGATGATCCCTGGAGGCAGAAGGCAGAGCAGAGGTCAAAACCTGGGGACTTGTCTCGCTGGAAGGTAATGAATTTAGCCTCCTCCCAGAGTCTAAGGAGTGACTGTCTTATTCTGACCAGCTGCAACATAGCCCACATTCATGGCGGTGTCGCCTGTGGATACCACTTTGGCTAGCTCACCCCTCACTCTGGAAGACAATTTGGTTTCTACTTATTATGTGTTGGTCATTTGCCCTAGAGCCTGGCTAGTTTTCACATTCAGTGGCACTTCCTCTGGCTGCCTTCATGATATTCCCTCTGTAAAGTTATAGTATGGGCTTTTCTATACCTGTTCTAGCTCCCAAATAATGACATGGAGACCTATTACATTTATTAATAAGTTTCAAAGTACTACAGCTGGGCAGCTCCTCATTATTCTAACCTGACTATGCTAGTCTGGACTATTTCCCATCCATGTGCCCTGCCATCTAGTCTCGCCATGGCTGCTCCTGCTTCATCTTTGTCCTCATGGTGACTCTCTCATTGTGACCTCATCCTCTTGGCCACCTCCTCGTCAACCCTCTTGTCTCTTCTCTCTTCTTTCTCTTCTCTCTTCTCTCTCTCTTTCTTTCTGCTCTACCTGGGACCTTCCCCCTGGGATTTCAAGCACTGCCTCAAACTCTCCTGGACAGCTATTGGCTGTTTGGCTCGCTCTTTGCTAACCAATCAGAGATGATGGAGAACAATATTTACACAACATTAAGGCAGAAGATGCTTTAGTAGTAATGACAATGCCCACATCTGACAGCAACTAGATCTCTGGGCACAGAAATCAGTATCTGAATACAGAATGTGCTTTGAGATTTGTGTCTTTTTTTTCTCATCTGCCCTTTCATGGTTTGCTGTGGCACCAGGATGGAGGCAGCTAGCAAAGCCAAAACCCAGGTCTCCTGGTCTGGTATTAATGTCTATTAGACCAACAAGCCATATCCTCTATTTCTCATCTCCCTTTCTGCATGTTTGGTTCTGATGGATTTACTAAGTTAAATCTTAAGAGTTTTCCCTTAAAATTTCCAACTTACTAAAGATCTCTTATAAATGCATTCGGGTATGTATGTGTACATATGTACATGCATGTTCACGTATGTGTGTGCAAGTGCACATGGAAAAGATAACCTTGGGTATCTCTTTGCAGGTGCTGCCCACCCTTGCTTTTTCTCTTGAAATCAGAGCTCTCATTGACCTGAAATGCCCCAAGCAGGTTAGACTGACTGGCCAGCAACGTCCACATATCTGCTTGTCTCTGCTTCCCCAGCATTAAAATCACAAGTGCTGCCACCATACCAGCTCTTTCTTGGGGTTCTGGGAATGGATTCAAGTCTTCATGCTTGCAAGACAAGCACTTACTGACCAAGCCATCCCTTGAGACCAGTGCATTGCACTTTAAAAATCCTTACTGATTCTTTTTCAAATCTGTTGTTATTTTCCAGATCTCTATTTAAAAAAAAAAGGTCTTTATTGCTTTTAACATACAAGCACAGTACTTAAGCAATTTCTGTCAGCTGATGCCATCTAGGCTTTAGTTTTCTGATTTAAGACTCGAGTAGTGGGATGGAGACACATCAGGATCGCCATGCTGCCCTTATACAAAAGTGTGAAATTATCGGGATCGCTCTAACATGTTGACTTTACGACTTTATACTTAGTTTTCTTACCTTGGTTTTATTTCCCTGGCTAGGACTAATAAACAAGTATTGAATAAATGCCCCAACAGCAGTGAGCCTTCAGCGATTCCTCCTCGTAGGAAAACACGCCCACTTTTTGCCATTAAGCTGCCAGGACTCTCACTTATATACCTGCTACCTGAGCATCGGTCTTGCTCTCTCACAGTCTCCTTATCCTTGACCTCCATGCTTTGAAACAGTCTCTACTCAGTTCCCACTGTTTGTTTGATGTAGATAATGCCATGCGGGACCACTGACTTCTGCTGTAGCCCTAACAAAACCTCAAGTCTCCATGCTTTGCCCTACCTGTCCTGCAGATGGATGCTTCTACCCCTGTCATAAGAAACACACTAGCTAAGGCCCTAGGCATCAGAGCAGGCTTCAATGCATAATTCATTCCTCTATGGCTCACCCCACCCACAGAGCTTACAAGTCCCAAGATTCTTTTTCTGATTGACCCGCAACATATGTGAAACTCTCGTCTTAACCCTGCCATGTGCACACAGGTATTTGTGTATGATATATGCAAGGTTTGTGTAAGGTATACATTTGTATATGTAGTATGTAGGATTAACGTATGGTATACATTTGCAACGAGTGTGTATGTGGTATACACAGCTACTACGAATGGAGTGGCAAGCAGAATGCATGTATGCAAAGTATGAACGGTTTATATGTACACATGTGTTCATGGAGCTAAATTTTTGCTTGCTAGTCTATTGTTATTAACTTACACAGTTCAGGGCACATGGCTATTAGTATACAGTTTTATTTCCCTTTGTTATTCCCATGTGGTTCATTTCAGAGTTCTCCTAGGCCTTCAGATGACTTGAGAATGTTCCCTCACCTGCTGTGCTCAGACTGGGTACACTAATTTTCCCCTTAAATATTTAGTAGCATTTGCTGGTAGTGCCTTTGCCTTTGCCTCTATACAGAGGCTCCAGCAATGTGTCTCATCCTTAGGCCATGAACCTACATTGGGTGTACTGGTTGGGCATTTGTGCTTCAGTAAACTCATATGCAGCCTGTCTTGGAGCTTCTGCCACTGTGATGGGCACCTGGGTGGGGCAGGACCACTTTTGTATGATGAGATCACGGATTATGGGGCTGCTGATGCACAGGCTGGGGACCCTACCCCTCCTGGGGAGGCTAGGAGACCCCAAGTAAGAAGCAGTTTGTGGACTCTGGGCTAACGGAGAAATGGTGATATGTTCCAAGAATGCTGTGGTTGGGGTGTGAAAGACTTGGCCTAAGTGAATTCCCTGGAGGAAAGAAAAACACAGTCATTTCCTTCCAGTAACCAAAGTTGGACCACAAGACACCCTGCAGGTCATTCTGTAGGTTGAGGGGCAAATGTTGAGGTCAAGAAATGCTGAGGTCCAGTGCTTCCTAATTGGTTTCGTGTGTGTCAGCTGGACACAGCAGAGAACTCCTTGTGAAGAAAAACACAGCTAAGCAGGAGTCCAGTTTGAAATGAAAAGTCGCTCCTTACAGAACACCCTGTCTCCACTACCGAAAAGTTAACCTAAGACAGAAAGAACAAGGCAGGGGCTCAGCACACAGGGTTGACTCCACGGTGGGACAGCAGCCTGCATGAAGGCAGGGTCACCGTGTCTCCAATAAGCGCCTTTGAATGTTAAAAATATTCCAAATGTTTGTAAAGAGGTTAGACGTGCTGACATGAAATAGGGGACATCTCATGGAGGCCTCAACTCTGCACAAAGAGCTGTGGGCAACAAATGCTGACAGCTGGAGAAATAGTTTTTCTGAGGGAAGAGACTCCAGATTGGTTATCCAACACTAAGTGATCAGCTCTGAAATCGAGTATATACAAGTATGGACTGAGCAGGTTGTATTTATACATTTAAGGAGATATATTATGTGTACACAACAACATAGACATAGAGGCCATGAATTTAAGACAAAGTTTGGGGGGACACAGGAGAAGCATTGGAGGGAGAAAAAGGAAAGGGGGAAATGATGCACTTACATTTCAATTTCAAAAATGAAAAGTTAAAACACTCCAGCCTCTTGGCTGGAGATTTGTGAGAAAGGAAGGAAGATGATCTGTGCACATTGCTGTGCACAGTGGAAGGAGCTCGGTGGGAGGGTGTGTGCAGCCCAGTGCAAGTGAAGTAGGAATTAACAGCATGCCCTACATCTGTGTTCAGAAAAATCAATAACAGCCTCGAGACAGATGTGTGGTTTAGCAAAGTATAAACAGTCCACAAGGTCGAGACAGATGTGTGGTTTGGTGGATTATAAACACCATAAGGTTGAGACAGGTGTGTGGTTGAATGGAGTACGAAAAGACCGTAAGGTCAAGGCAGATGTGTGGTTGGATGGGCTGTAAACAGATAAGGGTCAAGTTGCATCAGCATTATGGTGCTGAGAAGTTGGAACTAAAGCCTGAGCATCGGGGATGGTGGTGGAGCAGAGTGCCTCTCACCTCTACATCAGTTCTCCAGGAGTATAAGCAAAGACACAACACGTCCTGAGCTGACACCTTCTGAGAAGAGTTAAGTGGAAAGCAGGAGTTTAGGAACAAGGGCAGTAAGAAAGTCACTCAGAGGTGTTTGACTGGAACAGCTTGTTGGAGAACACAGGTAAGGCTTGTGATGATTCCTGAAAGCAGAAAGTTCTAGACTGATAAGTGAATTCCAGGGAATAGGTTTTAACCATTTCTGGTAGAGGTAGCTGAACAGGGCAAAGCCTCAGTATGCGGTAGCCATAGGACACAGCCTGGAGTCCACAGTGACAGGATTTCAAACTGTTTCTAGGGCAGTCATCCTGCATGCTTAGAAACTTCCATGCACTATCTGAGGGCCAAATGATGTGCGCTAAGGCACACAAATTCCCATCTGGTCCCTCATTTCCTCCGATAAGCATAAAAGGCTGAAGAGCCCCACTCTAGGACAAGGCCATGCAGGTTTTAGAGGATCTTCAGTAGGGTTATCTGGGGAGAGCTGGGTGCTTATTAAAAGGCTGCAAAGCAAAAGAAGTTGAGTGCACAGAAATAGAACCTCTGCACCCCCCACACCCCCTCCCCCTACCTCCATCAGCCCCACACTTCCCTTCACATGTATGTTTTGAAAAGATACAAGGAAGTAAAGGCGTGAGGTCTGCAGCATTTTTCAGGAATGAGCTCACAGAGAGAAATCTTCCTCGCAATGAACTCAAAGAAAGGCAATCACCTGCAGTGTCCTGGGAGCATCCACCTGGGAGCCAGATGCCCTGCAATGGCCTTCAAAGTCTTTGATTCACCATTTTGAATTCTTAAAAGAAGTTTCAGGTGGCATGCACCTGTGACCAGGAAGAATGCTTATTGTTAAAGAGCGGGAACCTGAGACTAAACAGACAAAAGGAAATGAGAACGAACATAACTCAGGAAAATAATCAGGTGACTGGTTGGAGAATTTCTCCTTAGACCACAAGAGGAAAGAGGTGAAGAGGAAAATAAAATATAAAGTCCAATAAAACCCACTGGCAAAATGAACAAGGTTTACAGCTCAATGTTCAAGCATAAACCACCACTCACTGGCTCCATGAGGTCAAGCAAGCTTCCGGGCTGCATCTTCATAATGGACGCACGGAGCCACTCTCTGGGTTGTTCTGAGGATTAAAGGAGGCAATAGAATCCTAAGAGTATTGCTTGGTGAGTCTTCAGAACATGGTAAATAAGAGCAATTATTAGTCTCTTTAAAAATAACCAAACTGGGCTGGAGGGCTGACTCAATGGGAAAAGGACTCACCATGCAAGTTCAGTTTCCCAGACCCTGTGTAAAGCTAGATGTGGTAGTGAGAATAGGATCCCAGTGGTCCTACAGGGAGAAACAGTAACAGGAGAATTCCTGAAAGCTTGTGGGCCAGCTAGCCTAGAGTATGCAATGGCAAACAACAAAGAGACCCTGTCTCAAACAAGTTGGAAGGAAAGAAATGATATCCAGGGTTGACCTCTGACCTCCACACATATACCATGACACTCACACATCTACACCACTCATAGACATGAATACACACACACACACACACACACACAAGTCACCATGTCAGAAACTCTGGACTATCTCTCTGTGAGCTAACAGGGTGGAATCTCTGACGTGTGTACCCTGTGGAAGCCTCTGTCAGTATTCTTGTTCTAAGTAGACAGAGCAGGTTCAAGAAATGCAAGAGTGGCTGGTTTTGTTGCCCTCTTCTTTCTGGGTGGTCAGATGTGTCTCTGTCTCCTTTGGCACCTCCTTTTGTATCTCTTTCTTTTGTACTATGGAATCAACAGGTCACCAGGGTTCACTTATGCCCCATGATATGACAGGCCAGCACAAGAGTAATGGCCTTGCTACTGCTCAATTGTGATTCTTGGTCAGTGCAGCAGTGGGGAGAAAGTTTCCACTGGTCTCACAGATCCATGAAGTCCCTGAGTAGACAATTGGGAAGGTATGTACCACACTGGAGGCCAGAGGGATCCACTGCCTGTCGACTCTCAACACATAGCAAACATTTCCCACAGCAACACATGGGCTTAAAAATGCCTCTATTTTAAACAATAAAGGGACAAAGCAAATGTAGTGAGAATATAGGAAAAGAATGATAAAGTAATATGAAAGGAAGAAGTAAAAGCCACGCAGTCAAAAAAGGAAATGAAGAAATCACCTTAAAAATGATCAAATTCATAAATATGGTTTATGGGCATCTAATGTGGCAACCCCTCCCAATAAAAGGCAAAACCAAACAAATAAACAAAAGCACCCATTCACATTTATTAACAAAGAAAGAGAAATGAATTACAAAGATAGAAAGCCATCTAATCAAGGACAGAAAAGAAACAAAGATGAAGACCCGGAGTGGAAACAGACATAACCACTGAGAAGCAGCCTCCAGAGAGGTGATGAGATAAACACAAGGAGATACCCCACCCGGAGGACCCAGCAGCTTTTTTAAAAAACTTATATGTTCACTTTACATCTCGATCCTGGGCCCTTCTCTCCTCTCCTCCCGGTCCCACCCTTCCGCCCTTTACCCCCTATACCGCTTCTCCTTCACCTCAGAAAAAGGGAGCCCCCCCACTACCAACCCCAGCAAATCAAGTCGCGTCATGCCTGAGCTCTTCCTCATCCACTGAAGCCATCGCTTTAAACGTAGTCAGATGGTAGCAGCCTTTGGCTGAGACCTGGGTCTGTTCTCAGGAACAATGGCAAGACCCTGGATGATGAGTGATCAAGTGAGTGACTGGGTGAGTGGAAGGGACAAAAATAAGAAGGAAAAGAAGACGTAATTAAACATATTTTAGGAGAATGGATGTGTCCATTCCTGCTTCAGAAAATACAGATGCATCAATAACTTTAAAAGAGAAAGAACCAAAGATTTAAAAACAATGGGTTTATGTATTTTAAGCAATGGTCAAGTAGACTTAAAGTCATAAATAGTCACATGGGAAATGAAGGATTATGAGTGAAAGAAATGCATTCCAAAATACATACTCAGAATTATCTACTTTCACTAAAAATAATACAAAAAGGGAAAAATTATATTTCTGCAGGTATGCATGCCCACTTTAAGATGCACAAAAGAAATATCTGGAAAATGCTACCCCAAGTTATATAACCCTTGCTTCTACCAAGAAATGTGAAGGAGGATGTGAAACAACCAGGAAAGAAATTTGTCCTATATTTTTTTTAAATTAACATAACAAAAGTATACTCATATATAGCTTGCAGTTTAAAAATAATTTAAAAAAATGAAATGTTTAAAGGTGTCCTAGAACTAATCTCATAAGAAATGCCAGGCCTAGGCATTTTTATAAGCAGGTAATTTCAAAATTCAAAAAAAGATCATTATTCTGCTATTTAAATTATTTTAGCATATAGGAGTTTGGAAGGCTTCCCAGTTTCCTGCACATAACCCTGACAGCCAGAAAAATTTTAGAAGCACAAAAGTAAAAGTAATTTTAGCTGTGAATAAATATTTTTAAATTCCAAATGCATATTAGACAACATATTTTGTCTAATATATCAGAATATCTAAAATACGAAAATGATCAAAAATGTTTTATTCTAGGAAAATGGCAAATTTATTAATATAATTTAGCATAATAAATCCTAGGAAAACAAACTATATGGTTATTATAATAAATGCCTAAGAGCCATTTGGCCAATTTTACATTGATTCCTAATTTTTATAGATTATTTGTAAAACAGAGATATAAAAATATTGCTGGATGTTTTTAAATGAAATGAAGATCGATGTGTCTCAAACTGTTAGCCTTTCCTAGTTGTCCGCAGCAGGAAGACTCAAACCTCTCTATTTTATAAAAGTCTCTACGCTTAACACACAACATACTGTGACCAGATCTGTGGACCTTTCCCACATAACACAAGTTCACTGGTGGACACCAAAGTGATGTCCTATGCTTGACCCTGGTCAAAGTCAGTGGGGCCCAGCAAGAGGGTTCAGACTCAACTGACCTCCACCCTTCAGGGTCTGGGGCAAATACAGGCTGCAATGTTCAAATTCAAAGTTTCAAGTTGGTATTTTCACTACCACTCTTCTCAGCTTGATTGTTAAACAGAAAGACCCTGGAATTCAGGGAAGTACTTTTATTGACATGTTGTACAGGATGTTGCCTGAAACACTAATAAACAACCAGAGGAAAGAGGTCCATGGAGCAGGGCCTTGGGGCAAGAGTTTTCTTTCTCCGGGAATACACTGACTCCTCCCAAGATTTCTGGGATTTCAGTAACCTGGAAGCTCTCTGGAATTCTTATAGAGCCTTCCATAATCTCAAATTCTCTTCTACAAGCTCTTCTGTAATCTCCAGTTTCCTTCCTTTCCCAGAGAGGGGGTAGAGCTGAGTATTTCAGCTTATAAGACCTGTCTTCATCTTTCTGGTGAGCAGCTCCTACCTAGGAGGCATCAAGAGTCACCTTATGCAAAGAGAAGAATGTCCCCACGATCTGGGAAATGCCAAGGCATGGAGTCAGATACAAGTCGATGATCAAATACAGGGGCAAAGGATGCTAGTAGCACCTTTGTGGTTACAGATATTATTTCCAGGGTTTTAGGAGCTCTTAACAAGGAAGTGATGAAAGCATAGGGTCTTATTAAATCACAATGTCCATGGAAGCTGAGGATACAGTTCAAAGGTAGAGCCCTTACCTGGCAAACACAAGACCCCAAATGTGATAGCCAGCCCCACAGAAAAGGGAAAATAAAATACAACAAGGCACAGGTGCTTGTTATCAATAGCTATCCTTTCTGAAACCAATGTAAACTTTTTAATGAAAAGAATTTCTGCTTCAAATTCGAGAGACAATATGACATTTTAGCTTAGAGATTAAATAAAATGTATTAGAAGCAATGTTTGGATGTTGGCAATTTGACTAGACTCTACTCCTAGCGACCATACTGTGTCCGGTAACAACCTAGGGCGACATAAGATCATGGAAGAGTTGATTTCCAACCTCTGCATCCCTAGCAAGGACCAGAACCATTCTGAAGCATGCACACCTGCCTGGAGAAAACCTCACAGGGTGACAGGCAGCCAGAACAGTGGGGTTCTATCCTATTTCCAGGCATTTCAGCACCTGCCACTCATCACCACAGATTCATGCTGCTTTGGTAAAAATCACAAAGTTTCATATGACAAAATTTTTCAAAGCTACTTTGAAACAGAAAACATGGAGGAATGTTAGAGGGAAACATTACCTATGAAATGTCAAAAAATGTATCCTAAACATATGCTCATTAGAATAATGTTGCGCACACTCTGTATGAGGGAAGGGTGGAGTGCTGGCATGGAAAAGCTAACAAACAAATCTAGACTACTTAAAACAGAACAGTAGAATTCCAAACAAGAAGAATAAGATGAATTATTCAACAAACAATGTTTGAAAAATGGAAAGCCATGTGAAAATAGCACTTAGCTCCTTCATTCACAACTAATATCAAAATTCAGGGCATGGGGTCCCATACCTGCAGTCCTAGAACTCAGGTGGTAAGGTAGAAGGGTTGTAAATTCAAAATCAGCCTGAATGACATAACAAGATGCTGTCTCAAAATAAATTAATAAACAAACAAATCATGGGTGGCTGGCAGATATAATTCTGGGAATATCTACCCAGGAGTACCATGTATGTAGGGAAGGCTGGAAAAGCAAGGAATCTCTCCACTGGAAAGCTTAAAGACACAGAACTTTGTATCTTCAAACGCCAGGAAAAGTAGAAAGTGACTGAGCCCTGGGGAAAATACCGACACGTCACGCGACAAAGGTTTAATATCCCCAGTACGTAGAGTTGTAACAAATACACTTTAAAAGTTATGGTGGAAGAGAAATAACAAAGTCAACTCATGAGAGAGGAATTTTGAATAGCTCATAAACATAGGAAAATGTCTCAAGAGTAATCAAAGAAATGTAAACTATAAAAACAGTATAAAATAAGTTACAAGGCAGATTGGCTTCACATTTTTAATAAAGTAGATTGGTTTTGTTTTTAATATGCTAATAAAACCAATAATATAAGCAAAATAATACCCATAGAAAGACTACAATTCAAAACTTATGATCCATCTGAACCAACTGGATGATTTCTGACTCACTAGTAGAAGAACTTTTGAAAATCTTACACAGTCGTGTTCTCCACATGCAGAATCCAGGATATACCAAAAAAAAAAAAAAAAAAAAAAAAAAAAAAAAAAAAAAAAAAAAAAAAGAAAAGAAAAGAAAAGAAAAAGAAAAAATCTTTCCTTCCACATAAGACCCCAATGACACACCAACATAGGACAACCCCAATGTTTACCCCAGGGAACAGATGAGTTTATCAGATTTGCTCACAGAACATGGATGAGGGTGACCGCAAGATACAGGCACTAGAGGTCTTTACCAAGTGTGGACAATGGCTTCCCCACAGCCTTAAAGATGGACACCTCACAGCTGAACTCTCCTAATCTATGCATGCAAATGGACAGTGTAAGAGGATGGAATCTCAGGAGAGAGCCCTTTGACTCTTCTTACCCCCCTCCTTCTCTGAGGGCATGTCAACAGCCAAGACAGGATGCACTTTTGGAAGCTGGTGCAACTGGTCTAATGAAGACAGCAGCCACTTTGCTCAGGAGAAAGCGTTCTACAGCAAGGATGTAAAGGCCTGAATAAATTCTAGTAAAAATAAGGAAAGAAGCAATAATTTGCTCTTATCGTAGTTATTAAAATTGTTTTAAAGGTGTAAATGAAAGGTACAAATAATGAAATAAAAAGTTTAAAAGATGAGTTACCTTTAAGGATTTTCTGTTGTTGTTGTTGTTTTGGTTTGGGGAGACTTTGGGGCGTGTGTGTGTGTGTGTGTGTGTGTGTGTGTGTGTGTGTGTGTGTGTG